>NW_028258506.1:532759-858127 GCF_053883595.1 Heterocephalus glaber | reverse complement strand
TGCTATACATATTATATGCTGCCACAACCAGCCCAGTGAGACAGGACAAGCAGCTTGAAGCTAATGAGGCTCTCCCGGGCCACGCCCAGGGAGTGGTGAGGTCCCAGAGGCCTCTTGCAGCCCCACCCCACCCAATGCTCCCTAAGCTGCCCCAACTGGCCGGTGGGTGAGACAGAACAAGCAGCTTCAAGCTCCTGAGGCCCTCCCAGGCCACGCCCAGGGCATGGTGAGGTGGCAGAGGCATCTTGCAGCCCCATCCCCACCCCAGGCTCCCTAAGGTGCCACAACCAGCCCAGTGAGACAGGACAAGCAGCTTCAAGCTCCTGAGGCCATCCAGGCCAGGTCAGACAGGGCAAGCAGCTTCAAGCTCCTGAGGCCCTCCTGGGCTATGGCCAGGGCATGGTGAAGTAGCAGAGGCCTCTTGCAGCCCCACCCCACCTGATGCTTCCTAAGCTACAGCAACTGGCACGGTGAGAAAGGACAAGCAGCTTCAAGCTCCTGTGGCTGTCCAGGCCAGGTGAGACAGGACAATCAGCTTCAAGCTCCTAATGCAGTCCGAGTCCACGCCCCGGGCAAGTGAGGTCAGCTTAGCTGCGTGGGCGCCTCCAATGCTCAGTGTCCCATGTCCCAGTCCCCGCCCCCCCATGCACTCTCTGCCTTCTGGCTTTTCTGCTACCTGGTCCCACACTACAGAGGTACAGGAGATTATAAAGAAGCAAGTCCTGAGCGCCACAAGATAGAGCAGAAGTTAGTAACAGAAACAGTGTTTCTCAGGCTCCTCGAAGAAAACTGAAGCTCAGCAGAAAAGTGAAGAGAACCTCTGCAATAAAGGCAGATCAGACCACTGTACTTGGTCTGCTGCTGGCTTGCTGAGACTCACTGACTTGTATATGCACAGGGATTCCTATGCTGCCTACTGTGACAGCAGAGACACACCCTGAAGGAGGCCCATAATTTCTAGTGCTATTTGCAAAAAAGAAAAAAAATTTTCTTATTTTTAATTTTTCCTTTTTTTCTACTCTTCAAAAATTTACTTTTCTTTATCTTTTCTTTCTCTCTCTCTCTCTCACTCATTCTCTCACTGTCCCACACTGCTCCTCATCTCCCTATTTGTTTCTTTCTGCACTGAATTCAGATTTCTCCCTTACTGTTCTTTTCTTCTCTTTTTTCTTCTCTTGATTATCATTAGGTTTAAAGGAAAGTAAGTTTGGTATCTAGCCTCCCTGTTGCTGTTAGGTGATTCTATTCACATCTTTGTTCTTTCATTCTGCCATTTTCTCTTCCCTTTAAAAACTTCTTAGAGTTTCTGTGATCTTTCTGTGTCTTCTGGCCTCACCACTAATCTTACCTGTTCTTTCTACCTGTCCTGCCCTCCCCAACTCCTTTTAGCTCTCCACCCCGAAGGAGAAAGATGCTATATTGAAGAGTTTATTCATTATAAACATATGTTAGGTTGGTCCTCGGTTTTAATTTAATTCACACAATTAAAAGTGATAGATTAATAACTACCACAAATTGTCATTTTCTAAGCTGTGCTTGATGCTATGGTAATGCTGACTATGACATTTGGGCTAACATGTTGTGATTGATCTAATTAGTTTTCCTTCCTGGTATAAGAAAAACATAATAGCTTCAGAGTCATTAGTCTCAAAACCCAAACATAAGCTATATCTGGAAGACACCTCTGAAAAGCAATCATTCCACAAGGGTTTTAAACACAAGTAACAAAGTTACCTACATTAAGCAATCTTGAAATATCAACCCAGGAATTAAATCAAAGGACAGTACTAGAAACAAAAATAAGAAGACACTTAAGCAATGCACAAACGAAGGCTTCCATGGCACAAAAAGGAAATTCTGGGGGAAATGATGTGGGAAAGTCTGATAAGCAACCACTTGGACCCCCTGAACTGATAGCACAGGAAGTAACAAAGCAGATGCATGAGGCTCTAGAAAATTTCAAAACAGAAATAATCTCCCAGATAAATAAAGACAGGGTGAGCAGAGTGAAAGTCATGATTAGAATTCTTTTTTTTTTAAAGAGAAATTATAGACATTTATTGCTAAGTGGATGCACACTGAGGCGATACTCTTAAGTGAAATAAACAGGACACACGTGTAAATACCGAATAGTTTCCCTAGTGGGAGAAAGTGTAAATAAGGACTAAAAGATATAATAGATAATGTGAAATAGGAAGAAAAGGGCCAAAGGGGAGGGGGAAGTGGGAGGGGTAGGGGAAAGGAAAGAAGGGAATGGAATTAATATGAGAAAATGAAGAAATGGAAACAAAGTCCTTGTAAATAGGGAGGGGTGGAGGGCTTGAAGGGAGGGCAGGGGAACGGGAAAAATAAGAACCAAGAGAGTATGTAAAGGTGCATATCTCCAATGATAAATGTCATTATACTGTACACCTAAAAAGTACCAATAAAAGGATATACAAAGAAAAACTGCATTTTAATAGCATCCGTACATCAGCAATATATGATGTTCTGAAAAACTAAAATGACAAAGAAAATTAATTGTGGTTTATGGATTTCTATTCAATATCAACCCTTGTTTCTTTTTTGTTAACTAAATTATACCTACTAAAAGAAACTTGGCAAAATTAAAGCAGTGAATTAAAGAAAGCTGACCGAAACTGTCATGGTCCCTCCTGGTCTAAGCCATATACATCCTTCAAAAGGTCTAAGTAACGAATGAATTTCACAGGAATAGGTGATGGCGTCCCGAAACAAACATCTTCACCTCTCTCTTTAACATAATCCGGGGCTTCCAATTCCGACATTGGATTCATTCTCCAGTTCAGGGCCAGGAAAAATGATTTACAATTTATTTGTCCTTCACTGTCCTCAAACCTGGCCAGTAAGTTTTCCAGAAGATCATCAGTCAAAGGAAACCTGTGGGACTTGCAGAGCCTTTTGATGTCTCTATTGGGCAATATATATTTTTTTCCAATCTTCATACACACAGCTAGAAATGAGTCTGTCAAAATGCTCAAATGTATTTTTCTTGAGCTTTGCTTGGGCCTGTGCAATTAAGAGATTCCTATCTGAACCCATGTCCTCAGGGACACGGTAGTGACGTGCAATGGTTAAAATCTCCTGGTCGGTGAGCTTATTGACAGTTATATCCAACAACAGGTCTCTGAATGTATTAAAATCCACCATCTTCGTGTGGTTACAGTCAGCAGCTGAAAATACCTGCTTGATCTCTCTTGATTTTGATTCCTCTTCTTTCAGCTTTTGTAGTGTGAGTTCAGTATTGCTAAATGGGAACCTGTCTACGCTCTTCTCCATGTAGTTTAAGGTGTACTCATCAGCACTGAGCAATGCAAATAGGTTCCCGTTCACATTCGCTTTGGCTCCAACATACAGGTCCTGGACGTTGATATATTCTGGAAGCTCACTTTTAAAGAATTCTTGCCCAAATTTCTTCACATGACTTCTTTTCAGGAACAGCCCACCAGTGTAGCCTGAATTCCTCTCTATCAGTTCAAACACCAAAAGTGTGCCATCATTGAGAAAGTATGAAATAATGAACTTCCTGTCTGCATCAGCACATGTGGGTGTGATCAGTCTTGCAAACAAATAGAGTACATTGCCTATGTTGCCATAGCTGCCTTCTCTTGAGAACTTCTTCTGGTAAGGCACAGGCTTGAGGGACAGACAGGAACGGAGAGAATCCTCCTCAGACCCAAAGCCAGTGTAAGGTGGAAATTTCCTTTCTACTTTTGGAGGAGGATGAGGCTTGTATGAAAGGGGGATAAAGTTCTCGATTCCATATTTAGTCTTATAATAAGACTTTGTAAATTCATCACAGTCACAGAGGATCACTTTCCTTCCCCCCACATTGATGGTGGCTCCTAAAAACAGGTCACTATCCTTGTAAAATGCTTGGTCTATTTTTCCCAGCTTGTACTTATCCAACATGTAACTATACTTCCGCTTGCCGGACAAGCCACCAAACACATTGAGAACTGAACGATCTGTTATCTGGCCTGGCTGATGGAGTCCAGGTGGCCATACTTGGGTAGTAGGAAGACTGACTTAGCATCCCGGCCTGAGTTCTCTGGCAATATTTCTTTGATTTCAACAGTATCATCAGACAAGAAGTAATGCAGGACGAGTTCTCTACGTTCCCCAAACAATGAGTCTGAGTCATCCCACAGGCAGAAGAAAGGCAAAACTTTCCTATTGTACTCCAGAAACTGTCTCCGGGTGTCAGTGGATTCATAGGGACGAAGAGGCTCCGAACGCTCCAATGTTTCTTTCCACATCTTCAAATACAGATCTTGTGGACGCTGTCCTGGGGTATTTAATTTTACTCCTATTTTTCTCAAAAAAATGTTTGTGAATTTATCACAATCATAAATCTTGAATGTCCAGCCAAGGAAGATGATGTCAATGTTGATATTGAAATCATACACAGTATAAAACTGATCATCATTTGGGGGGGGGAGAAATCCGATGACGCCGAATAAAAGTCCCTTGAGGCAGTCCGCTGTTTTTCACTTGAGGTTCATGTACTTTGACTGCGTCATCTTCAAGGTAGAAGTAGATTTTATAGAATCTGATTCTATATATTTCTTGGCTTTTATCACATACTCTGTCTTCCAAATAGGCATCAAAACATAGAATCTATCAAAAGCTAACCAAGACGGTCTATCAGTTCCTTCTCCTTTCGGATATATGCTACATTTAGTCTTCACTTTTTGCCCAATAAGTGGTTCTCCACCTATTCCAGGCTTCTCTTCACTCACCAGCATCCTAACATTGTTGCGAAAGCCCCAGTGTTGGGATTTATGAAACTTCTCCTTTCCCACATTGCGGTTGAAGCTATAGCCCGGCAGCAACGGCAGGACCATGGCTCTCAGCTTCTGAGGGTCTAGGACTCCGCAGGAGACCAGTGGGCCAGCTGCGTGCTTCCAGGCCGCTTTGTTGAGCCCCCACTGCAGGGGTTGCCTAGAGACAGGGGCAGTGTCACAGAGGGAGAGGGTATGGCGGGGTGGGGGCGGGGCACGGAACCCCTCCCTCCCCACCCTCCCATCCCCCACGGGGCCTGGACAAAGGAGCCCAATTCTGTAATTCTAAAGGCCATGTGAGTCAGAAATGCTTCCCAAAAAGTGGCATTTATAGCACAAAAGGGAAATGTAAGAAGACAAAGATACAAACAACTACCGAAATGTAGTATGATCAACATATTGAAAGCAGTATACTACTTCAAAATAAAAAAAAACACAATAAAATATATCAAAAGGATTCAGAAACACAGTGATGCACAGGAAATTTTTTTTCAATAATTAGAAAAATAATACTGAGAAAGCCAAAGGGAAGATAAGTTAAAAGTAGATAGTATAATCAGAGAAAAAATAGGAAGAATACCAATTTTGCTAGGACAAAACAACATGTATCCAGAATAAATTTCAAATTGAAAAAATGTTGACTGTAGGTTGGAATGACCAACACACTATAGGAAAGAAGTTAACATCAGTTATTACTACTGTAAATCCCATATTTTAATAGCATAATTGACTGAAAAAAAATTTCTTCACAGTGGTAGTATCATTTGTATTGAGGGCTGGAATATATTCTTGTTAGGATAGGCAGAAGGGGTAAAAGTGACAGATTCCCAAGTTGTATTCCATGAACCTAAAAACAGATTCACTGTTATTAAAACAGAGACAATATGGTGAAGAAAGTTAGAATGTAGTGTAGAAAAGGTACAGAAAGCCAATACGGAAGATTCTTGCATACAGCAGTTATCAGTTTGGTAGTACTTGAAGTTATGATACTAAATGGTGACATGTTCTAATTTGGTGTTTTGTGAGTGACATGTAGATTATTTTACATGATATCTGGTATGATTTCAATTTGTTGTGAAATTAGATATTGGCAGTATTGTATTACATGTAGTCAATGTATACATATACTTCTTGAAAAGATAAGATGGTATGTTGTGTTTTATCTTCTGTGTACACCTAAGGAAAACAACCAAATTTTGGTTCAAATAAAACATTTCTCTTACTCTGTAGTTTGTATTAAATCAATGACAAATGGCCTAAAATTTAATATATTGCCTATTAAGTATTGTGCTTAAAGCCAATACTATTTTTACAGACATAGAATTACATATGTTTGGATAGAAGAAGCTTGAAGTTCTGAATTTCAATATTCATTATAAACTAGAATAAATGAAGAGCTAATTGAATACAGAGTCATAGGTGTATGCAGGAGCATCGTAAGTTTGAGCATAGTCCAGGCAACTTCGTGACTTACAAAGAGCCTGTCTGAAAAATAAATAATGCATGAAAACAAATTAAGACCTGAATAGGTTGCTCAGTGAGAAGGTTCTGGGTTCAATCACTTGTACTGCAAAAAAGTAAAGTAAAAAATGTAGGACAGGTAACTTAAGAAAATAAAATAATAAAAAATAGAGAAAATGCTAAAGTTCATTAGAGTAACAAAATTAAAATGGATAGTCCTTAATGGGATCAAGAAGAGAACAATTGCAAAATGATAAAATAACAATCCAGGAAAAGGCATCATTTGTGTAGATTACAGAAAATATTTCATATGATAATAGAATATAAATTATTTCACCATTGTCTATGTGAAAATTTAGATGATAGTTACAAGTTCACAGGCTAACAGTTGGCAGAAATGTCCCAAGACAAAATGAAAAAAAACTCCATAATACCGTATCTGTGACTTGTAGTGTAACATTTTCACATCAATTTGATGCTAATAAATATTAGCCCTGGGAGAATTGGTAAGCATTTAACAGCATAGTAGTATTGATTTATTCAAGCTTCTTCAGAGAAGAATGAAAATTGGGATTATCAATTCATTTTTGAGAGTAATTCGCATTTGTTACATATACGCCTGGCAGTGCTTTTACTAGACACAGACTTTACACAGCATTTTACTTCTTAAACTAAATTCACATGTCCTATTGTAAATTGAGGTATATTTTAAGGAGCTTCTATCATGTCCAAATTTGGCTTATACAATATAATTCAATATAATTCAGTGTGCTAATCTCTACAAAAGAGAATTAATCAAAATAAATGAATACATATAATCAATTTTCCATGATTTACAAATAAGTGTCAAGAAATTCTTACTAAATTAGGACTATCAGGGAGCTGTGGTAATCTCATAAAGGGCATTTAAAAAATTCTAAACCAGACAACATAGTTTGTTATTCAATGTTGAGAGCAAGAACAAGATAAGCGTCACAAATGAACATTCCTAAGAGACATTATATGGGAGTGCCTGCCTAATACAATATTTTCAGGAAAAGAAGTAAAATATAAAATTCACTGGAAATGAATACAATGGCTAAAATCTTTCCAATGGTGGTAATATATAAGCATGAAATCCAGGTAAAGTAATGAATAAGTACTTGAGAGTAACAGTGACTAAATACATTGACATGAATGTACCAAAAGACTACATAATAATTATAAACTATTCATAAATGAAACTTTTGAAAGATGACAGTTACTACATCTTTATGAGTAAGAAATGTCTGAAGATAAATCCTATGAAAGTTTTGCAACATTCTAAAAATAAGTTATAGAGAATCATTTAGAAAAAAACTGGTGATTGAATAATGTAAGTTCATGGATGGACAGACTCCATAAACAAAAGAGACTTGCTACTGTCCAATGGGACCTTCTGACTGACTGCATTTGAAAAAAATAAATGGTTCTGTGGGAAAAATTGCAACTTGATATAGCTTGAAAAGATGTATTGTACCTGACATGAATTGC
The DNA here is from genome assembly GCF_053883595.1 of Heterocephalus glaber. NCBI lineage: Eukaryota > Metazoa > Chordata > Mammalia > Rodentia > Bathyergidae > Heterocephalus > Heterocephalus glaber. The sequence goes on along the minus strand of NW_028258506.1, from coordinate 850,352 downwards.
CATTAATCATGTCTTGATAAATCATGGAAATTGATAAATTTTGTACCTCAGGATGGCTTCTCATTAGCAATTAGTTTCCAGAATTTCAGTCAGTATGAAAAAAAAAAATGACCCAATAAGACATCTAAACAAGGTAAGGGAGGATAGGCAAATCTTAACTGTCAAGCCAAACTTCACATACCTTTTTGTTTATGATCCCAAGAAAACCATGAAATTAGGTAATTGGTACCAAAAGCACTTTCAGAAATAAATCAAAAGTTTACATTATGTACTACTCTGTTGCTTAGCACTACTTTTGTACATAAAAAACTACACATTTTTCTGTTGTCATTTTAAAAGCTGATGGAGACATTTAAAATTTCTTATTGATAATACTAGATAGAATTATGTTGATATGTAAAACATAAATTATGTATTTGCATTGTTTTCTCTATGCACAATGCTGCAGTTTTGTGTTTGGGGGTGGATGCACGTGGGTCATGTTGTGTGTGTGTCTGTGTCTGTATGTGTCTGCCTTTGTGTCTCTCTGGGTATGGTTCATTGTCTAGGTATTTACTGGCCTCTGTGTTTATGATGCAGCAGATGGAACCTAGAGCCTCACAGATGCCAGGCAAGCATTCCCACTGAGCTACATCCAAAGCCCTGGCACCGTGTTCCCCATTACAATTTTTATTGAGGGCTAGAGGTCAATTTCCTCAAAAATGAAACTAGCAATGAATCATGAACCTTGGAGGAAGGATTCTGAAATACTTGGCTGGAGCACCTGTGGAATCCCTTAAGGAAGGTAGCTTGTTGACAGTACATGTCAACCAATGGAGAGACAATACCATTCAGGGGGAAAACACTACCCTGTCCCCATTTTCCATTAGTTACTCTTGTACATGTTGAAGTATATCATGGACAGCATGGGCCAAGGCATACACAGCATTGTATATATTGCCATCCTTTTCAGTAATGGTCATTTCAAATTCACTCACAGGCAGCCAGGCCAGAGAGGCATTAGGTGAACTGTTTGTCACTGCAGTCAGACTCAGAGAGTGAGCATCCAAACTTCTACATCCAAAGGGGAGTGAGAAAACTGTCATCTTGGTATTTGGAAGGATGAGCTGTCTGGGTAAAACTTTTGAAACCAGAAATCTTTTCTTGAAGGTATGAAAAAATGAAATCCCCATGGAATGAGTCAAATATGAAATCTTTCCCAGTGATGGGAGCATGATTTTCTGGGTTTGTGACCCAGATAGTCCATGGTGCTAAATACTGTATGCTGCAAAATCCCATCTCTGATACACTGTCACTCTCAAAGTACATGTTGACCACATTAGGTATTCTTGGTCCCATGTACTGTAACTTATCTGGGTGTTTATATTCCAAATATAACCGAAAATCACTTGTGATTATTTCCACAAATGCTAGACAGACTCTGTTCCTGTCCATGGTAGAGTGGAGAGTGACACCTTGTTAGCCAGCAGAACACTGCTAAATAGCCAGAGAGGACTCTGAAACAGACAGTCCCAGTCCATTTGAGGGAGAGGGAGAACAAAGGGAAGTGAAAGGAAAGGGAGCCAACCACACACTTCCTCCAGCTGCCACTGGGAAAAACTGGAAAGTCGGCTGCTTCTTATCTTTCTCAGTATCCCACTACTCAATTTCAAGTTACAATACATAACAAAACAGCTTGATAGGTTAAAACAGACATGTACATCAATGGATTAGAATAGAGGACAGAGAAATAAATACATGCAGCTAAAGCCCTCTGGTTCTTGACAAAGATTCCAAAAATAGATTTTGGAGAAAAGACAGCCTTTTAAACAAACAACTCTGGGAAAACTTGATATTTATATGTAGAAGATTGAAACTAAACCTCTATCTCTCACCAGATCTGAAAATCACCTCAAAAACATTAAAGACCTACTAAGTATAAGACTTGAAACTTTGAATCTAGTAGAGAAAACACTTCAGGTTATAAGCTGAGGTAATGACTTCCAGAAAGAACTTTAATAGCACAAAAAATAAGAGCAAGAACCAACAAATGAGAATAGATTAAATTAAAAAGCTTCAGCACATCAAAGGAAACAACAGAGTGAACAGACATGCTACATAATAGGAGAAAATCTTTACTGGCTACTTTTGTGAAAATAATCTCAAGGATATATAAAGAACTCAAAAAATTAACACTAATAATAATAATAATAATCCAATTAAAAATAGGTAAATTAACTGAACAGACACTTCTCAAGAGAAGTGCAAATGGCCAGTAATTACATGGAAATTGTACAATATTTAGCTATCAAGAAAGTGAAAATGAAAATTATATGAGATCCATTTCACCCCAGTCAGAATAGCAATCATCAAAAGTACAAATATCAACAAATGCTAATGTAGATGTGGGAGATAAAATAACTTTATATTCAATTGGAAAAAATGTATGTTAATATAGCTACTATAGAAATCAGTATAGACTGGCAAAGAAACAGACCTGAGGACAAGTGGAACAGATTAGAAGATGCAGAAACAATTTCAGACACACTCAGCCACCTCATCTTAAACAAAGGAGCCAAACACCCTCTGGGAGGAAAGATAGCCTGTTTAATAAATGGTGCTGGAAAAATTGGGTTTCAATTTGCTAAAGATTAAAATTAGCCCTATATCTCTCACCATGCACTAAACTAAAATCAAAATGGATTTAAAAATCTAAATATTAAAAGAGAAATGCTGTACCGCCTGGAACAGAGGTTAGGTAGAACTCTCCCCCTGCCCCATTAACTTTATTGGTACATTTTAGGTATAAAATACAATTACATTCATCATTGGGATCTTGTACCATTACATGAGTCTCTTGGTTCCTATTTTTTTCCCTTCCCTTGCCCTCCCTTCCCTATTTGCAAAGACCTTGTTTCCATTTTTTTCCTCTTTTCATATTTTTTCCTTTCCCTTTTTTCCCTTCCCCCACCTCTCCAAATCCCTTGCTCTTTTAGACCTTTTCTTCCAGTTACACAATATCAGTTATACATTTTTTAAATTAAAATATTAAGATCCAGGAGACATTACCACAGATTTTACAGAATTTAAAAGGATATAGAAAGCATATTTAAAAAATCTTTTTTGAAATAAATTTGACAACTTCTAAGAAGTAACTTGGAAGACAAGTTAATGAAACTAACTCTGGAGGAAATATAAAATTTGAATAGCACCTATTAAAGAAAGTATATTCCTAGCTTGAAAACCTACCTATATGACAACAGCAGGCTCATAAACATTTTAACTGATAAATTATATCAAACATTTAAAGCAGAAAAAAGAAGGAACACTTCTCCCCTCATTTTAGGAAATCAACATTGTGCTAATCCTAAAACTGGATAAAGATAATAGAAGAAAAAGGTATGAACATAGATAGAAATTTGTTTAACAAAACAAACTATTAGAAGTCAGATCTGGCAGTATGTAAAAAGTGGTTTTATTATAGGGATGGCAGTGTTGGTTCAGCATTGGAAGATCCACCCCCAAAAGTAATCATTTTAACAGAGGAAAGGAGAAAGCCATATGATCCTGTCACTAGCTGAAGAAAGAGTATTGGACTAAATTCTACAGCTGTTCATGGTAAAAGCTATCAGGAGACTAGAAGTAGAACAGAACCTTCTCAACAGATCAAAGACATGCACTCCATGCTTCCAACAAAAACTCCTTCTATGAATGGAGACGATACAATGCTTTCTCTTAGACTTTGAAACATAGGTATAAACCAAATAGTCTGGCAATAAAATGACACAACTAGGATAGGATTGGCATGGCAGAGGCAAAATATTTATATGTAGATGAAATGATCATCTATGGAGAAAATACTAACAAATCTCTAGGAGCCCCTAGAACTTGTACTTGAATTTAGCAGGATAAGAAAACACAAGGAATATATAAAAATTCAGGTCTGTTTATACTTGCTATAAATGAAGAACTGGATATTGAAATTTAAAAGTTATGCAGGTGTACAAAGGACCCAGAAAAGCCAAAAACAAAAACAAAAAGTGTTGGAAGACGTATAGCACCCAATTTTAAGACTTCTTCTAAAGCTACAGTAATCAAGGCAGTTTTGGTGTAAGGAAAGACATATAGATCATTGGAATAGAACAGAGAATCTAGAAATAGAAACACACATATATAGTGCCCTGAGTTTTTAAAGATTATTTAACATTAGCGTTTTATAGAACATAAACTCGATTTAAGAGCCGAGGAAGAGATAGTGTTTTCAGCAAATGGCACTAGAACACCTGGAATCTGTATATAAAAAATTAACCTCAACCCTTTTTTTCCATACATGAAAATAACTGGAAGGGATCTATAAACCTAAATAAGAAAGCCTAAAAGTGTGAAACTTTAAGAAGAAATTATAAGGGAAAATATTTATGAATTCAGGGTAGGCAAGAACTACCTAGGATACAAAAGACATGATGTATAAAAGAAAAAAACTGATAAATGAGATTACATTAAAACTTAGAATTTTAAATGACATCATTAAAATGAAAAGTAGTCCTTAAACAGACCACATTTACAATGCATATAACCTACGACCAGAATATATAAAGAATTCTTAGACCTCATTAATAGACAACCCAATTAAAATGTAGACATAAGATGATAAATAGCCAGTATAACACAGGGAATGGTGTGCAACTCTAGAATCAGAAAAGTACTAATCAGTACAATAAGAAGATTGAATTATACACTCATTAGGGAGATGAAGTCAAAAGTTTTAAAAGCCTTGTCATGACTTTTTCTTTTTGTTGGATTTTCCCCCTTTGCGTTTAATTTGTCACACCCAATGGATTCATTCTGCTGGGTTTCCTGGGGTTGTGATCCTCATTGTCTTTTCCTAGGGTAATGTCTAAAATTTTCTGGAGTGCCAGTTTGGTATTCATGAAGTTCCTGAGGTGCTCTTTACCATTAAAGTATCATATTTCTCCATCCATTTTGAAAGATAGTTTTGCAGGGTACATCAATCTGGGTTGGAGGCTGTTTTCCTTTAGGGCTTGAAATACATCACTCCAAGCTCTTCTTGCCTTGAGGGTTTGCATTGAGAAGTCTGCTGTGATTCTGATGGGCTTTCCTTTGTATGTGATTTGTTTCTTTTCTCTCACTGCTTGTAGAATTTTATTCTTCTGTTGGATTTCTGGAATCCTAACTATTATATGTCTATGTGTAGTTTTTTTTTGATTTAAGGCTAGCTGGAGTCCTATATGCCTCACTTATGTGTATGTCAAGTTCTTTTCCCCTCCTTGGGAAGTTTTCTGCCATCACTTCTGTGAACAGTTTTTTTTATGTCATCTGCACTCTCTCCTCTTTCTTCATTGACTCCAATCAGTCTTATGTTATTCTTCTTTGCATCATCTAGCAGCTGCTGGACTGATTTCTCATGTTCCCTTACAATTTTAAAGCAATTTTTCTTTTCCTCCTAATTGCAATTTTATCTTCTATATGTGAAATTCTATCCTCACATTGGTTCATTCTGCTGCGCAGACTTTCAATGGAGTTTTTAATCTCTTGGAAATCTGTTTGTATCTGTTTTATGGATTCCATTTGTTTCCTATGCTGGGATTCCATCATGTTCCCCAGATCCTCTATTTTTTTATCTGTGTCCTCTCTAGATTTATTAATCATGTCTTGCACCATGAGCAAAATCTGTGCTGTTATCTGAGTAATTAGTTCTGATTTCACTTTTCCCAGATCCTCTTTTGTTGGCAGTTCAGGGAGTCCAGGTGGTTTAGTATCAGAGTGTTCCATCTCGTTTCCCTTTGTGGTTGCTGTGGGTGATCTGGAAGTCTGTTTTTGAGGCTTGTTTATGTGTCTTCTCATTTCCACGGCGGGGGGGTGTGCTTCTGGAGCCCACTCGGCTCACCTTCTCTGCCCTAGGAGCTTCGGATGGCAGCGGGGGAGCTTCTTTCCGAGTGCTGGGACCTGCTCACCTTCTGTGCCCTAGGAGCCTGGGATGGAAGCAGGGAGCTTCCTTCCAGGTGCTGGGACTGACTGAGCTTCAATGCCCTAGGAGCCTGGGATGAAGGCAGGGAGCTCCTTTCCAGGTGCTGGGACCTGCTCACCTTCTGTATCCTAGGAGCCTGGGGTGGAAGCAGAGAGCTTCCTTCCAGGTGCTGGGATCTGCTGAGCTTCACTGCCCTAGGAGCCTGGGATGGAGGCGGGGGGGCTTCCTTCCAGGTGCTGGGACCGGCTCACCTTCTTGGCCCTTGGAGCCTGGAATGGCTGCAGGGGAGCTTCCTTCCCAGTGGTGGGACCGGCTGAGCTTCACTGAGATTAGGTAGAACTCTTGAAGACATTAGTGTAGGAAAAGATTTTATGAACAAAACCTCAGTTGCCTGTGAAGTAGCACAAACCATCAACAACTGGGATCTCTTTTTATTAAAAAGCTTCTGCACAGCAAGATAAACCAACAGCAGTGTGAAGAGACTACACACAATATGGGAAAAAATTTTCACTTGCTGTTCCTCAGACAAAGGCCTACTATCTCGAAACTATAAAGAACTTAAAAAGATCAGACCTCCCAAATTTAAAGACCCAATCCAAAAATGGGCATCTGAAATGAATAGACATTTCTCAGACAAAGAAGCAGAAGTAGCAAATAAACACATGAAAAAATGTTCAACATCACAGGTCATTTGAGATATGCAAATGAAAACAATGTTGAGATTCTACCTCACTCAAGAAAGGCTGCTATCATGAAATCAACCAATAACAAATGCTGGCAGGGCTGAGGGGAAAGAGGAACCCTGCTCCACTGCTGGTGGGAGTATCGACTGGTGCAACCACTATGGAAATCAGTATGGAGACACCTCAAAGAACCAGGACTGGAAGTCCTATTTGACCCAGCTGTTCCTCTGCTGGGTATCTTCCCCAAAGAATTAAAAGAATCATACCACAGTAACATATGTGCACCCATGTTCACAGCAGCACAATTTGTATTAGCTAAAACTTGGAAGCAAACTAATTGTCCATCAACTGGAGACTGGATAAAGAAAATGTGTTTTTTTAAATAAATGGAGTACTAACTACTTAGCCATAAAAATGAGAAATTAAGAGACATTTATAGCTAAATGGATGTACATTGAGGTGATACACTTAAGTGCAATAAATAGGACACACACGTGTAAATACTGAATAATTTCTCTAGTGTGAGAAACTGAAAGTGTAAATAAGGCCTAAGACATATAATAATGTGAAATAGGAAGAAAAGGGGCAAAGGGGAAGGGGAAGTAGGAGGGGTAGCAGAAAAGAAAGAAGGAAATGGACTTCATATGAGAAAATGAAAAAATGGAAACAATGTCTTGGTAAATAGGGAGGTATGGTGTGGTTGAAGAGAGAGCAGTGGAAGGGAGAAAAATAAGAACCAAGAGCGATTATGTAAAGGCGCAAATTTCCAATGATGAATGCCATTATATTGAATACCTAAAATGTACCAATAAAATAAAATTTAAAAAAAAGAAATCAGTATAGAGGTTCCAGAAAAAGTAAAATACAGCTGCCGTATGAATCAACTGTAACAATCTTCGGTATATAATCAAAGGAATGAAAGTTATTATACTATAGAGATACCTGTATAACCATGTTTGTTGTGGTGTAACTCATAGTAGCCAAGTTATGGAATCGGGCCAGGTTCCACACACACACACACACACACACACACACACACATATATATATATATATATATAGAGAGAGAGAGAGAGAGAGAGAGAGAGAGAGAGAGAGAGAGAGAGAGAGAGAGACAGACAGACAGACAGACAGACATAAAAAAATGAAATAATGTCATCTGCAGGAAAAAATGGGTGGAACTGGAGACAATCATGCTAAGCAAAATAAGCCAGACTCAAAAAGAAGAGTATTCCAAGTTTATCTCTTCTACATGGAACTTTAAAAAGAAAAAGATGATATGAAAGTAGAAAGAAGACTATTAAATAGGAAAGGAATCTGTGGGAAGAGAGAGGAACTAGGGTAAGTAGAGTAACAGGAACCAGAAATGAAGAACAAACCATGCTAATGCATGTACAAACACCCCAAAATGAAGGGCACTCTGCTGCACAACTGATATACAGTCATAAAATAATTTAAATTGAATTGTTTCCTAGTTTTACAAAGATTGAAATCACAGTAATGGAAATTTCAAGAAAAACACAGAAAGAATGAGTTTACATTCATAATCTGATCAAAGAATCAAAACTTCAGTTTTCAAGGTTTTGGTCCCTTGCAATCACAGGCGCCACATCAGCCCTGAGGTGATGGGTTCTGTTATAGTCTCATTCCAAAGAGTCTTATCAGTGCTCTCTTTACATCTTGATTCCTCAGACCGTAGATGAAGGGGTTCAGCATGGGCGTGACCACAGTGCACCTCACTGAAGCTATTGCACTTGAGTGTGAGCTATGGGCGGTGGCAGAACTGATGCAAACTCCTAGGCCTGTGCCATAAAATAAAGAGACAACTGAGAGGTGAGATGCACAGGTGGAAAAGGCTTTATTTCCCCCTTGAGCTGATGACATTCCATGTGTGGTGGAAACTGTCTTAGAGTAAGAGTAAAGGATGCCAGTGAGGGAACCAGCACAGGTGCAAAATACATCACAAAGTCATTAAGAAAGTTTTCAGAACAGGCAATTTGGACCACTTGATTGAGTTCACAGAAGAAGTGAGGGATTTCTAAGTCAGTGAAGAAAGACAGCTGCAAAGCCATGAAACTTTGGAACAAGGCGTGCAGAACGCTCATGATCCAGGACCCCAGAATCAGCAAGCCACAGAGCCAGGGGTTCATGATGACCATGTAGTGCAGGGGATGACAGATGGCTACAAACCTGTCATAGGCCATCACAGCCAGGAGGAAACTGTTGAACTCTGCAAAGAGCATGAAAAAATAGATCTGGGTAATGCAACCTGTGTAGGGAATGACTTTGCTCTGTGTCTGAATGTTCACCAGCATCTCGGGCACGCTGGTGGAGGTGAAACAGATGTCTGAAAATGACAGGCTGGAGAGCAAAAAGTACATGGGAGTGTGCAGGCGGGAGCTGGAGCATACGGCCAGGATGATGAGCATGTTCCCAAGCAGTGTGATCAGGTATATGGAGAGGAAAAGTCCATATATGAGTGCCTGCAGTTCTGAGCCTTCTGAAAATCCCAGAAGAAGAAATTCTGAAATTCTGGTGTCGTTCCCTAGTTCCATGTGGTGGATACAACCACCAGGAAAAAGAAAAACAATGTGAGTACCATTCATACAAATGGGTATTACTAATATTGTTGAAATGCTCAAATTTATATTTCCAGTCTATAAATTCATTTGTATATTTTGTTTATGAATCTGGTCCTCTTAGGGAATGCCTAGTGGCGTTCTTGATTTGAAATTTCTGTCCTACTCTGAGCCTTCTCCATGGAAAATTATGTCTTTGACAGTTTTCCTAAGAAATTATTTCTTACAATTAAGGGATATATATTGAGTGACAACCCTGTTCTATGTACTGTCTTGGCAATGAGTATCAACAGCTGAAAAATAAAATTTCCTACATCCTGGTTTGCTGACAAGGAATATATGCAAATGAGAACATCATATATCACTACCATTTTGTGGTAAGAGTGTCATATAGAGTTGCATATGCATACACTCACAGAATTCAACATATCAAATGTGTGTGACCCTTTAAATATCAATGATGCCTCAATAATTATATCTCTGTTTAAAAACAGAGATGATCATGTAGCATGCTCAAGATGCCATAAAGAAAATGAAAGATTTGAGGGACAGAATAGATAGGATAGTGTGCGTGTGCGTGTGTGTGTGTGTGTGCGTGCGTGTGTGTGTGCATGTGTGCGTGTGTGTGTGTGTGTGTATTTTATGCTGGGCACGGAACCCAGGACATATTCATGCTAAGTAGGCTCTCTACCACTGAATCCCCTCCCAGATCCTGGGGGTGCTATTTGTTCTGGGTGTCCAGGCAAGATCAGCAGAGACAGTGACATTTGAACAGAGACTTCAAGAAGATACAGCACAATCCAGGAGGTTCTCTGCAGAAATTTCACTTGGCAGAGGGAATAGCCAGTGCAAAGGCCTGTTGTGGGTGCTTGTTTTAAGACTTTCAAGACCATCAAGAAGCCACTGTGGCAAAAACCAGGAATCAGACAAGCATATCCACTATCACCACTCCTGTTCAATATAGTCTTGAAAACATTAGCCACAGCAATTAGACAAGAGAAAGAAATAAAAGGAATAAAGATAGGAAATGAACAAGACATACTGTCATTATTTTCAGATGGCATGATACTCTATATAGAAGACCCCAAGAACTCGACTAAAAGGCTTCTATACTTAATAACAAATTCAATAAAGTAGGTGGATGCAAGGTCAACACACAAAAATCAATAGCTTTCGTCTACATGAACAACACACAGAGAGAGTAATGGGGCAAACAATTCCTTTCACAACACCATCCAAAAAATTGAAATACCTAGGAATCAACCTGACAAAAGAAATCAAAGACCTCTTCTTGACATAGCACTCTGGAAAGAAAGATTGAAGAGCACATCAGAAAATGGAAAGACATGCCTTTCTCCTTGGTAGGAAGAAACGACATAGTGAAAATGGCCACACTTCCAAAACTGCTACATAGATCCAATCCAATCCCAATTGAAATTCCAGCAGCATACTTCATGGACCTTGAGAAAACAACCCAAAAGCTCATTTGGAACAAGAAGAGAACTAGAATAGCAAAAGCAATTCTAGACAACAGAGACACGGCTGGGGATATCACAACCACCAACCTGAAATTATACTACAAAGCCACCGTGATAAAGACAACATTGTACTGGCAAAGAAACAGACCTGAGGACCAGTGGAACAGATTAGAAGATGCAGAAACAACTCCAGACACACTCAGCCACCTCATCTTCCACAAAGGAGCCAAACACCCTCACTGGAGGAAAGATAGCCTCTTTAATAAATGGTGCTGGAAAAATTGGGTTTCAACTTGCCAAAGATTAAAACCAGACCTGTATCTCTCACCATGCACTAAACTAAAATCAAAATGGAATAAAGATCTAAATATTAAAATAGAAACTCTGAACTGTCTGGAACAGAGGTTAGGTAGAACCCTTGAAGATACTGGTGTAGGAAAAGATTTAATGAACAAAGCCTCAGTTGCCCATGAACTAGCACTAACAATCAACAAGTGGGATCTCTTCTTATTAAAAGGCTTCTGCACAGCAAGAGAAACCACCAGCAGTGTGAAGAGACAACCCACAATGTGGGAAAAAAATCTTCACCTGCTGTTCCTCAGACAAAGGCCTACTCTCTAGAATCTATAAAGAACTTAAAAAAAAACAGACCTCCCAAATTTAAAGACCCAATCCAGAAACAGGCATCTGAAATGAATAGGCAAAGAAGTAGAAATGTGTGAAGCATGTGAAAAAGTGTTCAACATCACTGGTCATTCAAGGGATGTAAATAAAACAACGCTGAGATTCCACCTCACCCCAGAAAGAATGGCTGCTATCTTGAAATCAACCAATAACATGCGAGCAGGGCTGTGGGGAAAGAAGAACCCTTCTCCACTGCTGGTGGGAGTGTAGACTGGTGCATCTATTGTGGAAATCAATATGGAGATACCTCAAAGAACTAGGACTGAAAGTCCATTTGATCCAGCTATTCCCCTGCTGGGTATCTTCTGAAAATAATTAAACGAATCATACCACAGTGATATATGTGCACCCATGTTCATAACAGGTCAGTTTGTGATAGCTAAAACTTGGAAACAGACCAAGTGCCCATCAACTGGAGACTGGACAAAGAACTGTGTTTTTTTTTTAATAAAATGGAGTACTACTCAGCCGTAAAAAATGAGAAATTAGAGACATTTATAGCTGAATGGATGCACATTGAGGCCATACTCTTAAATGAAATGAATAGGACACATATGTATAAATACCGAATTGTTTCTCTGGTGTGAGAAACTCAAAGCGTAAATAAGGACTAAAAGAATGGATAATGTGAAATAGTAAGAAAAGGGGCAAAGGGGAAGGGATAATGGGAGGGGTAGTGGAAAGGAAAGAAGGGAATGGAATTAATAAGAGAATATGAAAAAATGGAAACAAAGTCTTTGTATATGGGGAGGGGCAGAAGGGTTGAAGGGAGGGCAGGGAAACGGGCAAAAAATAAGAACCAAGATAGAGTACGTAAAGGTGCAAATTCCCAATGATGAATGTCCTTACACACTGTACACCTAAAATGTACCAATAAAATTAATAATATAAAAATATATTTAATGGGCTGGGGATTTAGCTCAGTGGTTCTGCTGCCTGCCTCAAAAGTGCAAGAAACCGAATTCGATCCCCAGTAATAACAACAACTATATATATATATTTAACATCAAAATAGCCTGGAAGGCGGGCTTACCTGGGGTTTAAAATGAGCCCCTACCGGTTTGGGGACGTCCGGTTTCTCCCGCAGTCCTCGGACCCTGAGCTCGGAGTCCGCCTGGGACCCAGCAGCTTCTCCCGGTCACGCTGGAGCGCCCCGCAGGCCATGGGGCCCGCGCCGCCCAGCCCGGAGCCCGTGGCCATGGCCTAGGAGGAGGCCGCGCCGCGGGACGAAGAGAGCTCCCAAAGCTGCTCAGGGACTTGCGAAACTTGACTCTCAACGCTGCCGAGCAGCGCCCGTCCCCTCCACCCACGGGGTCTCAGGGCAGCAGCGAGGGCGACTGACGGCGCGGCCCGAGCCTGGGGCGGGCGGACCCCCGCGCACGCAGACGCGGAGTGCAGACCGTGCTGTCCCTGCGCAGGGAGCGCACGGCGCGCATGCTCAAGAACGCCCGGTGGTTCCCGCGGGCCTTCGGAGACGAGCGTTTGAAGGTAGCGAAGGATGAACCCAGAAGCATGCCCTTCAAGTGCGTCTGCAGCTTCTGCGTCTCTCACGCATGGGACCCTTTGGAGAACACTAGAATAGGGAGTGATTACAACACAGTCAGTGTAGGTGCAAGTCTTAGACGATCTGTGGGATGAATGACGACAATGCGCTTTGACTTTATTTGACCCAGCAAGGCTCCAGTAGGTCTGAAGTCTTCTCAGTGCTTTAAAGCCTGAAGTCTATGATGAACGCCAAGGGTGGACAGATTTTTCTAGTTCTTACAAATCTGAGTTGCAATAAAAGGAAATTGTGATGTAACATTTTATTTTCAGAGGAACTTATTAAAATTGACTTTTCTTTGTTAAAAAAAAAAAAGTGCAAGGACCCGAATTTGATCCCCGGTAACAACAACAACAAATATATAAATGAAGACAGTGTGGGAGGTCAATGAGAAAAAAGAATTTTGGTGAAAGATGCTGTCAGAGGATGAGGTGGTGTTGAAACTGAAAACAGAAGGAAACCTTCATCCATACTAGGCATTTTGCACATTGTGTTGCAAAGGCATCCTATGAATTGCAATGGAGACCCAACTTAATGCCATCGACAGCTGAGCCCTCTTCCCTCTTATAGGACCCACCTGGGAAAATGGAGTCTGGACAGCTCTGCTCTGAGGGATGCGCACACACTGCCATAGCCACCAAGGCCTTCTGACCAGCTCAACACACTGTTTACGCTTCTACTGTACACAGTGTACCTTGGCCAGACCAGATTATCTTTCCCCTAATGTAGAAATGATATTCAGATTTTCCATTTGTAAGCCTTCCATAAACAAATAACCATTCGGCTAAATTTTAGTACACTTTTAAAGCTTCTGCTCTGCATTTAAAGAAATGTATACAAAAATTAATTTCAATAAATGTGGAGTGAGAAATAGGAATGTAACGCACACCCGGGTAAATAAGGTAATAAATCAGGTTGTCACTGCAAGACTGAAAGGAAGAAAATGCACACGTGGTTGTGGCACCGTCCAAGAAGATTCTGTCTCCTGGATGCCCTGCAAAAATAGGAGAGCAAAAATAAATGTAGACAAAGTCAAAAGTTGTGAAATATCTATGGTTTAAAACACCATGTAGGAAAATGACCCCAGGGGAGAAAGGATCAAAGGGAATAAACTATAATTGACAAAGTGCAACAAAAGTTGAGTGTATTTTGATATGAAAAGAAGAATTCATTTTTCCTACGCCTTTTTCCATACTTTTTTTACCACTAAGTTTTGCCATGGTTCATTGATGATGGAGCAGGCCCCGTTCCCATTTTTCACATGTGGCATCGTTTCTTTCTTATTCTTGGGCTTTGAAATTTAACGACTTTTTTTGGAAAAAAATCCCACAGGTATAGTTAACTCTGGTTCTCGTGTAAAATATGCAAAAAGCATCTACAGCCCATTCACCATGAAACCATGCGCTGTCAAGGGCTATTCAGTGCTTTTCTTTCTGTCATCTGTGGCTGAGAATACTGTGCCGCACACATTTATTTCACGCTACCCAGTCTATGTCGTTGCAGTACAAGATCCAAAGCCTCACCTGCTTTGTTCATTTCCACAAAGGTAGGTACATATATAGAAATGCAGTTACATAGAAACAAAGTTTTTAAAATGAGAATGTATACAACTAAAACAAGTACAGGCTACACAGAGTTTTTGGCGCATTTTTAAAAAATTATTTGAGTCTCAAAAACCAACTGAAAAATGGCCCAGGGATTCGTAAGGTCCTGTGTTCGATCCCTGGTACCAAAAAAAACAACAACAACAACAAAAAAAAAACACAACTAACTGAAAAAATAGCATATCAGTAGTAAAGCAATTTCCTAGCCCTGGGTTCCATCCCCAGAGTCACAACAGCAAGAAAAATCTAACTAATCCAAGATAGAAAGCATTAACAACTTAAAAATATCCAACATGAATTAATAATTAAATTGACAAAGGTCTTGACATCTTAAAATATAACATATCATGGTCCTGTAATATTCTAGTATATAATAGATGTTTAGTTATCATTTGTTCAATTAATTAGGAATGAAGCCTGAGTATACATGGACTTTTAATATATGACAAGTTGCATCTCAACTAAGTAGGGAGAGATTGGATTGTGGGATCAAAGCTGACATAAATGGTTACCTGGAAAAATATAGAATTGGTTCCTGAACAAAATTCAGAAGGGAGAAGACCCCAGTGTAAAAGTACAAAATGCATTACACGTGAACACCAAGAAACAATATATAAAATCTAGAGTGAGCAAAACCATGTTAAGGGAAGAAACTCAGGAGTAAGTAGGTAGATATCCATAACTAAATAAAAGTTCAAGTTTTATAATGGTCAAAATATCACCCTCAAAATCAACAGAAAAACTATAATATATAAAGATTACTTCAAATATTGGAAACAGCAGAAAAGGAGCAAATAATAATAACAGGGAAATCAAAATGGTGATAAATATATGAACACTTGCTCAAAGTCAGCAATAGTTTAAGAAAACAAAAAGGAATATTTTTACACACTCCAGCCTCGAGGGGGAAAATCCCAAGAAGCAGTATATGATTGGGATTGCAATTATTAAATGGAAAAGAGGTAGTCTCTAATTTGGTGGCAGAAATGTAACTTGCTACCATGCATTGCAGAGACAATTTGAAGACAGCTATAAAATTAAAAGTACAGGTATGATTTAACTCAAGGTTTCTCAATTTCCACACAATTGATAATCTGCGGTTGTCATGTGATTCTTTGTGATAAGAACTTTCCTGTGCATTTCATGATGTTCTGCAGCATCTCTGACCTCCAACATCCCCTCCTCTGGATGGCAGTCAAAAATGTCTCTGGATATTCCTCAGTGTCAACTGGGGAACAAAATTATTCCTGAGCAAGAACTGCAGTTTGAACCTAACAAGAATAAAGTATTCTTTTTTTTTTTTTTGGTACCAGGGATCGAACTCGGGTCCCTGTGCTTGCAGGGCAGGCAGCGGAACCACTGAGCTAAATCTCTGGCCCAAGAATAAAGTATTCTTGCAGCATTGACATAACAGTACACAAAGGGGAAGAATATGAAAGACCATCAAAAGTGTAAATAGCAAAACCCCACTATGAAATATTTTAAAGCCTTTGAAATATCTAATCTGCAAATATTTAAAAATATATGCTAATTTATCTCATTTGCACAAATAGTTTGTCTTATTTTGTCGAAAAGAAAGTTTGTGTTATCGCCTGTTTCTATTTGTAAGAATCTTTTAGGTTTATATCTTGTACTAAGTAACTACTTTCAACATAATCATACACAGTGTAATAAGTATTGTTATTCTCTTATTGTTTGATTATAAAAATTTGTTTTATTTTTTCATAAAATAGAAAAAACATAAAAAAGAAATATCTATTCTGAAGTGTGACAGTTGACTTGCCAAAAGTTCACTGGTTTTATTGAGTGAGAAGGGGGTGCATTCTAGTAAAGAATACTCCACTACTATAAAGAGCATTTACAATGTGCATAAAAAGTGTATGAGCATGTATGAATGCACAATTATAGAAAAAAATCTTAAACCAAGAACTTACACAACAGACAATGACAATATTAATTAAATTATTATTAGTGCTCTTATTTTCAGTGGATATTTATAGCCATTAAGAAGAGTGAACTTGAGTTATTTTCAGAAATGATGAATTTTGAGACCACAATGTAAGATGAAATTAATCAAACACAGAAAGTTAAATCTACCATGGATTCCTTTATGTGAGAAACTCAATCTGGCAATCTAGACCAGGTGATTATTTGTGGTGAGAACTGGCCTGTGCATTTGAGGAAGTTTTGCAGCATTCTTGACATCTTTCTTTTTTTTATTAAATTCTTTTATTGGCACATTGTAGGTATACAACACAATTACATTTCTCATTGGGAATTGTACCTTTACATAATGCATCTTGGTTCTTATTTTTTCCCCATTCCTAGCCCTCCTTTCACGCCCTCCACTCTTCCCTATTTACAAAGACTTTATTTCCATTTTTTCCATTTCTCATCATTTTTCCTTTCCCTTCTTTCCTTTCCCCTGCCCCTCCCACTACCCCTACCCCTTTGGACCTTTTCTTCCTATTTTACATTTTCGATTATTCATTCTAATCATTGGTACATTTTAGGTATACAATATAATGACATTCATCATTGGAAATTTGGACCTTTACATAGTCTCTCTTGGTTCTTATTTTTCGCCCTTGCCCAGTCAAACCCTCCATTTCTCCCTATTTACAAGATTTTGTTCCTATTTTTCCATTTTCTCATATTAATCCCATTCCCTTCTATCCTTTCCCCTAGCCCTCCCACTTCCTTCCCCTTTGCCCCCTTTCTTCCTATTTCACATTACCTGTTATACATTTAGTCCTTATTTACACTTTCAGTTTCTCACACTAGAGAAACTATTTGGAATTTATTCATGTGTGTTCTATTTATTTCACTTAAGAGTATCACCTCAATGTGCAACCACTTAGCTATAAATGTCTCTAATTTCTCATTTTTTATGGCTGAGTAGTACTCCATTTTATTTAAAAAAAACACATTTTCTTTATCCAGTCTCCAGTTCATGGGCATTTGGGCTATTTCCAAGTTTTAGCTATTACAAACTGTGCTGCTATGAACATGGGTGCAATTATATCACTGTGGTATGATTCTTTGAATTCTTTGGGGAAGATCCCCAGCAGTGGAATAATGGGGTCAAATGGGACTTCAAGTCCTAGTTCTTTGAGGTATCTCCATACTGATTTCCACAGTGGTTGCACCAGTCTACACTCCCACCAGCAGTGGAGCAGGGTTCCTCTTTCCCCACAGCCCCACCAGCATTTGTTATTGGTTGATTTCATGATAGCAACCATTCTTTCTGGAGTGAAGTGAAATCTCAGCCTTGTTTTCATTTGCATCTCTCGAATGACCAGTGATGTTGAACATTTTTTCATATATTTATTTGCTATTTCTACTTCTTTATCTGAGAAATGTCTGGTCATTTCAGGTGTCCATTTTTTGATTGGGTCTTTAAATTTGGGAGGTCTGATCTTTTTAAGTTCTTTATAGATTCGAGATAGTAGACCTTTGTCTGAGGAAGAGCAGGTGAAGATTTTTTCCCACATTGTGGGTTGTCTCTTCACACTGCTGCTGGTTTCTCTTGCTGTGCAGAAGCCTTTTAATAAAAAGAGATCTCACTTGTTGATTGTTTATGCTACTTCACGGGCAACTGAGGTTTTGTTCATAAAATATTTTCCTACACCAATGTCTTCAAGGGTTCTACCTAACTCTGTTCCAACTGGTTCAGAGTTTCTATTTTAATATCTAGATCTTTAATCCATTTTGATTTTAGTTTAGTGCATGGTGAGAGATAGAGGTCTAGTTTTAATCTTTGGCAAGTTGAAGCCCAATTTTTCCAGCACCATTTATTAAAGAGGCTATCTTTCCTCCAGTGAGGGTGTTTGGCTCTTTTATCGAAGATGAGATGGCTGACTGTGTGTGGCATTGTTTCTGCATCTTCTAATCTGTTCCACTGGTCCTCAAGTCTGTTTCTTTGCCAGTACCATGCTGTTTTTATCACAGTAGCTTTGTAGTAGAGTTGCAGGTTGGAGATTGTGATACCCCCTGCCATGTCTCTGTTACCTAGAATTGGTTTTGCTATTCTGGGTCTCTTCTTGTTCCAAATGAATTTTTGGATTGTTTTCTCAAGGTTTATGAAGTATGGTGCTGGGATCTCAATTGGAATTGCATTAAATCTATATAACAGTTTTGGAAGTATGGCCATTTTCACTATACAAATCCTTCCTACTCAGGAGCAGGGAATGTCTTTCCATTTTCTGATATCTTCAATCTCTCTTTTCAGAGTGCCATAGTTTTCAGAGAAGAGGTCTTTGATTTCTTTTGTTAAGTTGATTCCTAGGTATTTCAGTTTTTTGGATGCTATTGTGAAAGGAATTATTTGGCCTATTTCTCTCTCAGTGAGTCTGTCATTGGTGTAGAGGAAAGCTATTGATTTTTGTGTTTTGACCTTGTAACCAGCTACTTGACTGAATTTAGTTATTAAGTCTAGAAGATTTTTGGTGGAGGTCTTGGGGTCTTCTATATAGAGTATCATGTCATCTGCAAATAATGACAATTTCACTTCTTCATTTCCTATCTTTATTCCTTTTATTTCTTTCTTTTGTCTAATTGCCGTGGCTAATGTTTCCAGAACTATATTGAACAAGAGTGGTGATAGTAGACATCCTTGTCTTGTGCCTGATTTTAGTGTGAAGGATTTCAGTTTTTGACCATTTAGTATGATATTGGCTGTTGGTTTTTCATAGATAGCTTCTATCAGTTTGAGGTAGTGACCATCTACTCCAATTTTTTGTAGGGTTTTTATCATAAATGCATGTTGGATTTTGTCAAATGCTTTTTCTGCATCTATGGAGATAATCATATGGTTTTTGTCCTTGGCTCTATTGATATAGTGTATTACTTTGATTGATTTGTGTATTTTGAACCATCCCTGCATCCCTGGGATGAATCCCACTTGATCAGGGTGTATGATCTTCTTGATGATCTTCTGCATTCGTTTGCCATTATTTTATTAAGGTTTTTTGCATCTATGTTCATTAGTGAGATTGGCCTATAGTTCTCATCTTCATTTTGGTCTTTCTCTGCTTTGGGGATCAAGGTGATGCTTGCTTCCAGGAATGAATTTGGGAGTATTGCTTCCCTTTCAATATCATTGAAGAGTTTAAATGGCAGTGGCACCAGTTCCTCTCAAAATATCTTGTAGAATTCAGCAGTGAAGCCATCAGGGCCCGGGCTTTTCTTAGTTGGTAAGTTGTTAATTACATTTTCAATTTCATTGCTTGATATTGGGTTGTTCAGTATTTTTAGATCTTCTTCGTTCAACTTGAGTAATTCATATGTATCTAGGAATCTGTCCATTTCTTCGGTGTTGTCCATCTTATTGGTGTATAGGTTCTGGAAGTAGGTATTGATGATCCTCTGTAATTCTGCTGGGTCTGTTGTCATTTCACTCTTTTCATTCCTAATTGCATGGATTTGGGCCTTTTCTTTCCTTTTTCTGACAAGGTTGGCTAAAGGTTTGTCAATTTTGTTGATTCTTTCAAAGAACCAGCTCTTGGCTTCATTGATTTTTTGTATCATTCTCTTAGTCTCCATCACATTGATTTCTCCTCTGATCTTTATAATTTCCTCCCTTGTTTGAGCTTTGTGGTTGTCCTGCTCTTCTTTTTCTAGAAGCTTGAGGTTCAGTATGAGGTTGTTTAATTGGGCTCATTCTGTTTTCCTAATATGCATATTCACTGCTATGAATTTCCCTCATAAGACTGCTTTCATTGTGTCCCATAGTTTCTGATATGTTCTATTGTCATTGTCATTTAATTGAAGGAACTGTCTGATGTCTTCTTTAATTTCCTCTGTGACCCACTGGTTGTTCAGAAGTGTGTTGTTCAATTTCCAAGTGCTTGTGAAATTTTTTGAGTTTCTTTTGCTATGGATCTCCAATTTCATCACACTATGGTCTGACAATATACAGAGGATAACTTCAATTCCTTTACACTTACTTAAACATGTTCTGTGGGTGAGCATGCGGTCTATTTTTGAGAATAACCCATGTGTAGCTGAGAAGAATGTGTACTCTGATTTTGTGGGGTGGAAGACTCTGTAAACATCTGTTAAGTTCATTTGTTCAAGAGTTCGATTGAGTTCTAGTGTTTCATTACTTATTTTTTGTCTAGTTGATCTATCTATTTGTGACAGTGGGGTGTTGAGGTCCCCACTACAATTGTATTATTGCATATATGACTTTTCATGTCCGTTAGTATTTGTTTTATATAGTTGAGTGCACTACTGTTTGTTGCATAGATATTTATGGTTGTTATCTCTTCCTCTTGGATTCTTCCCTTTACCAGGATGTAGTGTCTTTCTTCATCTCTCTTAATCAGTGTTGGTTTGAAATCTACTTGATCTTCAAAGAGGATAGCTACTCCTGCTTTTTTTCGGGTTCCTGTTGCATGCAGTATTGTTTTCCACCCTTTAACTTTCAGCCTATGAGTTTCCTTTTGAATTAAGTGTGTTTCTTGTATGCAGCATATTGTTGGATTTTGCTTCTTGACCCATTCTGCCAGTCTATTTCTTTTGATTGGTGAATTGAGACTATTAACATTGATGGTTATAACTGAAACGTATTGACTTGTCATTGCCATGACTTTTTCTTTTTGTTGGGTTCTCCCCCTTGCCATTTAATTTCTTGTCATGCCAGATGGGTTCATTCTGCTTTGCTTCCTGGGGTTGTGATCCTCAAAGTCTGTTCCTAGGATATTGTGTAAAATTCTTTGGAGTGCTGGTTTGGTATTCATGAAGATCCTGAGGTGCTCTTTGTCATGAAAGTATCTTATTTCTCCATCCATTTTGAAAGATAGTTTTGCAGGGTACATCAGTCTGGGTTGGAGGCTGTTTTCTTTTAGGGCTTGGAATATGTCATGCCAAGCTCTTCTTGCCTTGATGGTTTGTGTTGAGAAGTCTGCTGTGATTCTGATGGGCTTTCTTTTGTATGTGATTTGTTCTTCTCTTGTGTTTCTGGAATCTTAACAATTATATGCCTATGGGTAGATTGTTTTTTTGATCAAGGCTATTTGGAGTCCTATATGCCTCACTTATCTGTATGTCAAGGTCTTTTCCCCTACTTGGGAAGTTTTCTGCCATTATTTCTGTGAAGAGATTTTTTTCTATGTCATCTCCACTCTCTCCTGTTTCTTCATTGAGCCCAATCAGTCTTATGTTATTCTTCTTTGCATCATCTAGCAGCTGCTGGACTGATTTCTCATGTTCCCTTAGAATTTTGAAGCAATTTTTCTTTTCCTGGTCACTAATTGCAATCTTATTTCTATATCTGAAATTCTGTCCTCACATTGGCTCATTCTGCTGTGTAGACTTTCAATGGAGTTTTTCAAGTCCTGGAAATCGATTTGCATCTGTTTTATGGATTCCATTTGTTTCTTATGTTGGGATTCCATCATGTTCCTGAGCTCCTCTCTAGATTTATTAATCATGTCTTGCACTAGGGGCACAATTTCTCCTGTTATCTGAGAAATTATTTCTGATTTCATTTTTTCCAGATCCCCTTTTTTTGCCAGTTCAGTAGGTCCAGGTAGTTGAGTATCAGAGTGTTCTATCTCATTTCCCTTTGGGGTTGCTGTAGGTGATCTGGAAGTCTGGTTTTGAGACTTATTTACATGTTTTTTCATTTTGACTGGGGCCGGAGGCTGTTAGCACCTGCACGGATTACCTCCTCTGAGCTGGGAGAGGTGGGACAGTGGCCAGGAGCAGCGGTAGGTAAGGTCACCCAAAAGCCCTTTCCTGAGGGCTGGGAGCAGTGGGAGGCATGGTGACTGGGAAGCCCCTTCCTCTGGACCAGGAGCAGTGGGACGGTGGCTCAGAAGCCCCTACCTCTGGGCCAGGAACAGCGGGACTCAGTACCTTTGTCTGGTGGTCTGGTGTCCTCTGAGTCTTTGTAGCATGGAACCAGGTGGCTGCCTGTCTGCAGTGGGGTGATTCATCATCTTCCGCTTGACTCAGGACCTTCGTAGGGCATGCACAGACCTGCCTGTCTGCAGCGGGCTTATTCGGTGTGTTCTGTGCGACTCCATTCTTGACTTCTAATGACACCTTCCCTGTGTGACAATGAAAAATGTTTCTAGGAATTCCTCAATGCTGCATAGGGGACAAAATTACTCCTAAAGAAGAACTGCAGTTTGAACCTAACAAGAATAAATATTCTTGCAGCATTGATATAAGAAGGCTTAAGATATGCCATGCACAAACGTTATCAATCACAATAAACATAAACATTATAAGTCATAAATATGAACTAAGAATAATAACAACAAGAATGAAAATGTGGAAAGGGGATTTAGAGACAAGAAGGAGCGAGGTAGGTGGGAAAGGGAAAGGAACTAAAAAGGAAACATGTACTAACAAACTAAATTTTAAGAAATTTAATAGGAAACAAGCTGTGTTACATACATCTCCCTATTTCCCAAGAGAAATGTAAAATATATTAGTTCTGTAGACATCAATGAATAAAATGAAAAGAAATACTTAAAAAACAGTAAATTAAGGAGAAAGAATATGAAAGATATCAAAAGTGTGAATAGCATGGCCCTATTGTGAAATATTATACAGCCTTTGAAATAAATAATCTACACTATGACACTTGATTTAAAGGAAGTTCATAGGTTTTATGTGTAAAGGAAGAGTGTTCTATTAAAGAATACTCCATTGATCATAGAGTCCATTTACAATGTACAATTATAACCAATTGTATTTATGCATTCACTTAAAAATTATATAAGTATCAATGAATACATAATAGAGAAAAATCTTAAACTAAGAACTTACACAACAGACAGTGACCATGTTAATTAAATTAGTGTAAGTCCTATAATTTCAATGGAATTTTATTCAGCCATAAAGAAGAATGAACTTGAGTCATTTGCAGGAAAATGGATGATGTTGAGACCATGATATAAGGTAAAATAAGTGAGATGCAGAAAGTTAAATATCTTATGTGAAAAACCCAACTGTAAATAAATTAAACAGTAAAATAAAGGCAGACTTCTTAGAATGGAAGAAGGGATGAAAGGTATGGAGTGGGGAAAGGGGAAAAAACTATCAAGACAAGTTTTATATTAACTTCTAGTGACCAGTATTATATTCTCTACTACAGTGATTTTTAATTTCTGAAAAAATTTTATTAATATGTATTAATTACCTATATTAATAAGATTGACTGTGATATTTAAATACATGCATAAAGTATCACTCTTAAAACAAATGAAAATCTAAAACACCTAAAAGAATGATAATAAAATAATAATAATTTAATGATAGGAATATGAGTTACTAATTCAAGATTATATTGTCAGAGACTTGGAAATAATGGAATATGACAGGAAGTCTTCTAAAATACATAGAAGTAACATTATCTAGAGTTATAATTTGTCTTTTATAAAGATGTGTATTCAAATACATCCTTAACCTCAAATGGTAAAAAAGGAAAGCCTTCCAGATGATGACTGAATCTGTTGCCTCTTTTAGAAGTATTTCTAGCTCAAAAAGACAAAAGACTCAATAAGAAACAACAGAGATAAAAAAGTTGAATATATGTACAAAATATGACTTTCTAGACCTAGAAACGCAGAAAAACCTTCATTATGTTTTTATTAAAACCAAGGACTTACACCTAAACACTATTGAATTACTTCTTTCAGAAAAATAAGCGATATGAGGATATTGTATGGCAAATCGATACATTCGACAAAAAGAAGTATACATTTTCATACCCTACACATGCATCTATACATACATAAGAGAACTAAATGGCAAAATGTTTGTATAAGAAAATTTTAATACTCCAATACTTCATTTGAAAAATATATTGGAAAAAGCAGAAACAAAAACACTCCCACAGAGAATGAAAGGGAAAGACTGGCATAGAGACTTTGTAATAGAGAAAAGACCTGTCTAACTAACCCATCGTATATTTAGCCTCACAAGTATTGAAGCAAAGAAAAGCTTTTAGGAAAACCTTTATTTCCTTATTAAACAATTTTTATGTGAATACCCAAAAATAGAGATAAAAGTTTGAAAATGTGGTTTCATGAACTGCTGTTGCAAGATGTGATATGTAAGAATTATTTTCTCTGCATCATTCTCCTCAATACAGAAATGTAGTCAAATATATTTCAACTTAAGCATAACAACAACTTCATTACACTTCCTTTTCTTCCATTACTAACACTCCATTGATCCATTCCTTAATTTTAAGGATCCTTGAACTTATGTTCTTTTCCCGGAAGCACTTTTAGGTACTATTTCCTCTTCCTTTTGAGTTCCTGTTGCCACCAAGTCATTGTTAACAATGAATCTGCATTATTAAAATTTGTTTTAACATTATGAATTAATGCAGCATTATGAATTGTTCATCAGAAAAGCAAGCAATTGTAGCAAGGTTTAGGTCAGGCTGGGTCTCAAATGACTTCACATAAACCTTCTTGGGCACCATTCTTTTTGGCTCTGTCCTGCAGTATCTACTGTGACCTCAGACTCACCTGGATAAAATCTTTAGGAGGAAGTTCTTTATGCAGAAGTGAAAATTCCTCTCTGGACGGTTGAGTTCTATCCCCCAAAAAGATACAGCAAAAAAGAATATTTCTTCCCTACATACCCTTGAGACCTCAAAAAGAAAGCACTTTGCCCCTGCAACTTAGGTCTGCACACTCTGAGGAGCGTCATAAGAGATGGTTGCAGCTGCCTATAACTGCTCGGTGGACACCTTTCTCACTTGTTGCATCATCTTCTAAGTCCTTGATTTCCCTGTGGAAAACTGCCCTGTAAAGGCAAGAATTATTTTTGCTCGTTCTACATTCCCATGTCACCAGTTTATGATCCAGTAAACCTACTTCTTGTTCCTCTCTCTGTGTTAACTCACATACTTCAGAGAAATGATCTCCTAGCACATTTCCCTGCTTAGAAATCCAGTATTGTCCTAAGGCAAAGAAGCTCAGCTGGTCCCAGCACCCAGAAGGAAGCTCCCTGCCTCCATCCCAGGCTCCTAGGGCAGAGAAGCTCAGCCAATCCCAGCACCCGGAAGGAAGCTCCCCTGCTGCCAACCCAGCTACTAGGGCAGAGAAGGTGAGCTTTGTGAGCCCCACAATCACTCCCTCCCATGGAAATGAGAAGACATGTAAACAAGTCTCAAAAACAGACTTCCAGATCACCTACAGCAACCCCAAAGGGAAACAAGATGGAACAATCTGATACCCAGCCACCTGGACTCTCTGAACTGGCAACAAAAGAGGATCCGGGAAAAATGAAATCAGAAATAATTACTCAGATAACAGCAAAGATTTTGCTCATGGTGCAAGACATGATTAATAAATCTAGAGAGGACACAGATAAAAAAATAGAGGATCTGAGGAACACGATAGAATCCCAATATAGGAAACAAATGGAATCCATAAAACAGATACAGACAGATTTCCAAGAGATTAAAAACTCCATGGAAAGTCTGTGCAGCAGAATGAACCAATGTGAGGATAGAATTTCACATATAGAAGATAAGATTGCAATTAGTGAGGAGGAAAAGAAAAATTGCTTTAAAATTGTGAGAGAACATGAGAAATCAATCCAGCAGCTGCTAGACGATGCAAAGAAGAATAACATAAGACTGATTGGAGTCAATGAAGAAAGAGGAGAGAGTGCAGATGACATAAAAAAAACTGTTCACAGAAGTGATGGCAGAAAACTTCCCAAGGAGGGGAAAAGACCTTGACATACAGATAAGTGAGGCATATAGGACTCCAGCTAGTCTTAATCAAAAAAAAATCTACACATAGGCATGTAATAGGATTCCAGAAATCCAACAAAAGAATAAAATTCTACAAGCAGTGAGAGAAAAGAAACAAATCACATACAAAGGAAAGCCCATCAGAATCACAGCAGAGTTCTCAATGCAAACCTTCAAGGCAAGAAAAGCTTGGACTGATGTACTTCAAGCCCTAAAGGAAAACAGCCCCCAACCCAGATTGATGTACCCTGCAAAACTATCTTTCAAAATTGATGGAGAAATAAGAGACTTTCATGATAAAGAGCACCTCAGGAACTTAATGAATACCAAACAGGCACTCCAAAAAATTTTAGACATTACCCTAGGAAAAGACAATGAGGATCACAACCCCAGGAAACCCAGCAGAATGAATCCATTGGGCATGACAAATTAAACGCAAAGGGAGAGAATCCAACAAAAAGAAAATGTCATGACAAGGCATTTAAAAATTTTAACTTCATCTCCCTAATGAGTGTATAATTCAATCTTATTATTGTACTGGTTAGTATTTTTCTGATTCTAGAGTTGCACACCATTCCTTGCCCTATACTGGCTATTTATCATCTTCTTATGTCTACATTTTAATTGGGTTGTCTATTAATGAGATCCAAGAATTCTTTATATATTCTGGTCATAGGTTATATGCATTGTAAATATGGTCTGTTTAAGGACTGCTTTTCATTTTAATGATGTCATTTACAGTTCTAAATTTTTTTTTTTTTTTTTTTTTTTGGTACCAGGGATCGAACTCAGGTCCTTGCATTTGTGAGGCAGGCAGTGACACCACTGAGCTAAACCCCCGGCCCTAAAGTTCTAAATATTGATGGAATCTCATTTATCATTTTTTTTCTTTTATACATGTTTTTTGTATCCTAGGTAGTTCTTGCCTAACCTGAATTCATAAATATTTTCCCTTATAATTTCTTCTTAAAATTTTATACTTTTAGGCTTTCTTATTTAGGTTCATAGATCCCTTCAAGTTATTTTTATGTATGGATAAAAAGGGTTGAGGTTAGTTTTTTATATACGGATACCAGGTGTTCTAGTGCTGTTTGCTGAAAACACTATCTCTTCCTTGGCTCTTGAATTGAGTTTATATTCTATAAAATGCTAATGTTAAATAATCTTTCAAAACTCAGGGGGCCATATATGTGTGGTTCTATTTCTAGATTCTCTGTTTTATTCCAATGGTCTATATGTCTTTCCTTACACCAACACTGCCTTGATTACTGTAGCTTTAGAAGAAGTCTTAAAATTAGGTACTAATTGTCTTCCAACACTGTTTTTGTTTTTTGTTTTTGTCTCTGTTTTTAACTTTTTTAGGTCCTTTGTACTCCTACATAACTTTTAAATTTCAATATCCAGTTCTTCACTTATAGCAAGTATATACAGACCTGAATTTTTATATATACCTTGTGTTTTCTAATCCTGCTAAATTCAAGTACAGGTTCTAGGGGCTCCTAGAGATTTCTTAGTGTTTTCTCTGTAGATGATCATTTCATCTACATATAAAGATTTTGCTTCTGCCGTGCCAATCCTATTCTAGTTGTGTCATTTTATTGCCAGACTATTTTGGTGGGGACTAGGTTTCAAAGATTTATGGACAGATAAAGTGTAAGCATATCTTCCCTTGTTCCCCACCGTAAGGAGAAAGCATTTTATCTTCTCCACTCATATAAGGCGTTCTTGCTGGAAGTATGTAGTGCATGTCTTTAATCTGTTGAGAAGCTTCTGTTCTACTTCTATCTCCTGATAGCTTTTACCATGAACAGCTGTAGAATTTACTCCAATACTTTTTCTCCAACTAGTGACAGGATCATATGGTTTTTTTTTCCTTTCCTCTGTTAAAATGATGACTTTTGGGGGTGGATCTTCCAATGCTGAACCAACACTGCCATCCCTATAACAAAACCACTTTCTACATCCTGCCAGATCTGACTTCTGATTGTTTTGTTAAACAAATTTTTATCTATGTTCATACTTTTTTCTTCTATTATCTTTATCCAGTTTTAGGATTAGCACAATGATGAGTTCCTAAAATGAGGGGAGAAGTGTTCCTTCTTTTTTATGCTTTAATTGTTTGATATAATTTATCAGTTAAAGTGTTTATGAGCCTGCTGTTGTCATATAGGTAGGTTTTCAAGCTAGGAATATACTTTCTTTAATAGGTGCTATTCAAATTTTATGTTTCCTCCAGAGTTAGTTTCATTAATTTGTCTTCCAAGTTACTTCTTAGAAGTTGTCAAGTTTATTTCAAAAAAGATTTTTGTAATATGCTTTCTATATCCTTTTAAATTCTTGTAAAATCTGTGATAATGTCTCCTAGATCTTGATATTGTAATTTTTAAAATGTATAACTGATATTGTATAACAGGAAGAAAAGGTCTAAAAGAGCAGGGGAAGTGGGAGGGGTAGGGGAAGGGAAAAAAGAGAAAGGAAAAAATATGAGAAGAGGAAAAAAATGGAAACAAGGTCTTTGCAGATAGGGAAGGGTGGAGGGGGTGGAGGGAGGGCAAGGGAAGGGGAAAAAATAAGAACCAAGAGACTCATGTAAAAGTACAAGATCCCAATGATGAATGTAACTCTATTTTATACCTAAAATGTACCAATAAATTTAATAGGAAAAAAAAAGAAAATGGAAAGACATCCCTTGGTCATAGGTAGGAAGAAACAACACAGAGAAAATGGCCATACTTCCAAAACTGCTATATAAATTCAATGCAATCCCAATTAAAATTCCTGCAGCATACTGCACAGACCTAGAGAAAACAATCCACAGATTCATGTGGAAGAAGACCAGACCTAGAATGGCAATTCTGGACAATAAAGAGAAGGTTGGACGTATCACAATCCCTAACTTGAAACTATACTACAAAGCTGATGTGAGAAAAACAGCATAATACTGTCAAAGAAACAGATCTGAGGACCAGTGGAACTGATTAGAAAATGCACAAACAACTCCAGACACACTTAGTCACCTCATCTTTGACAAAAGAGCCAAACACCCTCACTAGAGGAAAGATAGCCTCTTTAATAAATGGTTTTGGAAAAGCTAGGTTTCAACTTGCCAAAGATTAAAACAAGACCTATGTCTCTCACCATGCACTAATCTAAAATTGAAATGGATTAAAGATATAAATATTAAAACAGAAATGCTAAACTGACTGGAAGATAAGTTAGGTAGAACTCTTGAAGATATTGGTGTAGGAAAAGATTTATGGACAAAACATCAGTTGTGCATGAACTAGCACAAACAATCAACAAGTGGGATCTCTTCTTATTAAACAGCTTCTGCAAGAGAAACCACCAACAGTGTGAAAACACAACCCAGAATGTGGGAAAAATCTCTCACCAGCTGTTCCTCAGACAAAGGTCTACCATCTAAAATCTATAAAGAGCTTAAGCCAACTGGACCTGCCAAAGTTATACATTCAATCCAAAAATGGGCATCTGAAATGGACAGACATTTCTCACACAAAGTGAAAACAACAAACAAACATGAAAAAATGTTCAACATCACTGTTAATTGTAGAGATGCCAATGGAAACAACACTGAGATTTCACCTCACTCCAGAAAGAATGGCTGCTATCATGAAATCAACCAGTAACAAATGCTGGCTGGGCTGTGGAGAAAGAGGAACACTGCTCCACTGCTGGTGAAAATGTAGACTGGTGCCACCACTGTGTAAATCAGTGTGGAGATTCCTCAAAAACTAAAACTAGTGGTTCCATTTAACCCAACTTCTCCCTTTCTTCATATCTTTCTAAAAGAATTAAAAGCATCTTAGTACAGTGATGTGGATGCCAATGTTTTTAGCAGTACAATCTGTGATATCTAAAACGTGAAAACAGCCCAAATTCAAATTAAAGGATGAATGGATTAAGAGGATGTAGTTTTTTAATGGAATGGAGTACTACTCTGCCATAAAGAAAGATAAACTTGAGACATTTCTAGATAAATGGATGAATCATGACAGCATACTTTTAAATGAAATAAATAAAACACATATATTTAAATATCACATTGCCTCTCTGGCCTGAGACACTGAAAGGGTAAATAAGGACCAAAATGTATAGAAGATATTGGGAAATAGGAAAAAAAAAAGTTCAAATGGGAAGGAAAAGAAGGAAGGGGAGGGGGAAATTAAGGAAGGGAAAGCAAAAGAGTATAGAAGGGGAAAATGGCCAGAAGAGACCTAGAATAGCAAAAGCAGTTCTAGGCAAAAAAGACAAGGTATGGGGTATAACAATCACCAACTTGAAACTATACTACAAAGCTACTGTGAGAAAAACAGCATGGTACTGCCAATGAAACAGACCCAGGGACCAGTGGAACATATCAGAAGTTGCAGAAACACCTCCAGACACACTCAGCCACTCATCTTCGACAAAGGAACCAAACACCCTCACTGGAGGAAAGATAACCTCTTTAATAAATGGTGCTGGAGAAATTGGGTTTCAACTTCCAAAGATTAAAACTATACCTATATTTCTCACCATGCACTAAACTAAAATCAAAATGCATCAAAGATATAAAAATTAATACAGAAACACTAAGCCTGCTGGAAGAGAGGTTAAATAGAATACTTGAAGATATTGACATACAAAAAGACTTTATAAAAAACCCCTGAATCCCACAGGAACTGGAGCAAAGAATCAACAACTGGGATCTCATCTTATTAAAAAGATTCTGCACAGCAAGAGAAACCACCAACTGTGTAAAGGGACAACTCACAATGTGGCAAAAAAATTTTACCAGCTGTTCCTCAGACAAAAGTTTACTACCTAGAATATATAAAGAAGTTTTAAACATTAGACTTCCCAAATTTAAAGACTGAATCCAAAACTGGGCATCTGAAATGAGCAGACATTTCTCAGATGAAGTAGAAACAGCAAATAAACATATGAAAAAAATATTCAACATCACTGGTCATTGGAGAAATGCAAATGAAAACAATACTGATATTCTACCTCAATCCAGAAAGAATGGCTGCTATCATGAAATCAACCAATAACAAATGCTGGCAGGTTGGTGGAGGAAAAGGAACACTTCTCCATTGTTGGGAGTGCAGACTGGTGCAACCACCAGTCTGTAAAAATCAGTATGGAATGAGTATGGCCATACCTCACAAAACTAGAATTAGAGGTCCCATTTGACCTAGCTATTCACCTACTAACTTCCCAAATGAATTAAAAGAGCCATACCACAGTGATATATGTACACCCATGTTTATGGTGATACATTTCATAACAGCTAAATCATGGAAACAGCCTAATTGCCTGTTAACTGGTAACTGAATAAAGAAGATGTGGGTTTTCTTTTTAATAAAATGGAGTACTACTCACCATAAAGAATGCTAAACTAGAGACATTTATAGCTAAATGGATGCACATTGAGGTGATATTCTTAAGTGAAATAAACAGAATGCACATGTGTAAGTACTGAATAGTTTCTGTGGTGTGAAAACTG
The DNA here is from genome assembly GCF_053883595.1 of Heterocephalus glaber. Classification (NCBI taxonomy): domain Eukaryota; kingdom Metazoa; phylum Chordata; class Mammalia; order Rodentia; family Bathyergidae; genus Heterocephalus; species Heterocephalus glaber. Next base: position 818,571 of record NW_028258506.1, on the reverse strand, counting down.
AAAATATAAATGAGGACCAAAATGTACAGCAGAAAACATGAAGTAGGAAGAAAAAGTCCTATGAGGAAGGGGAAAGGGAAGGGGGGGGGGAGAAGGGAAAGGAAAAAATATGAGAAAAGGAAAAAGTGGAAACAAATTCTGTAAATAGGGAGGGAAAGAGGGTTTTAAGGGAGGGCAGGGGAATGGGGAAAAATAAGAACCAAGATAAATCACGCACAGGTACAAATGTATATCTAAAACGTGCAAATAAAATTTTTAAAAAAATGACGAATGCTGGGACTAAATGATGCAATGACTATAATGAAAGTGCAATATACTTTGTTAGCCAGAGTATTTATTAAGCAGAAGAAAAAACATCCGAGAACTCAAACGTGGGTTATTTGTAAACAAACAGCCAGAAGAAACAAAGAAAAAGAGTGAAAAGGAGTGAAAAAAGCTTATGGGATTTATGGGACAGCATAAAATAAAATCTCAATGTACTTTTTATTTACATATCTCTTATAGGTTTCATCAAGAATACAATAAATAATAGGCAAAAGGGGGCAAAGGGGAGGGCGAAGTGGGAGGGGTAGGGGAAAGGAAAGAAGAGAATGGAAGTAATATGAGAAAATGGAAACGAGTCTTTGTAAATGGGGAGTAATAGAGGGGTTGAAGGGAGGGCAGGGGAAGGGGGAAAAAATAAGAACCAAGAGAGTATGTAAAGGTGCATATCTCCAATGGTGAATGTCATTATATACACCTAAAATGTACCACTAAAAGGATATACAAAAAAAGAATACAATAAATAAATGCTGGTATGGATGTGGGAAGAGAAAGGAACATGTATGTACTATTGGAGGCAATATGAATTAGTACAGCCACGATGGAAATCAGTATGGGGAGTCCTCAAAATATGAACATAGGCCAGCCATATGATCAAACTCTAACAATCCTTAGTATTTACCAAAAAAAATTAGTCACAGCTCTATAGAGATATCTGCAGAACTATGCTTATTGTAGCACAATTCATTCAGAACACTCAAGCTATGGAATCAGCCTAAATGCCCATCAAATGATGAATAGCAAAGAAAATGTGATAAAGATGGATAGATGATAGAAGATATAGATGATAGGCAGATAGATAGAGGATAGATAGATAGCTGACAGACAGACAGAATAGGGCATTATACAATCCTAAACAACAATGAAATCAGGTATTTTCAGAAAAAATAAATGGACTTAGAGACCACTGTGTTCAGCAAAATAAGCCAGACTCAGAAAGAAAGCCATTGTAAGTTTTCTCTCGTATGTGGAATCCATTAAAAAATGACTTTAAGGTAGAAAGGAGACTATTAGAGGAGAGAAAAAATCATGGGATGGAAAGGCAGAAGTAAAAGGAGCTGGAAATGAATGAAGTATGCTTCATTCATGTACAAATATGTCAAAATGAAACCCATGAATCTGTAAACGAATACACACTACTATAAATTAATTAATTAATTAAAATTGAGTTCATATTTCTAAGAAAGTTGACATCAGAAAGCATATGTAGTATATATACACAGTAGAGTACTTCTCAGCCACAAAGAGGGATGAATTGAGCCACTTGGAGGAAAATGGATGCCCCTGGAGAAGGTAACATTAAAAAAAATCAGATGCACAAGGCTAAATATCACATTGTTTTTCTTATATAAGAAACTCAAAGTATAACTGATTAAAGAATAAAATAAAAGATAGATAGTAGGAAATGGGGAGATAGATTCTTTTAAACTGGAAGAGGTTCTAGAGATAGGAGGAGGGCCAAGGAAGGAGAAATAAAAAGAATTAAGGTGTGTTCTGTACATGTACCAATTCCTCACAATGAATGTAATCATTACGTACAGCATACGTGTACTACTAAATGTTTAAAAAGAAAGATTGTAATCAGAATAATGAAAACACCAGGAAATTAATAGAAAGACTAAGTTTGCATTCACAATTGAATCCAAGAATCACAATTTCCAACTCTGAGGATTAGAATGCAGCCAGCAAGGGCACTTCTTCAGCCATGTCCAATGGGCCCTTCTAAAGTTCCCCTCCAGAGAGTCTTTTCAGAGCTCTCTCTACATCTTTATTCCTCAGACTGTAGATGAAGGGGTTCAGCCTAGGAGTAATCACAGTGCACATCACTGAGGCTGCTGCACTTGAGTGTGAGCTATGGGGTGTGGCAGAACTAAGGTACACACCTCGGCCAGTGCCATAAAATAAGGAGACAACTGAGAGGTGAGATGCACAGGTGGAAAAGGCTTTATGCTTCCCTTGAGCTGATGAGACTGCACATGCGGAGGAAACGATCTTGGAGTAAGAGTAAATGATACCAGCAAGGGAACCAGCACCCAGAAGCACAGGTGCAAAATGCATCACAAGGTCATTTAAAAAGTTTTCAGAACAGGCAAGTTGGGCTACCTGATTGAGTTCACAAAAGAAGTGGGGGATTTTCAAGTCAGTACAGAAGGACAGCCACAGCACCATCAGGCTTTGTAACAAGGCGTGCAGGACACTCATGACCCAGGACACTAACACCAGCACCACACGGAGTGGGCAGTTCATGATCACTGTGTAATGCAGGGGGTGACAGATGGCTACAAACCTGTCATAGGCCATCACAGCCAGGAGGAACTTGTCCAGCCCTCCAAAGAGCAAGAAGAAGTGCATCTGGGCGATGCAGCCTGCATAGCTGATGATCTTGCTCTGGGTCTGGATGTTCACCAGCATCTTGAACACGGTGGTGGAGGTGAAACAGATGTCCACAAAGGACAGGTTGGAGAGGAAGAAGTACATAGGAGTGTGCAGGTGTGAGTCAGAGATGATGGCCGGGATGATGAGCAGGTTCCCAAGCACAGCAATCAAGTATATGGACAGGAAAAGTGCATATATGAGGGGCTGCAGTTCTGGGTCATCTGAAAATCCCAGTAGAAGAAATTCTGAAATTCTTGTGTTGTTTCCTAGTTGCATATGGTGGATGCAACTACCAGGAAAAAAAATAGCATGAGTACTATTCACACAAATGGATGTTACTTCTATAGTTGTAATGCTCCAATTTATATTTTCCAGTCTATAAATTAACTTCTACTTTTTTTGAAGATCTTTTCCCCTTAGACGATCCTAGTGCCATTCCTAATTAGGAATATCTGTCCCACTATAAGCCTTCTCCCCAGGAAGTCATGTCATGTACAGTTGTACTGAGAAACTATTTTTCACATTTTAGGGATAGTGAGTATTGACTATGCTCCAGCCCTGACTAGGCTGCTGTAAAACAGAAGTTTTTACATTCCAAAGATGAACTAAGAATATATGCAAACAAGGAATCACATATCTATTCACTTTTGTGGGAAAGGCATCACATTTGTATATGCAAGTATTCATCAAATGATAACACATTAACTGAATGTGAAGTATATCTCAATGAAGCCATTAGTAAAAGGAATAATCATGTAATATGCCAGACAGTGAAGTTACCATATAGAGAATGAAAGCAGGTATATAGGAAGTTCCTTTTTGTGAAGTGCTCAGAGTGCCTTTATTTAGAACCCCGGACATCATGAATGCAATCCACTTTCTCTACTATTGATCCTTATGCCCAACCCTGAGGATGTCATTTGTCATGGGTATCTAGGCCAGATCAACAAGAAGGAGCCATTTGAACAGGGAGCTCAAGAAGACAACAGGAGCTGAAAGGTCCTCTCCAGAAATGTTACGTGATGTAGGGAGAAGCCAGTGCAAAAGCCCAGTGGCAAGTGCTTGTTTAACATGTCCAAGGCCTTTGGAGAGCCAGTGTGTGGAGGTCAGTGGGAAAGAGGGAGAGTAAAGAGGTGGTGTCAGAGGATGCTGAGCAGTGCATCGTGCTGAAGCTGCAAGACTCAGGGAGAACCTCATCCACACTGCATGCCGAATGCACCTTATTAATTCTGTGGCAAGAGCACCCTGTGAGTTCAAATGGAAACTCTCCCGACTACCACCGATGTTTGAGTTTTACCTCTGTGTTAGCAGAGGCGCCTTGGAATCCAGAGCCCAGGTATCTGCAGTGTCAGGACTGGGCACAAACCGCCATCTTTACACTGTGGCCGTTTGGTCTTCTCTCCACCCCGTGGGAGGTACTAGTGGGCTGGGCAGACTGGGTTATCTTTCCCCTAAGGTGGAAATGGGGCCCAGACTTCCCATTTGGTAAGCCTCCAATAAACAACAAGTATGAGCTAACTTTTGCTTCATTTTCACACTCCTGCTCTGTATTTATAGAAACACACACCCAAAAAATCAGTTCAATAAACACAGAGTGAGAAATAAGAGAGGAATGAAAAGGACACAAAAGATAAAGCAAGCAAGAAAGAAACTCAGACATTTCCTGAGAGACTAAGGGAAAAAAATACTCCTTTGGTTTTGGCAAAATTCCAACCAAATTTCCATCTCCTGGATGCCCTGCAAAAACAAGAAGGCAGAAAAAATAAGCTTATATCTTTTCTAACATTGTGAAATTTTCATGGTTTTAAACACCATATAAAAATGACTCTAAGACAAAAAAATGATCAAGGAGAATAAACAATTCCCCCAAAATCATACAGCACAAAGTAAAACAAACGTTCAGCACATTTTTATGTGAACAAAACATTTTCTTATACTTATTTCATATTTATTTCATCTTTCGGTTTTGATACAGCCCAGTGATGACTGAGGCAGGTCCTTTTCTCAATTTTTTATTAGTGTATATTTGTGATACAAAAATGAATACATTCAGCAAGGGGTTTGATATATCTCTAGTGGTATATTTTCTTTGTTATTTTTGGGCTTTCAATTTTAATTTATTTTTCAACAAATCCCATGTACACTCTAGCCCTCATTTGGGTCTCTGTCTAAGATGAAATGACCTCCCCAGGGCATTCTATAAGGTCATGCACATGTCATGACCAGGATGCCTTGACCCGTCTAATTTATGCCTGGGGGTAGTGTCATTCACACATTTATTTCACTGTACTCAGTTTACGCCATTCTGTTACAAGATCCAAATGAGCAGAAACTCACCTGCTTTGTTCATCTTTGTATTTTTCCAAACCTATGTAAATATGTATGCATTTTAAGACAATAAGAAGTCATGTAAATGAAATCAGGTTGAATAGAGTTGATTCAAAATGACTGTGTTGTGCCGGGGATTTAGCTCAGTGGTTTCGCCGCCTGCTGCGCAAGCTCAAGAACCGGAGTTCGATTACGATCCCCTGTACCAAAAAAAAAAAAAAAGACAAAATGTCACGGAGCCTCAACAACTAACTGAAATGGGGGCTGTGGCGTAGCTCAGCGACAAAGTGCCTTCCTAGCATGGGTGAGGCTCTGGCTTCCACCCTCAACACCGCCATTCCTTAAGGAACTAAGTGAAAAACATTACAAGTAACACACGCTAACAATGAAATTAACAAAAGCTCTGAAATATTAGCGTATGACATAGAATGACCCTATCATTCTGGCTTGTAACAGATATTCAGTTGTCATTTGTTGAAAAAAGCAGCAATTAAGTCTCCATGTATGAGGAGGGCTCTCAACATATGAAAAATTATGTTTCAATGTAATAAGAAACGGTTGCCTTGTGGAGTGAAAGCAAACGGAAGTGCCTATAATTCTAGAAGAAAGTAAAGTTGATCCCCCATCTCACAATCCGGTCTCACCCAATAATGACAGGGCCGAATGACTTCATCTGAAAACACACACTTCATTTAGGTGAACACCTGGAAATTATACTGTGTATATAATCCACTGAGCAAAATCATGTAGAGGCAAAAAAAAAACCCTTCAAGAGTAAGAAGACATACATGTATACCTAAATATAATTTAAAACCTTTTTTGGATCAAAATTATCACCCTGCAAGTCAATGGAGAAACAATAATTTGTAAAATAGAAGTCATATGAAATAATAATGGAGTGCTGGAGATTTAGCTCAGTGGTTCCGGCACCTGCCTCGCATGTGCAAGGTCCCAAGTTTGATCCCCAGTACAAAAAAAAAAAAAAAGAAAGAATAATGGTAATAGAAAACTCAGCATGGTGATGAAATATATATATTTGCTTAAAGCCAAAAATAGTTTAAGGGGGCCAAGAAATGTTTACTCATAACCTCCAGCCTAGAGAAAAACAAACCTCAAGAGCTGTTAGATTGATTGGGAGTAGAATTTCAAATAAAATAGGAAAGGGTGTACTGTCTAATTTGGTGTTGGAACATGATTTGGTACCCTGTATTGGGGCACACTATGAAGAGAGCTGTGAATACTATAATTCCAAGTATATAATTCAAGGGTTCTCAATCTCAACAATGTGGACATTCTTAGCCAGACTATTCTCCTGTCGTGTGTGTGTGTGTGTGTGTGTGTGTTTGTGTTTGTGTGTGTGTGTGTTGGGGATGGAGTAATCTGTACATAATAGGATGGTCAGCAGCATGGCTGACCTCAAATGACTCTGGCCCTAGGTAGAAGTCAATCATTTCTCTGGACATTACTTGTTGTCCCTTGGGGAACAAAATCACTCCTGTCTCAGAACTTTGAATTTAAAAATAGCAAAACATTATTGCAACATTGATATAATAGCAAATTAGTGAGAAAAAACATGAAAGACTATCAAAAGTGTGAATAATACAAGCCCATTATGAAATACTATACATGCTCTAAAATATTTGTTCCCACATTATGATAGTTGCGGAGAAGTCAGTAAGGAATTATTGAGTGAGACTGTAAGGGAACAACTTAACATAGCATTTACAGAGTGCACATAATCCAATTTGTACATCTGTAAAATAAACCACAAACTTACAGAACAAAGAATGACTGTGACAATTAAATTAGTTTAAGTACATTGGAATTAAGTATATTTCTTTATGCAGTGAAAATGAGTATTTTATTTTCAGAAAGTGATATTTCCCTTTCCTTAAATACTTATGAATTTTCTGTGTTGGGGAACTTTGAATTTCTCTTTTCTAATTTTTTAAGTATATAATAAAAACCTAGCATAACCCCTTAGAAGTAATTTTATAATTGTTTTATATGATTATAAAAATCATTCACAGAAAAATATATGTAATAAATTGTGAACTATTATTGCCCTACAATGCTATTAACTCTAGAACTTATTTCTTCAATATAAATATATTTGGATGCCCCTTTTTCAAACTCCCATTCTCACTTCCCCCTAGTCTGCCTAATTTCAAGAGGTCTGTAATCTACCCTCTACTGAAATTTTTTTATTTTTTTAACTTTTGACTAGGTTACATTTATTATATATGTTAGAATGGCTCAGTGTGGTATTTATAGATATGTATATAGCACGTGCCAATTTAAACAAAATGGAAGGAAAATCTAAAAGATCTAACAGAAAAGATAAAAATGGTAATTATTTAATGATCTCAACATGGATTGCTAATTCATGATTAAGTTGCCAGAGACTTCAAAATATTACATGTGACAGGAGGCCTTCCAAAATTCATACTTTGAAAAGTATGTCTCATGAATTTTTGTTGCAAGGTAAAATTTGCAAGAATTTTTCTCTGAATCTTTCTCATCGATAGAGAAACATATGTCTCACCTCAAACATAAAAATTGTCCTGGATACACTGCATTTCCCTCCTTAACTAACACCCCATTTATCTACTCATCCTAGTTGCAAAGATCTTTGGATTTTCATTCTTTTCCTGGAAGGACTTTTTGTCTCACATTCCCTATTCCATTCAGGCCTCTGTGACCATAATTTCACTGTCACCAATGAAACTTGCTTTAATCAGTTCAATATTCATTGCACATTTTAGCATTATAAATTCATAATTATGAATAATTAATACATCAGAATAGCAAGGAAACACAGCACTCCCTGCTCTCAGTTAGGTCTGAGTGGCTTTCAGGTGACCTCAGATAAACATTCTTGCATTCTATTCTCTTTGATCCTCACCTGCAGTATCTGTTGGATTTGACTCACCTGGATACAATTTCTGAGAGGAAAGTCTCATAAAAGTGCCAATTCTCCCCTGGATGGTTGACATAAATACTGAAGCTCTATCTCCAGAAAAGACAAATGTAAAGAGTCAGGTGTCGGTTCCCTAGAAGAAACCATCAGGTCCAGTCCATTCCAAGCTGGTACACACTGGGGACATCAAAATAAATGGTTGCAGCTCCCTATAACTGCTCACTAGGCACTTTTCCCACTTTTTCATCATCCTCTATCTGCCTGGTGTCTCTGTGGAAAACTGGCCTGGAAAAACAAGAAATTTTTCCTGCTGATTCTCTGTTCCCAAGTTACCAGTTTATAATCCAGGAAAGCTACTTTTTATTCTTACAGCTCTATGAACTCACCTACCCTTTACAGGTATAACCTCCTAGCACCTTATCACTCCTTTAAGTATTTTTATAAGTCTAACACATGAACCTAGCTCAGTTACATCTACTGGATCTTCAAAGCATTGTTTCCTGGTGTGTAAAAGCACCTGGTATCTCCAAAAAAATCACCATTTCCTCCTTTATCAAGGGAGAGAATAGTGTATCTTTGGTATAAAACCTTGAACTGCTTCTCGCCTTCTTTTTTCCAAAACTTACAAGATTTTAAAATAACAAATCTGTAGTTTCTCCTTTTGAAATGTTTAATTAGAAGAGATGCATTTAGTTCTTTTTTGCACTGTAAACTGAGCTCCCCACCTGATACAGATTGTGTAACTTTGATTTTTAGAATGTCTATTCTATGAGATTGTAGTGCTCCAATCTCTCCTGCAGAAACAATGCTAACAAATGTTATAAATCAAGTAAGAAATAGGACCTTGGTTTGAATTCTGAAATCATGATATCAGTTCTAAAACTCTGGGCCAGTGGTTTTCTATGAGAGATATAATTCCCCCAGGAATATTTGATGTTTGACAAGAGGGTGCTAAGTATCTACTAAGAATGAAACAGTTCCCCAAACTTTATTTTAGGAATGGATGATTTTCCTTATTTTTTGTATGCTCATTGTTGGTATACAGGAATGTTATTGATTTTTTCAGTAGTTTATATTTATTTATTTTATTAGTACATTTTGGAATATATAATGTTTACATTCATCTTAGGGTGTAGGTGCATCTACTTAAAATATCTTTATTCATTTTCTTCCGCTACTCTCAACTCTCTCTATACCCTTCATCTCTAGATGCTGTTCCTATTTGCAAAAGATCTATCTCCCCATTTCCCATTTCCTTTTATTTAGATTTTGAAATCATGTGCATTTTGAGTTTCTCATATAAGAGAAGTCATGTGATATTTAAGCTTGTGTGTCAAGTATATTTCACTTAACATGGTCTCCAAGTGCATCCATTTTTCTACAACTACTTAAAATTTCTCCTTTATGGCAGAGTATTACTCAATTATGTACAAATACCACGTTTTCCTTATCCATTAATCTGTTGGTGAGCATAAGGCTGCTTCCAAGATTTAGATGAGTTATGCTGTTGTAAACATGGGCATGAATGTAACACTGTGATATGATGTCTAACTTTATCAAGAAGATACCTAAAAGGGCAATAGCTGGATCAAATGGAATTTCTACTTTTAGCTTTTTGAGGAAACTCTATACTAATTTCTATAGTGATTGTACTAATGTACATTCCCACCAACAATGTAGAAGGCTTCTTTTCCTGCACCTTTATTGGCATTTCTTATTATTTGATTTTTTGATGACAGCCTTTCTTCCTTGTACAAGAGGGAATCTCTATGGTGTTTCAATTTGCATTTCTCTAATGCCAGAGATACTGAACATTTTTCATATATTTATTGTGTCCATTTGTAGTTCTACTTTGAAATGTCTATTCATTTCAGTGACCTAGTTTTTGATTGGGTATTTTATTTGAGGGGTCTTTTTTATTTTAGTTCTTCATGTGTTCTTTCATTAGTCCTCTCTTCAAAGAGTAGCTACCACAAATGTTTTCCAATTCCATATGTTGTCATTTTACTCTACTGGTTATTTCCTTTGCTGTGTAAAAGCTTTTTAATTTGATATAATTCCATTTGGGTATTCTTGAAGTTATTTCTTGTGCAACTGGGATTCTCTTTAGAAATTCTTTTCCTGTGCCTATGACTTTAAGAGGTTTTACCTATTTTAACTTACAGCAGATTAAGTGTTTCTGTTTTAATATTTATGTTTTTGATCCATTTTGATTTTGCTATGATACAAGGTGATAGATATGGTTCTAGATTCAGTCTTTTGCCTTTGTGTAAACAGCTTTTCCAGGACTATTTTTAAAGAGACTATAATTCCCCTAGCATGTGCTTTTGGATCATTGGTCAAAGATCAGATGACTTAGTGTCCATGGATTTGTTTCTTCCACCTCAATCTGCTCCACTGAGCTACATGTCTGTTTTCATACCTGTGCTATGCTGTTTTTTTTTTAATCACTGTGCCTTTGTAGTATAACATGAAATCTGGGATTGTGATGCCTCCTGCTTTGTTTAAGTTGCCCAGGACTGCTTTTGCTATTTTGTGTCTTTTGGGATTCTATATAAATTTTAGAATTTTTTTTCTAGTTCTGTGAGCAATGCAGTTGATATTTTTATTGGGATTGCATTAAACCAGTGAATAAGTTTTGGAAGAATAGCCATTTTGACAATATTGGTTTTACCTATTCAGGGACAGAGGACAATCTGTTCATCCCCTCTTTGTTCTCATTTTTCAGACTACTGTTGTTGCATTTAAATCTTACACCTTCCTGGTTAGGTTAGTTACTAAGTGCTTAAGTTTTCCTGATGCTACAGTGAATGTTACTGCTTTTCTAATCTCTTTCTCATTGAATTCATTATTGATATGCGGGAATGCTATTCATTTTTGTGTGTTGTATTTATATCTTGCTACACTTACGGATTTTGTTATTAATTCTAGGAATCTTTTGGTGTCATTATTTTGATCTTCCATGTAGAGGATCATATCATCTGTAAATAATGATAGTTTGACTTCTTCATTTCCTATACATATCCCTTATATTTCTTTCTCTTGGCTAATTGCTCTAGCAAATGTTTCAAGTAGTATATTAAACAGGAATAATGATAGTAGACATCCTTCTTTTGTTCCTGATTTCAGAAGAAATGTTTTGAGTTTTTCCCCATGTAATATGATGTTGTCATGAATGGATTACATAAGGTTTTTTAAAATCACAAATATATATTGTATTTTATCAAAGGGATTTTTTTTGCATCTTCTGAGATGATATTTTATCCTTGCTTCTGTTTATGTTGAGTGCTACATTTATTCATTTACACATGTTGAACCCAAGTTGCATTTCTGTGATGAAACCTAGTCATGATGTATGATCTTTTCGACAATGTGTTGCACTCTCACTACCAATATATTGTTGGACATTTTTGCACCTGTATGCAGTAAAAGATTCTCCTGTATTATTCTTTTCTCATTGGATTCTTGGATCATTGGATCCAATTCTCATTGGATTCTTTTCTCACTGGATCTGGTTTTGGAATCAGGATAATGCCACTTCCAAGAAAATGTTTGGAAGTACTCCTTTCTTTTCCACATTATTAAAGAGTTTGAGGAGTACTGGCATTGGGTCTTCCATGAAGTTCTTGTAGAATCCAGCAGTGAATTCTCTGGGTCTTGAGATTTCTTGATTGGTAAGTCATTTTATTACTGCCCCAATTTTATTCCCTGTTACTGGACCATTCAGGATTTTTCGTCTTCGTTCAGTTTGATAATTCATATGTATCTAGGAATCTGTCCATTTTTTCTATAGACCGTGATTTGCTGGATTGTAAATTTTCACATTACTTACAAATGATCTTCTGCATTTCAGTGGTATCTGTTGTATTTTTGCCTTTTTAATTTCCAATTGTCTTGATACAGGTCAGTGGTGGTGAACCTGAAGCACATGTGTTATTTGTGTTTTCTTTTAAGACAAAAGATATTGATGTATGGTTATTTCTTCTAAACTAAGCTCTAATATTTGAGTTTAATTGCAATGTTGGCACTTTGTGGTCAACAAGTGGTTTTCTGGGTTGCAGTCTGGACACTTGTCTCTAAAAGGTTCACCATCACTGATGTAGGTCTTTTTCCTTCTCTGGTAAGTTTACCTCAAGATTTGTCTATTTTGTTTATTCTTTTGAAGAATCAGTTCTTCAACTCATTGATTCTTTCTAGTGTATCTTTTTGTCCAATTTCATTAATTTCCACTCTGACCTTTGTGATTTTCCTCCTTGTCCTAGATTTGGGTTTGGATTGTTTCTGCTTTTCTAGGACCTTCGTGTGCATCATTGGATTATTTATTTGGGCTCACTATGGTTTTCTAGTGTGAGCGTTCTCAGAAATCAATTTCTGTCTTAGGAGAGCTTTCATTGTGTCCCATAGGTTGTGGCATGTTGTTCTGGCGTCATTTATTTGGCACCATAGTTTGAACTGGGCACCTTGTGCTTGCAAGGCAGGTGGCACAACCATTGAGCTAAACCCCCGGCCCCTGATATTATCATTTGTTTCTAGGAATTCTTTAATTTCTTCCTGATTTCTTCTGTGATCCATTGAGTTTTCCAGCCTGTGTTATTTATGTCCAGGTGTTTGCAAAATTTATGTTGTTTCTTTTGAAATTGATTTCTAGTTTCAGTGTCCTATGATTTGGTAATGTACATGGGATAATTTTGATTCTTGTGTATTTATTTAAGCAAGATTTTTGGGCTTTATGGTGCATTTGCAGAACAATATGCTGCTGAGAATGTGTATTCTATGGCAGTAGAGTGAAATATTCTGTAGATAACTAGTTTTTTAAAGACAGGGTCTCACTCTGTAGTTCAGGTTGTCCTTGAAGTCACTCTGTAGCCAAAGCTGGCCTTGAACTCAACATAATTCTCCTGCCTCAGCCTCCCAAGTGATGAGATTATAGATGTATGCCACCATGCCCAGTTCTTTGTTTCCATTTTTTCCTTCTACTCTGTTTTTCCTTTCCCTTTCCTTCCTTTCTCTCTTTCTCCCTCCTTATTTCCCCTTCCTATTTGAACATTTACTTCCTATTTCACAATATCTATTATATATTTTAGTTCTTATTTACCATTTCAATTTCTCACACAAGAGAGACAATGTGATATTTACACGTGTGTCTGATTTATTTCACTTAAGAGTATGGTCTTAAGATGCACCCATTTTCCTAGAAATGTCTCAAGATTACCCCTTTTATGGCAGAGTAGTACTTGATTGCTTTAGCTATTACAAACTGTGCTGCTATAAACACGGGTGTGCATATATCCTTGTTGTATAATGCCAGATATATTACAGTTAAAAGTCATTTTCTAGCTGGCTGAGGTAGTGCATGCCTGTAATCCCAGCAGTTGACAAGCTGAAGCAAGAGGATCACCATGAGTTTGAGGCCAGCCAGGGCTATGTAGTGAGTTCAAGGATACCCTTAACTACAAATGACACCATGTCTTTTAAAAAATCCCAAAATGTTGTATTCTTAGGGCTTGAATAACTTCCCCCATGCTCTCCTGGTCTTTAAATTGTGTGTTGAAAAGTGCTATAGATCTAATGGATCTATCTTTATAATGGATTTTTTGCTTTTCACCGACAGCTTTGAAGATTCTGTCCTTGTGTTGAAACTCTGGGATTTTGACTGTGATGTGTCATGAGGAACCACTTCTCTTGTAATTTGGAATTTTACGAGCCTTGCTTACCTGTATGTGTAGTTACCCTCCATACTTAGAAAATTTTCTAGTAAGGTTTCTGTAAACATATTTTTATTTCATATGTGCTGCTAATTTTTCTCTACCTTTGGTCAGTCTTCTTAGCACTATTTAGTAGTGGCTGGATCAATTTTCCTTACTCTTTTGCTGTTTTTGAGGTATCTCTGAGGGTATGGTCTTGTCCTTCTGATGTATCTCTGAGATCTGACATTTTCTCCTCACACTGTCATTTCTGCTGTTCATATATTCAATAGAATTCTTTGCTTCCAGAATTTCTGTTTAGGACTGTCGTTGGTCTCTCTTGAGGGAGATCTGGAATCCCAGAAAGCACCGACTTTTAAAGAAAGAAAAGGAGACAGCCTGGGGGGTGAACAGCAGTTTAATTCCTCTGGCACTATTTGACAATCACAAAGGAAAGAAGCAAGGCTTTTATACATGTATGAAAGCAGCTTAGTCATTCTGGCTATTGTCTTTCTGATTTTCATCTCTGATGATAACCAGTGACTTTAAGTGACTCATAAAAGCTACAGGAGAATTCACAAGTCCCCTGTTTCCATTCACCAATCTCATACATCAAAGAGCACACCGCAGCCCTCTTCTTATCAGATAGTATCAAGAGAGCACTAGGACTTTAGCCAAAAATCAAACCTACCGGCCCACCATAAACATCACAGATGTGCATAGTGAGTCTTATCTCTCTTACCACCCATGGAGTCATTGGGTCAGGGTCCTCTGATCCCAGAAAATGGTAAATAAGAAAACTAGGAAAACCTGTTTTTCTCCTGTGAGACTTTTACAAGGTCTCAAAGTTTTCTGGCATTCTTTTAACAAACAGACTTGTGGAATTTCCCAGAAATGACTTAATTCTCTTAGTTAACAAACTTCTTGTGATCTATTCTTACAACTATATAGCTGAATTCTACCATTTTCCACATAGGACATCTTTCTTTCTTTCTTTCTTTCTTTCTTTCTTTCTTTCTTTCTTTCTTTCTTTCTTTCTTTCTTTCTTTCTTTCTTTCTTCTTTCTTTTTTCCCTTTCTTTCTACCAGGGATCCAGCTCGGGTCCTTGTGCTTGCACAGCAGGGGCCAAAACCACTGAGCTAAATCCCTGGGCCTGTTTAGGACATTTTCTGAGACTCTATTTCTTTAGTAAGTTTGTCATTCATCTTTTGAATGGTGTTTATTAGCTCCTTTGATTTTTTTATTTGACTCTTCCTTAACCACATTAGGCAATTTGTTTAATTCCACTATCTGTTTGGTTATATCGTCTTTGAGCTCATCAAATTTCTTTGCTTCCTCATTGATCATTTTGTGCAGTTCAGCTGCCATATTTGATTTTTTAAATTTCCTCTTCATCTATACCTCTTGAATCTGTTTTGGGGGAGTAGGGATTGTTTGGAAGCATTTTGTTACCTTCTTTTTTCATGTGCCTATATTTTTTGTGCTGAGAGTTGAGGTCAAAAAGAGCAAAGAGACTTTGATTTTAGTATGAAAAACTCTTTAGTTAAATTCTGTTTCCCAGTGATGTAACTTTGGATTAATTTGTCAAGATCCATTGTCTATCACTTCAGTCTATTCAGTTTAATTGGGTTAGATCAAACGACTGTGTTTTAAGGGTAGAAGTCCTACTGGTTAGAGCACTATCCACATTTCCAATCATACACCAGTCATAATCATAAAAACTCATTTAGACAAATTTTCCCTTTTAACACGAACCCTTATAGACTGTACTATAGTGCTGCTAGTGATTAGTCTTCCATGTGGAGAGATGGGGTTAAGGAAAGAGAAAGGAGAAAAGGAGGGGGATATGTCAATAACAAGAGACGAAGATAATAGAAACATCAGTAGGTGAAAAATAGACAGAAGGTAGAAGTCATTGGGAGGCGTTTTATAGCTAGAGTAAAGGGCTAGTGTTGAGGGGGTTTGAGAGAATATTAGTGGAGGTGGGAGGAATCATGCAGAGGAAGAGAAATGTAACTAGAGATTGAGAAACGCTGGGAGGTTCTCAGAATCTGTTAATATATTTGTAGTTAGTTTTGTTTGGATCCTCTAAGCACAATTCTGGTAAGGGTTACCCTAATATGACCCTGAACAGTACCATTCAAATTAAAGCACTGCTCAGTTCTTATTCTCTTTTGTATATATCCAGTCACCTGCTGTATAGATGTTGCATGAAAGGTCAAGGAAAGAAGGAAGACAAAAAGATAGGGAAAGGGAAGAAGTAAAAAAGAAAATCATAGGGAGGAAAGAAAGTTAAGAAAAGAGGAAAAACTGAAAAAGCAGAATAATGGGAAAAACTTTGAGAAAAAGGAAAAATAATAATATAAAAGCAAAACCACAAAGAAAAAATCAGGTCAGAAACACTAGCAAGGAAACAATCAAACAAACATGCAGACACTATACCATAGAACCAGAGTGTCCACACAGATGCATTCATGCTGTAATCACAGTTTAGTAGCAGGCAGCCAAGCCCATTTCCCTCTGTGGACTGCTTAACTACTGGCATGAGAGTCTTGAGAGCTCACAGGGCCTCTGGACCTGCCTCCTAGATGCAAGCTCTGCCTTGGGCATGGATAACTACAGACCTCTGTCTCTGTCCCAGGATTCGATCAATTTGATTAAATTGGGAACAGCAGGTGTGATAGTTTCCCAACACCTATTTTTACATTGGCTTCCACTAGTGACCTCCTGCTCCCCGCAATCCAGGACAAATCCACGGTCAGCTCTGCGCTCTCCTTCCAGGGCTCTGCACAGTTATCAGCAGAAGCTCTCAGGTGATGCTTTCTGTCCTTTCACCCTCAGACCTTTATCCATCCCTGGACCCTGTCTCAAGAGCTCTACTTTCCAGAGGAACTTGTTGCAGCCCCCAGGTTCAGCAGAGGGCCTTCATTACCTGTATGGGATCATGGGCAGTGGGCAAGATTTCCCATTGTCTCAGATCTTTCTGGTGTTTGGAGAAACACTAAGGAATCACCCACTCAGTGTGGTTCCACTGAATCTCTCCCCTTTCCCCGTGTCTCCAGGATGGGCTCTGTGACTTCCAGACAGTACACTCCACACCACCCACAATTTGCAGTGTTCAGCCTCTGTCTGCTTAGGGCAAGGAGCTTTCCTTGTTGACACTGAGTGGTGGGTAGTAGGAAGATCCTGCAGGGACACAGTGCTCCCTGGTGCATGGGCCAGTGATGGGGAGGAGGGATTGCTTCTTTTTGGTTGGTGTCTCTCCCTTTCTCTGGTTGTGATCCACAGCTTCCCTGGGGCCCTACCTGGAGTTAAAGTCCATGTTGGGCTGCCTCTTCCAGGTGGGAGGGGGAGTATGTGTGGGGCCTATCCCAGGAGGCTACCCTCTGCAAGGCTGTCTTCTGCCCTAGGGCTGTTGGAACCACTCCCAAGATGGCGGGTCTTGATAACTCTGACAAAAACACACACAAAAAATGTGTGTGGGGGAAACGGAGCTAAGGGAAAACAGGCCCAAATGCTACCCAGGAAATTAAAGAAAATCCACCTATGAAAGGAGAGAAACTAAAAACAAGGAGACTGCAGCCTCTGACAAAGCAGAAGAGAAAGAATCCAAGTCTCATTAATTGCACACTGTGTCTATCAGTGGTCTCTGTTTCCCTTCTTGTACAATCCAGAGGAATATTTTTATCAGCCACAGTACTTTGTAAATGCAAGGTTTTGTTAGTGGCTCTAGAAATATTTTTACCAGTAAATCATGCTGCTATAAGCACAGGTACTCATGTATTTCTATAGTATGTCTTTAACTCTTTTTGGAAAATACCTAGGAGAGGTATAGCTGAGTCAACTGGAACTTCTATTTTTAATTTTTTGAGGAGCCTGCACACTGTTTTTCATAGCTGTGGTACTAGGTTACATTCCCCTAACAATGCAGGAAGATTTCTTTTTCCCTACATCCTCACCAGCATTTGTTGTTTTATAGTGTTTGTGTCTTTCTTTCTTTCTTTCTTTCTTTCTTTCTTTCTTTCTTTCTTTCTTTCTTTCTTTCTTTCTTTCTTTCTTTCTTCTTTTCTTTTTTTTTGGTATGGGGATAAAACTCAGGACCTTTTGCTTGCAAGGCAGGTGGCAGAACCACTGAGCCAAATCCCCTGCCTACTGTGTGTGTTTCTTGATGATAGCTACTCTGATGGGAGTAAAATGGAATCTTAGTGTTTTAATTTACATTACACTACTAGCTAAAAGTGTGGAATATTTTTTTCAGGTACTCATCGGTCATTTCCACTTCTTTTGAGAATGTCTATTGAACTCTCATTTTTTGACTGGGTTTTTTTGTGGAGTCCAATTTTTGAGCGTTTTCATATACTCTAGTCACTAGGCCTTCCATTCTAAAGATTGGTTCTTTACTCTGTTGATTGATTCCTTTGTTGTGCAGTAGTTTTAATACAATCTAATCCCATTTGTTGATTCTTGGTCATATTTTTGTGCTATTTGAATTGTTCAGGAAGTCCTTGCCTATGCCTGTTTTCAAGTGATTTCCCTTCTATACCTTCCATAAGTTTCACTGTTTCTGTTCTTATAACTAGGACTTTGATGCATTTTGACTCAATTTTAGTGCAAGGTGAGAGGTTTGGGTTTTGTTCTTTAGCACATAGATAAATAATTTTCCCAGTACTATTTGTTAGAGGTTCCAGTGTATATTTTTCTCCTGTGTATATTTTTAGCCCCTTTGTCAAAAATCAGATGATTAAAAGTACATGGTGTTTATGTGTCTTCTGTTCTATCTCATTGGTCTATGTGCCTGCTTTTGTGCTGTACCATTCTATTTTGTTACTGTAACTTTGGGATATATCTTAAAATCACGATTGCAATAACTCCCACTGTGCTCTTATTTTTCAGGGTGACTTTTGGTGTTCAGGGCCTCGTCTGGTTTCATATAAATTTTAGGATTGTTTTGTTTAGATGTGAAAAAGCTTCTTGGTATTTTAATAGGAATTGCAGTCATCTATGGATCATTTTTTTGTAATATGGCCATTTTAATGCTATTAATTCTGTCTATCCAGGAACAGGGATGACTTTCCATTTTCTATCATCCTCTTCAATCTTTATTCAGAGTACTATGATTTTTATTGTAGAGGCCTTTCACCTCTTTGTGGTTTATGGGTTTTTTTAATTGTTTCTGTATTTCTTGTAGTTTGCTAAGCTTTCTTCAAACAATTGTTTTGAATTCTTTGTCAAACAATTCATACGTCTCCATTTTAATAGAGTTAGCCTCTGGGTAGTTATCTTGGGATGTTGTGACTTTGCTTTTTCATGTCTTCAATTATCTTTGGTTGATGTCCATATATTTTGTAAAGCAGTCACTTCTTCCAAACTGTACAAGCTAATTTTTCTGTGAAAATATTTTCTCCTAAAGAAGAGGGGAGGTTAAAAGATACTTGGTGGGAGGATGCAGTGACTCTGGCCATCATGAAGGTAGAGATGTAAATCTCTGTGAAGCTCTTTCAACTCATGTTGGAGTTGACAAACAGCAGGGATGTTCAGTGGCCAGTGCTGTCCATGTCTGCAATGTCAGTGAGTTGGGAGGTAATGGAAACCTCAGTGGTGATGGCTCCTGAAGTCCTCCCAATGACTTTTCTCCCACTGAGGAAGATGTGTCTAAGGATATCCCTTCTGGAAATGAGCGTGGCTTGTAGTTTCACTCTTGAGCCCAGTGACATGAGTAACTGTGACACCCCACAGAAAGTAGCAATGGAGCTGGCACCTGAATCAAAAGCATGAGTGGAAGGCTATAGTTCTGCCATCAAAAAAGATAATAGGGCACAGGGTATAGGCACATGGTGTATGTGCCCCCACATGCCACAAGATGCAAGATGTGGATGTTTGTGAAGTTACTCATGGTCTGAAAATGGAAGCACAAGCATGTACAGAGGTACAGTGGCTTTGAGGTGAGACTAGGTCATAGCTTTATCTGGCCACTAAGGCAGTGAGAAGAGCATGACCACATACAATGAGGTCTGGTAACCAGACTGCAAGCTATGTCACTGAGCAATGGCTGCAGTGTTTGAGATGTGCTTGTGATTATTTCAGCCACAGAGACAGGGTCTTCAGTAAAGGGTCTTCAGCTGTAGGACAGCTGCAGTAGAAGAATCACAGCACTTTCAGAGGGGAAAGCTCTTTCCCAATCATATTAACAAGCAGCCACTCCTCTGGATGAGGAGAGGTGTGTGACCATATCTCCCGATCCTGGATTCACCATGGAAATGGACACTGGTGACCTCAGTGGCAAATATTCTGGTGTCCTCCCTGGAGTAGGCTGCAGGAAATGTTGATGGTTCCTTATACAATGGTCATGCCAATGGACTCTGCTCTTCTTTATTTTTTTCAATATTTTTATTAAGTTTATACATTTATGGTGTACAATATGATGACATTCATCAATGGGAATATATCTTGGTTCTTATTTTTTCCCCATTCCCCTGTCCTCCCTGTAACCCCTCTGCCCCTCCCTATTTACAAAAACTTTGTGTCCATTTTTTCTTTTTCTCATATTTATTCCTTTCCCTTCTTTCCTTTCCCCTACCCCTCCCACTTCCCCTTCCCTTTGGGACCTTTTATTCCTATTTTCTATTATCTATTATGCATTTTGATCCTCATTTACACTTTCATTTTCTCATGCCAGAGAAACTATTTGGTATTTATGCATGCCTGTCCTATTTATTTCACTTAAGAGTATCACCTCAATGTGCATCCATTTAGCTATAAGTGTCACTAGTTTCTCATTCTTTATGACTGAGTAGTATTAAATTTTATAAAAAACAAACAAACCACAGTTTCTTTCTCCAGTCTCCAGTGGATGGACAACTGGGCAGTTTCCAAGTTTTATCTATTGTAAACTGTGTTGTTATGAACAAATATGCATGTATATCTCTGTGGTGTGACTCTTTTAATTCTGTTGGGAATGTACCCTGTAGGGGAATACCTAGGTTGAATGGGACCTCTAATCCTAGTTCTTTGAAATATCTCCATACTGATTGAAACAGTGGTTGCACCACACTACAGTCCCATGAACAATGGAGAAGGTTCCTTTCTCCCCACAGCCCCACCAGCATTTGTTATTGGTTGATTGCACAACAGCAGCCATTCTTTCTGGGATGAGGTGGAATATCAGCATTGTATTCATCTGTGTCTCTCTAATGGCCAGTGATGTTGAACATTTAATGAAAAGACATCCTTTGCTCCTGAGTAGGAAGAAGTTGTATAGTGAAAATGGCTGTACTTCCAAAACTGCTATATTGATTCAATAGAATCCCAATTGGAATTCCAACAGCATACTTCACAGACCTTGAGAAAATAATCCAAAAATTCATTTGGAAGAAGAAGAGACCTAGAATAGCAAAAGCAATTCTAGGCAACAAAGACAAAGTAGGAGGTATCACAATCCCAAACTTAAAGTTATATTACAAAGCTACTGTGATAGAAACTGCATGGGACTGGCAACAAAACAGACCTGAATACCAGTAGAATAGATTAGTGGATGCAGAAACAACTCCAGAAACACTCAGCCACCTTGTCTTTGACAAAGGAGCCAAACACCCTCACTGGAAGAATGATGGCCTCTTTAATAAATGGTGCTAGAAAAACTGGATTTCAATTTGCCAAAGATTAAAACTAGCTCATCTAGCTTTCTATTAGTGTCTTCTGAGAGCTCTTGCATTTTTTTGTTATTACTTTCCTTTCATGTTTATTTCTATAGTCTCTAATTCTGTCTCTGAGCTGTTTTCTAACCCTTTCTTCTATGCTTTTGGGTAATTCAGGTGAGTGACTTATACTATTCTGCCCCTTGGTGCTTTATGGATTGGTTTTGGGAAAGTTTGGGGTTTAGAGAGGTGGGACTTTTTTGTAATTGTTTTCTTTCATTAATTTTATTGGTATAATTTAAATATATGTAATGATCACATTCATCAAAAGGAGTTTGTACCTGTACATGATGTATCTTGATTCCTGTTTTTGTCCCAATCCCCTTCCCTTCCTTCAACCCCCTCCCCTTATTTACAAAAGCTTTGTTTCCATTTTTCAATCTTTTCTTATTTTTATATTTTCCCTTCCTTTTTTCCCCCATCCCCCTACACAATTTTCTTTTCCTTTTGAAAACTTTCTTCCTATTTTACGTTATCTATTAAACATTTTAGTTCTTATTTACTGATTTAGTTTCTCATGCCAGACACACAATGCAACATTTACACACGTGTCCAATTTTTTTCACTTAAGACTGTAGTCTCCAGGTGCATCCATTTAGCTATAAATGTCTCAAGTTTATCTTTCTTTATGGCTGAGTAGTACTCCATTTATTAAAAAAATCTTTATTCAGTCACCAGTTGATGGGCATTTGGGTTGTTTCCAAGATTTAGATATTACAAATGATGTCACTGTTAACAGGGGTGAGCACATATCACTGTGATATGATGCTTTTAATTCTTTGGGAAACACACCCAGAAGGGGAATATCTAGGTCAAATAGGACCTCTAATCCTAATTTTTAAAGGAATCTTCACGTTGATTTCCATAGTCGTTGTACCAGTCTACACTCCCACAAACAGTGGGAAGGGTTCCTTTTACCCCACAGCCCTGCCACCATTTCTTGTTGGTTGATTTCTTGATATTAGCCATTCTTTCTAGGGTGAGACTGAGGTATTTTGTTGCATTTTCTTCCTGTGTTTCTATTGTTTTTATTTATTTGTGTATTTTGTTTTGGGCTGAGGTTTGTGGATACTTAATTGTCTAAAGCCTTTTTGCCACTCCAGAGATGTCCTTAGTTGCTTTCCAGTGTTGCAGTTGGGGCATTGCTAAGTATAATCCTTGGCCACAGCCCCCAGGTTTGCCCACCTTTGTTATTTTGGGAAAGGATACAATGTAGTTAGTCCAGCAACAAAGTTCTCTGGACATGTACTCCAGTGCTGTTGATGTTACAAAGGCAATCAGAGTGTTGGCTTACAGAGAAATTGCAATAATTATGTAACACTGTTCATATAAAGTGAATCAGTTATAGTGGTGTTGCCCATGACCAATTATTTGCTCAGCACTGGGGATCAAACTTCAGGACCTTGGACTTGCAAGGCACCAGTGGCACCACTGAGCCAAACCCCCAGCCCACCCATGACAACTTAGATATTAACATACCATAAGAACCAGTTGGTTACCACCCTTATTCCTATAGAGGAAAATGTCAATTAAGATGTAAACATTATTGCAACCCAGATACTGACTTATAGCTAATATGTACTAAATGGAACCACTATATCTCTACTAATGGAAAAATAATTCAACAGTAATTTTAAATGTAAACATTAATTTTAATTAAATAGTAATTAAAAATCAACAAAGCTTTATAGTTATACTATTAAAGATTTAAGGTTTGGGAATGGAGGATGCAAAAGGAAAATCTTGAAACAAACTCTATGATATGAGAAGAGGGAGAGAGAAGTGGTACAAAGGATCTTATTGTGGAGTAGAATTATGTCTATAAAATGAGGTAGAGGTAAGAGAAAAACCAGTAAGAAAGGGAAGATACAAGAAAAAGGACAAAAAAGAAAAAAATTATATGGAGAGAAAAAAAACAAAAGAAAAGTAATCAAGGGTAAAAAATGTAAAAAGGAAAAGAGAAAAAAATAGAAAAAGAAAGGAAGCAATTGGAAGCAAGTCTGAAGGATGAAGGAAGATTACCCAAGCCTTGGGAAACTGATGAAGTAGACAGGAGGGGAGGAAAGAAGAAAAAACAAAAGCACAACTGTAACATAAAAAACCCTAAAAATTATGTTCACACTAAAAAAAAAAAAGAAAATTTAAACAAAACCAAAACAAAAAGCAAAGAAAAAACACTTTCTCTGGGATTTCAAGGCTATAGTTATCTTCTGGGCTCTAGTATTTTGGGCAATGTCAACTGCAAAGCATGACTCTGCTCTCACTGGCAGACGTGGGAGGCAGTCACAGCCCAGATCCATGCTGAGTAAACACCAGCAAGCTGATAGTAAGATTAGGTGGGGTGGCCAGGGATGTAGTTCAGTGGCACTGCACCCACCTCGCAAGTGCAGGGTTCTGAGTTTGATCCCCAGCACTGCCATAAGATTAGGCAGGATGACAGTACTGTGACTTTCAAATCCATGGAACTTCAGGCTGACCCTGGCCTCTGGTCATAGGGTTAGGGCCTGAGTTGTTTAGCATATAACACTTTAGTATCTCTTGCCCACCTGCTACAGTCCCTGGCCATTGACAATCTCCCATGGTTGTCACTCACCCAGTCATTGTGGGAGTTTAACACTGGGAGCCCTGAGATGAAGCCAACCCATATAGAAAGCAGCATGAGTATTCTTCAAAAAATAAAACTTTGATCAAGCTATACCACTCTTCTATTCATGAAAATATTAAAAGAGTATATTATGATATATGCATTTCCAATTTTATAGTGGCATAAATGACAATAAGTAAGCTAAGGAAATGCGATGCTCAAAAGATTAGTGGATAAAGGGAAAGCGGTATAAATACACAATGGCCATTAAAAAAAGAAAAATCATTTCATTTGAAGGAAAATGGATAGAACTGAAAACAGTGTACTTAAATCAAATAAGCCAGTCTCAGAAAGTTAAAAATGGCATGCTCTTCTCAAGTAATAAACCTCCAAATAAGTAAAAATGAATGCTAACACCAAGGAAAGAGTACAGAAAACTAAATGATGTTCTTCTTCTGATGGGAAGGGGTATTTGGGGGAGAGGGAAAAGGAAGAGAGAGGGAGGCAATGGGGAAGAAAATAAATAACATTAAACACATGTAGTAATATACAATCACAAACTTTTTCTGTCCTACAAATATGCATTAATAAAAAGCTTGAAATGTAGTAAAAGTTACTTGACATGTACTGACAAGGGAACACTTGTACAATGCTGAAGGGAATGTAAAGTAGTGGACTATTAAAGAAACAGTTTGGAGGCTTCTCCCAAAATTAAAAATAGAACTACCATATGATTGAGCAACTCCTCAACTGGGTATATATGCACAAAATTAAAAAATGACTTTGTTTAAGAGGTACTTGCACTGCCAGTTCTTTGTAGTGATATTTAAGTAGCCAAGATATGGAATCAAGCTGAGCATCCATCCACAGGTGAATGCAAAACAAAACTGTTGTACATATTCACTGTAAAATATTATGCCTTTTAAAAAAGGAATTTGGTAATTTTCAACAATATCAATAAATCTACAGGATATGTTAGATGAAATAAGCCAGGCACTGAGAAGAAAACTCTGTAGATCTCACTCATGACAAGGGTTAAAAAGTCAAACTCATAGAAAAAGGGAGTAAACCAAAAATTGGAGGTATTTAGGAAGATTTAGGGCAAAGGACATAAAATTTAAGTCAGACAGCAGGAATAATTTTAACAGTTCTGCTTTACATCATACTCAATATAGGTGACAATAAAACTCTGCACTTTGTATCTTTTACCACAATGATATATGAGATGCATAGTTTGATAGAACAATCCCACACCATATACTAATGACAATATATCTAGTTCAGTTGCATGAATATATTCAATTTGTACTTGTCAACAGCAAACTATTAATTAACACATAAGCAGGAAACATAAAAGTTTTCTATGAAGAGTTGTGTAACACAAGGGTAAGAATGCAGGACATAAGTATTGGGTCAGAAATAAAGTTACTTTTCATTGTGACACCAAAAAACAATGTGGGGCCAGGGATGCAGCTCTATGGCACTATATCTGCCTAGCAAGTGCAAAGTCCTGAGCTTGAATTCCAGTTACAGAAAAACAAAAAGGAAAAAAGAAAGGAACAATGTAATAGTGTGAGAATTCAAAGTGGGAAGAGTACAGATCGAGCTCAGAGATAACAATGGGAATTCTGAGATGTGGGAGGGCTCCTGGTCTTCTCTGTAATGCGGCTTACAGCACTGCAAATTGTGAGGTCCAGGATTTATTCCAGGAGTGTACCACAGGTGTGAGACTGACACTAAACCATGTAAAGTGTATTCTGGGGGCTGCACAACTGCTCACCAATGCTTAACCTCCATCATGCACTTTCTTCTTAAGACATCATATGGGATTTTGCCAATAGATGTCTTCTTGATTTCAAAACCAACTTTCAAAATATACCAAATTCCTCAAAACATGCTCTGACAAACAGACTGTTGTCCCTGATGACACAAAAATACAAATCCCTCTGTTTCAGGAGGAGGCATCTCCAAATCCTTGGTGGACCATGATGAAAAAACAAATCCAA
The DNA here is from genome assembly GCF_053883595.1 of Heterocephalus glaber. Classification (NCBI taxonomy): domain Eukaryota; kingdom Metazoa; phylum Chordata; class Mammalia; order Rodentia; family Bathyergidae; genus Heterocephalus; species Heterocephalus glaber. The sequence continues at coordinate 792,658 of NW_028258506.1, read as the reverse complement.
GGGAAGGAGCCCCAAACATGTTTTTCAAAAATGTTTTTCCACCAAGTTGGGGGTGACAGGTGCAGAGCCCCAGGTCAGGTCGATCCCCAGAGCTCCTAGCTGAGGAGACATGAGGCACTGAAAAGAGGGAGCCAACAATGCTCTGGCCATCATGTCATCATGGGTGACATGTCACCACCATGGCTATGTTACTAATACATCACTGTGCCTCTAGTTCTGCTCCTGTGTAAAAGCTGGTTTATCATGTTCTCCACTTTGGGGAGGCATGTGATGACTGTGGGCCTTCTCTGTGCCTTACACAGAGATTGGTTCTCACTACAGAGGGCTGAGTTGACAGACACGACCCCGCTCCATTTCCTCACCCTAGACTACAAAAAGAACTTGGTCTCCATTTGGGCAGAGCCTAACATGCTCTTCCCAATTTTGCTCTTCCTACTCCTGGAACCACTACACACATCCCAGTGGGACATTTCATGGTGTTTAGGATACCTGAGTCCAAGTGTTTACAGGGATGGAGACTTTGTGCTTGGTGGGATTTTCCCTCTGTACTACATGAACCAGGACCCAGAAATATCCCATCTATCTTTTTTATTCCAGCCTAAAACTAGCATGAGAGCCAATAGGTAAGTTCCTGGCTGTGTGTGTGTGTGCGTGTGTGTGTGTGTATTAAATACACTATTAACTCTTTGTTTGGAAGTGCTTGTGTATGTGCAAATCTGTGGTTCATATTTATAGAGAACTGTGCTTTAAAAAATGTAAAGACATGGCAGAAAAGCATGATTTCTGAGGTTCTTTTACTTCCCAATACTTGCATATTTTTTCACTTATCTTTTGCTCTCCTCTCCATAAAAACAGATGATGGAATTCCTCATCCTTGTGTCCAGTCCATCAGATGCATGCTTATTACCAAGCAGGGGATCCTTCAAATGAATGAAATTGTTGCTGCCTCAGAACCTACTTCTTGAGCATCTATGATGTGACAGCCACAGGCACCCTAGAAACTTATCCCTGGCCTGACATTAATTTTTAAATCAGTGACTCACTATAGGTGCCAAATTTGGACAAGGACCTTGTTGAACTATGTCTCATGGTGAAGCCAATTGTAGCTGAGATCCACCAGCCAAAACAGACCATGTCCCCCAAAAGATCCATAATTGAATCTTTTCTTTCCTTAAATCCTTTTATTGGTACATTTAGGTATACAATATATTTACATTTACCATTGCGTACTTGTACCTGTACATGACATATCTTGGTTATTTTTTTCCACAATTCCTGTCCTCCCTTCACCCCCTCCACCCTTCCCTATTTATAAAAACTTTGTTTCCATTTTTTCCTTTTCTCATAATTTTCCTTTCCCCTTCCCTTCCTACTTCCCCTACTCCTTTGGACATTTTGTTCCTATTTCAAGTTATCAATTATTCATTTTAATCATTTAATCCTTATTTATACTTTCAGTTTCTCGTGCCAGAGAAACTATTCGGTATTTACATGTCTGTTCTATTTATTTCACTTAAGAGTATGGCCTCAATGTGCATTCACTTAGCTACAATGTCTGTAGTTTCTCATTCTTTATGGCTGAGCAGTAGTCCATTTTATAAAAAACCCACATCATCTTTTTCCAGTTTCCAGTTGTTGGGCACTTGGGCTGTTTCCAAGCTTTAGCTATTGCAAACTGTGCTGCTATAAACATGGGTGCACATATATCGCTGTGGTATGATTCTTTTAATTCTTTTGGGAAGATACCCAGCAGGGGAATAGCTGGGTCAAATAGGACCTCTAGCCCTAGTTCTTTGAGGTATCTCCATACTGATTTCCTCAGTGGTTGCATCAGTCTGCACTCCCACCAACAATGAAGAAGGGTTCCTTTCTCCCCATAACCCCACCAATGTTTGTTGTTGGTTCATTTCTTGATAGCAGCCATTCTTTCTAGGGTGAGGTGTGTAGGGAACAGGGAAAGTGGACGTTACTAGAACTTCTGCAGTAAGTCCTAGTCTCCTGTGGGCCACGGGAGCACAAGGTGAATTAACTTATTATACAGGAAAGGTAGAAAAAATGAGACTTTGAGAAGAAGTTGAGCTTTAGACCTGATCAGTGCTGCTCTGGGTGGCAAAGAAAAAGCCCCCCTGAGTTTGCTGCACCTTTTATTCAGGACATTGGGAGAAATAAATGTAACAAATGACTCAGGATAGAGCATTTGGTACATTGGGAGAAACAAATGTAACAGACAACTCAGGACAGAGAGTTCAGTACATGAAGTGCAGTGGAATATCTAGATCAATGAGGAACTATGCAGATGAAGATTTTGCTCCTCCAAGGATATCTTCAGCTGCTGTAATCTTGTCCTGGAGCATCACAGCATCACCGGATCATTGAAGTCTCAGTTGTTACCAGAGACCAAAGTGGAATTATGTCTTGAATTGCCATAGCTGGCATGTAGGCAGGAGAACTAGACCTAATCAAATGATTTTTCTCCAAAATTATGTAGCATTGCTCCCAACAGAGGTGGAATCTCAGTGTTGTTTTCATCTGCATCTCTCGAATGATCAGTGATGTTGAAAGATTTTTCATGTGTGTATTTGCTGTTTTTACTTCTTTCTGTGAGAAATATCTGTTCGTTTCAGATGCTCATTTTTGAATTGGGTTTTTTAATTGGGGGTGTCTGATTTTTTAAGTTCTTTATATATTTTGGATAGTAGTCCTTTGTCTGAGGTTCTGCTGCTAAAAATTGTTTCCCATATTGTAGGTTGTCTCTTAGCTCTGTTGGTGGTTTCTCTTGCAGTGCAGAAGCTTTTTAGTAAGATGAGATCCCAGTTGTTGATTCTTTATGCTAGTTCCCATGCTACTGAGGAATTGTTCATAAAGTCTTTTCCTATGCAAATGTCTTCAAGAGTTTTATCCAACTAATCTTCCAGCAAGTTTAGTGTTTCTGTTTTAATATTTAGCTCTTTAATCCCCTTTGAGTTTAGTTTAGTGCATGGTGATAGATATGGGTCTAGTTTTAGTCATTGGCAGGTTGAAATCCAGTTTTCCCAACACCATTTATTAAATATTTATGTTTCCTCCAATGAGGGTGGTTGGCTCCTTTGTTAAAAATTAGTTGGCTGAGGGAGGGAGGGATAGATAAGTAGAAGGATAGGGAAAGGTTAGCAATGAGGCCAGAGGACACAGGAAGATCATGCAAACTCTAAGAAACTGTTGAAGACAAGAGTAAAAGACAGAATTAAAGAACAAAGAGACCAGAACAACCTAACAGCAATAGGGTGGCTAGAAATTTTATTTACTTTCTTTTAAAACTAATGACAATCGAGAGGAGGAAAAATAGAAGAAGAGAAAAATAAAGAAGAAATCCAAATTAGGACCAGAAAAGAAACAAAAAAGAAGATGAAGTACAAAGTAAGACAGCAAGAGAATGAGAGAGTGAGAGAGAGAAAGAAAAAAGAATAAAAAAGAAAAAGAAAAAAGAAAAAATTGAAGAGTAGAAAAAATAAAAACTAAAAATTAAAAATTAAAAAGAAGAGCAAAAGATGTTTTTGAAAATAAGAAATAAAAAATAAAAATGAAGGGCCTCCTTTAGGGTATGTCTCTGCTGTCACAATAGGCAATGCAGGCAGCAGTGTGCAGATGTAAGTCAATGAGTCTCAGCAAGACAGCAGCAGACCCATGAGATTCAGGCAGATTTCTGGCTCCAAGGGCCAAGTTGAGCTCCCTGTCCTCCTGCAGGGTTGAACTCTGCAAGGCTCTACTGCAGGCTCCAGCTACCCTTCCCTATAGGATAGTCCAGGTTCTGATGGGAGGTGATGATCTGTCCACCTTACCAAGTATGGTGGTCTGGTGTGCCTTTATTGCAAAGATTCTCTTCACTTTTCTAATAGGCTTTAATTTTCATCAAGGAGCCTGAGAAAGGCCCTCTTTTTGTTGTTCACTTCTGCTGTATCTTCTGCAGTTCAGGACAATGGCCTTTATGCCCCTCTTTGCCTCTGTAGTGTGGAACCAGGAACCGGCACAGCCAGGAGGCCAGAGGTGAGGGAAGGGTGCAGCAGGTCCCCACATGGCTAAACTAGTCACTGGGGGCCGGGACACAGGCAGGAGGGAGCCCAGCTCCATGTGGTGAGGTCCTCACTGTCTGCTCACTGGTCCCCATAATTGAATCTTATCAAACATGAGACATTCATTCCCCTAAGCTTGATGTTCACGAGAAGAAATGAAACCATCTTTTAAATGGGGTAAATGCCTTACTCCAGGAACCTTATTGTTAATTTTTCCAGAAAAAAAGCAGAAATTCATTCATTCTAGACTTACTCAACAGTATGGCATGTGTTTGTAATAACTGGTTCCCAGATTGATTTTATTAAGGGTTTAATTGTAGATTACCATGTTTCTCCTTACATGGTTTGCTGGTGCAACAGTACAGCATACTAAAAGAATGGCTCAACACATCAATATATCCATATCCCAAGAGAGTTGGTCATTATGCAACTTGATTCCATGGGTGTCTCTAGTCTTACCAGTATCTGCTGACATCATTTTAAGTCTTGTCATTTCAGCAAAACCACATTCAATAAGAAGAGAAGATATTGGGCTGCCAACTTGTGGGAAGAATTTTAGTTTTCTGACTCTCTGTCTTTAGTATTCTGACACATCCTGCCTGTTATCCTTCCTTTTCATGTTTTAATTTTGAGTTTCCCTTCCTTTTATCTCTTTCGCTTCCTTTACCAAAAATATAAAATGGACCATTTTCTGGCCATTGTTTCATGTATATGAAATCTCTGGTTAGGTGACAGCTACTGATGCTTCCCATCTGTCTCAGTTAGGGGGTAGGCACAGATAATAGAGAAGGAAAGAATATTTAAAACCCAGGCATTCTGTGGACCTCCTGAGAACCTGTGGGTCAAGAGAGTTCATGAGAGCAGAGGGGGTGAAGAAGAAAAACTGTCACCCGATTTCCCAAAGCTAGAAGCCCACGTTTGCACTCTGTAATCTGTTCTCCAGCCAGGGAAGCCTCAGGCCACTCTCCTTCTCTGCAAAATAGCCAGTTACAATTACCATGGTTAGAAAACTATAAAAATATATATTCCTATACTTGTGCAAGCCTAATATGGGCACAGACTCTCAGCTTTATTCTGTAAATGGTCTTCTAGTCACCAGAAGTATATCACAGTCCTAATTTTGTAGGAGTAATGAACATTTCTGTTATTTTTGCCAGGCCTACTGTCATTTTACATGAGTATGCCACCATTCATTTAACTACTGTTGGACATTTTGGTTGTGACTCAATTTCTGTACCCATGATGCCTAAATGTCCGATATTTTTAAATTATGCTATGCACATTTTTCCTGATAAATATAAGTAAAATAAAAGCATTGGTTACAAAGATATCCTCATTGACAAAGCTGATGATATTTAATGCTAAACACTTACAGGAAAGCCAGCGTATTTTCATTATCACATATTCATTTAGAGTTTCTCACCATTCTTCCTTCCATTCCTGGAAGGCAATAATTTACTTTGCAATGCTATAGATTTGCCTACTTGAAACATCTCCTATAAATGGATCCATATGATTTGTGATATTTCCATCTGGATAATTTCATGTTTTGCAGTGTATTCAGGTTTCATTCACAGTGTAGCATGTATTAGTCTGTACATCATAATCTTACAACCTCTTAGTATCTTTGTGCATTTGGCAATCAAGTAACTTCTGTTTGCACAAAATAGGAAATATACTATGTTCTAAAATTTTATGGACACAATTTGTAGAACTGATATAATTTCTAATTTAATAGATGGTTTTGGAAGAGCTACCAGCATGTACTGGCTTCCTAGTTTGCCATGGAGGAGATCAACAAGGACTCTCAGCTCCTCCCAAATGTGAGCTTGGGTTTCCATGTCTACAATGCCATTGCCAGTGACCACTTCTCCTTGTGGAGCACTCTGCTTTGGCTGTCTGGAACAGTGAGGGAATTCCCAAACTACAACTGCCAGACACACAGTAAACTTTCTGCCATCGTTGCAGGAACCATGGCAGCATTTTCAGCTGAGATTGGAACACTTTTGGAACTCTACAAATTCCCACAGCCAAGTGGGCCATGAATTTTGGAAAGAAAAATTTTTTAATGCTTCCAATGTCATTCCCTCCCATCTGGTCAATAGGACATATGGAGACTAGGAATGGAAATCCTTTAAATGCCTAAGACAGATTATAGGAAACTCCCTGCCTTTGGAGATAATTGAGATTAAAAAGAGAGAGAGAGCGGGAAGAAGTAGTTACTGTGAGCTTCAATCCATATTTATGCCTTGTGCCAGTGCATTGATTTCCCAACTTCCTTTACCATTGATTGCTAGCAGGTCACAGCTGTGTGTTGTGGGGAATCTCCACAGCACAATCTGCACATCACAGAGCATGACAGTCTCAGGAGCCTCCAGGGGCCAGTGACTCTCCAGTGTGGGTCTAGGGACATGGGGACATCTGATTTATTTGAGACAACACTGAGGGTTTAAAGTTTTAGAGATCCAAAGAGTAGCTGAAGCTCCTACAACTCTATTGAGATTCATCCACTTTGCACAAACCTGCCTTAAATTCACCCACACAGATATCTTGAGAAGACTCCCAGAGAAATTTCTACTACCAGGTATCGGTATCATATGTTCTTTCCTGAAGAACCTAACAACATGAAGATCAGTTAGGGGGCATAATGGATAAATAGATTTGTTACATTGGGAGCATTCTGGAAATACTGTCTTTACACAGTTACCCATTGTAGGTGATTGTATTTCTCAAGACAGTCTAGGTAACTGCAGGAATAATTTGAAGACATTCAGAGATTAACACAGTAAATATCTGTTTCTTTCTCAGAGATTACATCCAGTATTGGCTGCTGGCAGGTGGCACTGGAGCCCAAGGGAACAGGGAGGGGGTGAAGCAGACACTAGCCAAAATTTACTCCTTCTTGACCCATCTGCCAGAAATGAAAAGAACATGTGGATCTTAAGAGTTCTTTCATAGAACATCACATATACACACCCTTCCCTAAATGCTACAGAGCAAGAAAACCCACAACTCTGTCTGTTCAGAATGAGAGGACTGGGATCTCTACCCCAGTCTCACTCTTTATTCATTAGTGGTCTCACTAGCCCTATCTTGAAGGGAACTGTCTCAGCCCCTCTGCAAAGGAAACAAATCCAAATCCAACTATGATTTAAAATCATGATATTTTTCTTTGTTTACCCAGGTGACATATGGACCTTTTGATTCCAGGCTCAGTGATAAAGACCAATATCCATTGCTCTATCAGATGGCCCCCATGGACAGCACTCTGGTCCATGCCATGATCTCATTATTGCTGCATTTTGGCTGGACGTGGGTGGCCATCTTTCTATCTGATGACATGAAAGGTGACCTGTTTTTGAGGGACCTGAAAGCAGAGATGCTCAAGAAAGGTATCTGTGTGGCCTTCACAGAAAAGCTCCCTGCCACTAAGATAATGTATAGATCTAGTGACATCACTTTCATGTCCAGGATCAGAGTTTCATCTGCAAATGTGCACATCCTGTATGCAGAAGTCGGGAACCTCATCACTGTGGACATCACAGCAGAATTCTATTTAACCATAGGGAAGGTGTGGGTCATGACAGCCAAGTGGGACATAGTCATGTATGAGATGAACCACATGCTGCACTCCTTCTATGGAAGCTTCTCATTTTCTCCTCACAATGCTGAAGTCCCTGGTTTCAGACACTTTCTCAGGACATCCAACACTTCCCAATACCCTGAAGACTTTTATTTCAGTAAATTATGGTTTACATTTTTTGAATGCTCTCTTCCTGGGTCATTTTGTGGAAAAATTAGAGTTTGCCCACCAAATACTTCCTTAGAGTTTATGCCAGGAAACATTGACCTGATGACCATATCTGACTCCAGCTATTTAATCTACAATGCTGTGTATGCAGTGGCCCTTGTGCTCCATAAAATGCTTTTGGAGAAAATAGAAATGTGCTCTCCAGAAGATGCAGAGCATCCTGGGCTTCTTCCTTGGCAGGTAAACCTACTTCAGAAGCAGGACATGCACTGATGGCTTGATGTTGTTTGCAGGTATTTCAATGAGATGAACCACGAGCATATTTTCAAGTCAAATCAGCAAAATTAAGCCAATGGAATAGGGCTCCTCTTGCACTGGATATAGATATATCTGTAATATTCACCTGCATGGGGAGAACACTGTTGCTGTGGGCTAGGATTCCAAGCCAGTTAATTAGATATTATATCCCAAAATTCCAGATATAGAAAGAAATGTGGTAAAATATCTAAACAGAGCTCATGACAAACTACAAGGAGAACTACAACTGGTCAGTTGTGTATTTTTTCTTGCAATGTATTAGGAGCCAGAAAATACAGTCATGAAGATTATATCCAACAGCAGCTATTTCACCCAGAGTATTGTATATGTTGCGGCCAAAGCCCTCAATGTGAAACTTTGACTAAAAATAGAAAAAGATTCTACATGATATTCTAAACTTCTTCATGGTAATGAATTGTTTGTATATTTCACCCTTTTCCAAATCTCGGGGAATCATAGGAGCAGAGTCTGTGTTCTCATTTTTAAATGTGAGAAACCTGAGATGTACATAAGTACATGACACCCCCTGAATGTCAAGTATAAATTGGTGTGATTTTTATCCCTAGCTTATATGAATTCATAATACAAGTATTGAAGTCCCAGAGACCTCTTCAGTTAGGTTCCAGTACCCATTAGCCCACTATACCATGTAAGCCTGAGGAAAAATACACTGAGCCAGAACTAGGAGAGAGAAAGTGGGGTTCCAGGACCACCAACGGTGGTGCAACTGAAAAAACTCCCTGGCCAGTCCCAGGCACTGACTTTTACTGGCAATCAATTGGGGTAAAGGCAAGCTATGTGCAGTTTCTATGGAAATTAATGTAAACAACGTTCATAAAGGACAAGACAAAGAATTCTCAAATTAGGAACAGAATAAACTAAATAAACGTTGCAATTAGAACATTGTCCTTCTAGTCAGAAGGTTTTAGTTGTGGGAACAGAATTTGGGTGTGAGTTACTCTGATCTTGACATGTAGGTTTCAGCCAGGCTCACTTCTATAAACAAGCCAATTGTGAGGTTAACTCTTTACAGCCTGCTGTGGGCATAATCAATATTACAGTCCTCTGCATCGCTCCCTTTTAGTTTGAAAACTGTGGCTGCATCAGGTCTGATGATCTTGGTAGGTCCGAGGGCAATATCTGGCAAGGATAGTCTCTCAGATTCATCCATTGTATGGCTTTTAGCACGGGTGGTACATCATGCAGCTTGCAGCAAATCCATCATCTTGGTCCATGATCATGCATTCTGGCATGATGGCCACAGCATCTTTTTATTTTCTGTTGAAAAATAAGCATACCTTGGACCCTATGTTATTAATTGTATTGAGTAATTTGTAGGATCATGTAGGAAAGGTTCTCTCATGTCCTGGCTTGTTTGTTGACCTTGGAAAGCCAGGGCCAGTATATTGGCTGTCTTCTTAGCCCAGTTACCTTTCTAATTCTGGTCTCTAAACCTTAGTTGTTGAACACTCAGAAGAGAAGATCCATAACATTTGCATTGCAATGAGTAGTGAATTTAATTATTATAATTTTATCTGATATCAAGGACTTTGAAATATAAAATATAGCTAGAAGACTTTTTTTTTTTATCAATCATGATTGTTCTAGTAATTGAATTTCTGTAAAATTCTAACAGGAAAAAAAGCTTCCAGTCAAGAGCCACACATAACATTTTAGCATAACAATCATGATGACATTATCTTTGTAATACACTTAAACATCTATCTTAGTAGAAAATAACCATTGTTAAACACTCTCTCCTCCAAAAAACCCAAAAACTCTTACCCAAATTGTTATCTTTTGGTAGGATAACATTTAAAGAAAATATATCAGCCTATAAATGTACCTGTTATCATAAGTAGCTGGAGTGTAAGAGAAAGGCAAATATCTGAATCAAAAGGAGTTTATTATCATAAGCAATATATTAGAAAACCTGTACAGTCAGAAACCATGAATAAATAGTACACTAGAAAATTAACAATAATAATTATCACAATTATATGTATGAAACCTTATGCCCTTGAATTTAGTTTGGTACAAAAAGCATCTTTCCAATAAAAACCTTGTTGTTTTTCACAGAAAATTTACTCTTTTGAAAATGACAAATGTAAACATCACAAAAATATATGTAGAATTTAACCCTTTGATGACAACCAATGTAAATGTATTATAATGACATATTTAAGTACTATTTATTGATGTAAGTCTCTTATAAGGCCATGAAAAGTATCTCTTGAGGTTAGTCTGCTGTAAGGCTATGGAAACTGTTGAGGTCCCCCTAGTTAGCAAAGACTGGGAAACATTTTTTTGAATCCTCTTCTCATGTAGAAGTGACAAATACATTCATCAGATTATTGAATGTGATCAATAAATGTAAAAAGTAAAGACAAATATAGACGTATAAAAATGTCTCATGCACTTTAAGTCATTGTCTAATTTCCAGGCTCAATAGCAGTAACATTTGATATACCTCATTGAGCATCTTTATTTGACACTAAGAAAATTAGGTGAATTTACCAACATAAATCCTTCCTAAAATTAGGGAGTGTGTAGAGTGCTTATATTCAAGATATTAAAGAACTTGACAGTTGTTAAAAGAAAAATTTATTATTTTCCACAATACAGTGTCATGGACCCCCATGGATTCAAGGCTTAGTAACTTATTTAAAATCCCAATTAAAACCTGAAGAGATTTGGGGGAGGGAAGAAGACATAGGTTCATCCATATGATATAAAAATAAATTTCACCAACAAATCTGTAGGAATAGACAAAAACAACCTATGCTGTACACTTTCTTAATTGCCTAGAGTGTAATACATACACAAAGTGCACATATTTAGTGACTTTATTTTCATGAGACTGGACATCTCTGTACATTCATGCAACCATCATGATCAAGATCCTAAATGAGGTTCATGCCCTACCGAGGTCCTCAGTCATGCGGAAGACACCAAATCACCCTGCTGCAGATAGGCAGCCACCTGGTTCCACACTGCAAAGACACAGAGGACACAAGACCACCACACCAAGGTACTGAGTCCCACTGGTCCTGGCCCAGAGGTAGGGGCTTCTGAGCCACAATCCCACTGCTCCTGATCCAGAGGAAGGGAATTTCTGGGCACCATCCCTCCTACTGCTCCCAGCCCAGAGGAAAGGGCTTTTGGGCCACCTTCTGTCCTGCTGCTCCTGGCCCAGAGGAAGGGGTTTCCAAGCCATCATCCCTCCCACTGCTCCCGGCCCAGAGGGAGGGGCTTCTGAGCCACCATCACACTGCATCTGGTCCAGAGGAAGGGGCTTCCTGGCCACCATCCCTTCCGCTGCTCCCAGCCCACAGGAAAGGGCTTTTGGGTCACCATCCCTATGGCTGCTCCCAGCCCCTGTCCCACCTCACCCAGCTCAGAGGAGGTAATCCATGAAGGTGCTAACAGCCCCCGCCCCAGTCGAAATGAGAAAACACATAAATAAGTCTCAAAACCAGACTTCCAGATCACCTACAGCAACCACAAAGGGAAATGAGATGGACCATTCTGATACTCAACCACCTGGACCCAATGAACTGGCAACAAAAGGGGATCTGGAAAAAATGAAATCAGAAATAATTTCTCAGATAACAGGAGAAATTGTGCCCCTAGTGCAAGACATGATTAATAAATCTAGAGAGGAGCTCAGGAACATGATGGAATCCCAACATAAGAAACAAATGGAGTCCATAAAACAGATGCAAATAGATTTCCAGGACATGAAAAACTCCATTGAAAGTCTACACAGTAGAATGAGCAAATGTGAGGGCAGAATTTCAGATATAGAAATAAGATTGCAATTAGTGACCAGGAAAAGAAAAATTGCTTCAAAATTCTAAGGGAACATGAGAAATCAGTCCAGCAGCTGCTAGATGATGCAAAGAAGAATAACATAAGACTGATTGGGCTCAATGAAGAAACAGGAGAGAGTGGAGATGACATAAAAAAAAATCTCTTCACAGAAATAATGGCAGAAAACTCCCAAGGAGGGGAAAAGAGCTTGACATACAGATAAGTGAGGCATATTGGACTCCAAATAGCCTTGATGAAAAAAAATCTACACATAGGCATGTAACTGTTAAGATTCCAGAAACACAACAGAAGAACAAAGTTCTCCAAACAGTCAGAGAAAAGAAACAAATCACATACAAAGGAAAGCCCATCAGAATCACAGCAGACTTCTTAACACAAACCATTAAGGCAAGAAGAGCTTGGAGTGACATATTCCAAGCCCTAAAAGAAAACAACCTCCAACCCATATTGATGTACCCTGCAAAACTATCTTTCAAAATGGATGGAGAAATAAGATACTTTCATGACAAAGAACACCTTAGGATCTTCGTGAATACCAAACCAGCACTCCAAAGAATTTTACACAATATCCTAGGAACAGACATTGAGGATCACAACCCCAGGGAGCAAAGCAGAATGAACCCATCTGGCATGACAAGAAATTAAATGTAAAGGGGGAGAACCCAACAAAAAGAAAAAGTCATGGCAATGACAGGTCAACACATTTCAGTTATAACCATCAACATTAATTGTCCTGTCCCGTGGGTAAGTCAACGGAGACCCTAGAGGGGGAGTGAGAATGACAAAGGACAGGGGACACGAGAGATGGAGACAAGACAGGTTTCTGATCAAGTCTCGTTTATTGCGGAAGCTGCTACAGCATATATACCATAGGGCTAGAGGGAAGGAGCAAGGGGAGGGTACTGGGGCTACTTCCTTGTTGCCAGGTAGACTTGCAGCAGGCCCAGACATGCCTGTAAAAGGCACTCAAGAGTTCTAGTGGGGGGGGCAAGGCCCCCCACAGGTTCTCCCTTTAAAATTATAATTTTAGAAAGGCGTTAGGAGAGCCAAGCCTGTGGGGCTGAGCCTGTCTTGGGTCAGAGCGACATACGTGTCTGCACCGTGCACCTTACCCATCATCGGTTAACCAGAGAATCAAGGCTCTGGCACCTGTCTTAGGTGGCGCACGAGGGCTCTGTCATTGCATGGCATGCTTGCTCAGTTGCCCGTCATTGGCTTGCCAGCCCACTCAGGTGGGGCGAGAACACTTCACCACGGCAAGGACCTAATCGACGGTCCGGCATTTGTCCTGGTCAGCCATTGCCAATCTATGATAGTGGACCTGTATGGGCGCTGTTTTTATTGCCTCTATCTGGGCTCTAAGGAAGGCCATAATTTTGTTGTATATTATGGGCCCCAAAGAAATGAGCAGAAGTAGACCCAACAAGGGTCCCAGCAAAGGGAGAAGATAAGGGAGGAAACCATTGAGGCCAGTCCAGAGGGGATTTTGAGCGAATTCTTGTTGTCGTCTGTTTAGATCTTCCTGAAGTTCGTGAATTTTTCCCCTGACGATCCCAGATTTATTGGCATAGAAACAACAATGTTCATTTAAGGCTATGTAAATCCCTCCTTGTTCCGCCGTGAGGAGGTCCAGGCCCCTTCTATTTTGAAGGACCACCTCAGCCAAAGAATCGATCTGATCTTGTATATCTGTAAGAGTGTTGGAGAGAGCTTGAACATCATTAATCAACTGGTTGGATAATTTGGCATAGGAGTGTAATGCCACTCCAATGCCAGCAGAGCCAGCAGCAAGGGCACCGGACACCCCCAGCCCCATGAGCAGGGGTACCAGTGAAACGGCCCTTTTACGTCGCCCAGCGATATAGTCAAAGCTGGGCAAGGGCACTGGCTCATCTCCAGGAATGAGGGCGATGTCCGGGAGGACAGTCACCACCACGCACAGCCCAGTCCAATTAGTGGGGAGGGAGATGAATGCCAAGCTCCCTCCACAGATGAGCACGTGACCCGGGGCAGGGCAAATGGCGGCAGAGCCATTCAGCATTACAGAGCAGAGAGAGAAATTTTGGACTCTGACAGGTATATCGAAGCTATCGTTGTGGCCCGAACTTAGATAACAAACTGAGGCATTGAACTGTACTGGCTGGACCCTGAAGGGCAGAGAAAAACTGCAATTGTAACTAGAGCTGTTGGCATAGTCAGTTTGGTCGACAACTGGCAAGGTGAGGGGCAGGGGTGTGCCAAGGGTCAAGCATAGCCAACAATCCGCAGCAAAGGCTGGGTTGAATGTATTGATCAGTTGATAAGTGGCCTCTAAGACACTCAGGGTTCGGACGTCAGGGTCTGGGCCTCGAGGTTTGGGAAGGGCCAGTGGATGATAATTTAGGGAGGGGTACATCTCTTGGATGATAGTTTCGAGCTGTTTTTGTACTCGCTCTTCCCTGAGCTGATCTGAAGGCCCGCCACCATCAGATATATGAATTGGGGCCTGTGGTGGCCAGCAGACATCTTTGCCAGGACTGCCATTGCAGGAGGCTTGGACAAATTTAGGATATCCAGTGGGGCTGGAAAAGTCCCAGTCACCTCCGACGGAGCCCCTGTAAGTTCTTTGTAGAACAGCAGTTAGATATATTTTTCCATCAGAATGTGTACATTGTTGGGCTTCAGTGTAACAGGTAGAATGCATCTCTGTGGCCTTGGCACAATTGGCAGGGCATGGCCCTGGTTCGCCATTGACTGTTGGTATGACTTTAGGCTTAGGGACGCAATCCCATTTTTGGTTATGTCCTTCCGCTAGCGTGGCCTCATAAACCAAGTAGGCAATCTTGTTGCCGCAATCAGTACTACGAGTGTAACTTGTGGGTGCAGCCCCGCCAAAACCCCCAGCACAGTCACAGGGGTTACCATACAGGGCAATGAGCAGTTGTTCTTTGTTAACTGGTTAAAATCTGCTTTCTGCTGTCGGTGCCAGGAGCAGCAACAGGCCATGTAACAGAATCAGGGATGTCATCTTTTTTAACCTGTAAGCAAAATTTCGTCCTGTGATGTAAGCAAGGCTGGGCTGTAGATAAGAGAATTAGGCTAACCTGATTAAGCTTTTGAAGATGACCAATGTGGACATATTACAATAACATATTTAGAACTTAGGCAATGTAAACATTTTGTAATAACATATTCAGTGCTTAAATATCAAGGATAACCAATGTAATCAATTTATAACATATTTAGACAATATTCGTTGTGATGTGTCTCCCATGAGATCATAATATAAAATTTACTAGGGGGTCCCTTTAATGAATTAAGACCAGAATAATCATTTTCTGGGTGGCCACTTCTATATTCATCAAAGGGAGTCCCCATAGTCTCTAATCATTTTGACAAGCAATTAAGAATATATATATCTTTTTATTTTACAACTGTTTATTGTAATTTGATTATTGCCTGTAGGTGACAATACACATTACTTTTATAAAATAAATCTCAGTGGCACTTTAATCAATTAGCAACCTGGGAAGGAAGGCATGCCTTTAATTTAATAACATTTATCTGTAAGCCAATTTAACGATAGGCGAATATCTTTTGAAAAGGAAGGAAAAGAAATATTGAGCTCAACTGTACGAACACAAACAACAGACAACAGATAAACATATGAGACAGTGTATAAAATTAGGGTGCACTCAAATATAACTGGCCAAATTGAATTATACTATTCTCTTTATGATTATTAGATTATAATTGTAGGCGCCATTGTTAACTGGTTGAAATTGGACAATGTTAGGTCATCGGCATCATCAACACACTTATCAACTTGTTTCACTAAGCGTTCTGGAAGCCACCTGGCCGACTTCATTTCCTTGGAGTAAACACACACTGACCCTCGGCCCCAGACGAGTACGGGGTCAGGCCCATGCCATGAGTGGTCCAGGGGGTCTCTCCACATCACAGAGGCAAATTGTTGTTGGGTCTCTGGTTGCCAGAAATGGTTAGCTGCTGATAATCCCTTAGAATCCAAATTTAAAAAGTTAAGAATAAATAGTGCATGAGATATTAGGTTTCTGGGTGACCCCTTGATAGGGTACCATTCCCCCCTTTTTATTTTATCTAATGTAATTTTGAGTGTGAGGTTGGCTCGTTCTATAATGCCTTGTCCTTGTGGATTATATGGGATTCCCGTTATATGTGTTATATCTAATTGTTTGCAAAACTTTGAGAAACCAGAGCTGGTATAGCCTGGACCATTGTCTGTTTTAATTTGCTGTGGACATCCAAGTACTGAGAAGGCAACTAGAAGGTGGGCAATTACATGTTTAGTAGCCTCCCCGGATTGTAGGGTGGCAAATATAAATCCACTACATGTATCAATGTTGACATGTATATATTTAAGATTTCCAAATTCAGGGTAATGTGTGACGTCTATTTGCCATAGGGCATTTGGAATTAAGCCATGAGGATTAACTCCCAGATGAGGTGTGGGAAGATGGAGGGTGCACATAGGACAGGTTTTAACAATTTGTCTAGCTCGTTCTCTAGTAAGTTTATACATGAGGAGAAGCGTGTGGGCACTAAGGTGATGTAACTGGTGCGCCTTCTGTGCCTGATCAATCTGAATGGAGGCATCAATACTTGGAGAGTAGGCAGAAGCCTGAGGTCTTGTGGCCAGATCTGCTAACCAGTTGCCTTCTGTAAGTGGGCCGGGTAGGTTAGAGTGGGCACGAAGGTGCCCAATAAAAAAGGGCTTGGATCTTTTTCTGATTAGATCTTGTAATTGAATAAAAAGACCACCAGTTTGAGAAGCGTGTTTTATCAATCCACATGTCTCTAATAGGGGAACAGATTGAGCAATGTAAGCACTGTCAGTAAAGAGATTAAAGGCTTGTTCAGGGAATGCAGAAAAGACCACTATGACTGCATGTAGCTCGGTTATTTGGGCTGAAGAACAGCTGGTTTGGAATTGGACAATGTTATTGTCCCACACATAGGCAGCTATCCCGGTAGAAGAACCATCTGTAAAGACTAATAGGGCTTCTGTTAGAGGAGAACAGGAAGTGACTTTTGGGAAAATGAACTCATGTCTATTGGCAAAGTCAATAAGTTTGTTTGGAGGATAGTGATTGTCTATTAAGCCTGTATAAGAAGCGAGATCCAGTCCGGCACTTCCCGTTGTTGTTCTGAAGAGGTCTGAAATGGATTGTTGTTTGCTGGAGCAAAGTTGAGCGCCCCGTAAATTTGTTTGGGTCTGGGGGCCCGGGGCTGGCCCCCTCTCCCGTTTGTTTCCCTGGTCCGGGTTATGGGCAAGTGGGAGGGGCTGGCCCTGAGCGTCCGTCTTGGACCTGCACTCATTTGCCTAATGTCTCCCCTTATTGCATCGAGGGCAAGGCCCCGGGGGTGTGGCCCTAGGGGCCGACGCCCTAGGGGCCTGACATTCCTTGGCAAAATGACCGGTTGCCCCTCACCGGAAACATTTGTTACCCGGGCGGAGCGACAAAAACTGTTTGACCGTGTAACCTTGCATGGCGGCAGCCATAGCAAGCCCCTGTTGGTAGGCGGTCCCAATTTCTGAGCAAAGGCGAATGTAACCTGAGAGATCAGTTTTCTTTTTATAAGGGTGGATGGCGGCCTGGCAAGCAGCATTAGCATTTTCAAAAGCAAGCTGTTTAACAAAATCTGTCCCGGTTTCTGCGCTCCCAAAAATCCGACCCGCTGCTGTGAGCAGGCGGTGAACAAAATCCGCGAAGGGCTCATCAGGCCCCTGTCGGATATTGGTGAGAGAAGCACTCACATCTCCTTTAGAAGGGAGCTTTCTCCAAGCTCTAGTGGCTGCGGTCTGAATCCGGGCAAACAACCCCGCATCAAATTGCATCTGTTGATCGCCGGCGGCATAGGCTCCATCCCCCAGAAGCATATCGAGTATCCAACCATTACCCGCCTGAGCATTGCGTCTAGCAGTATCTCGGCAATTTTTCACATATTCAGATTTCCATAGTAAATAGTCACCTCCTGTAAGGGTGGCGCGGGCCAGAGTCTGCCAGTCAATTGGGGTGAGCCAATTTTCTGCCACTGATTTTAAAATGGCCATTGTGTAAGGTGCAGTGGCCCCGTATTGAGCTGCGGCCATTTTAAGTTCTTTAATGACCTTAAAATCGAAACCACTGTGGTGTCTCTACGCCTGTCCCTGCGTGTCAGTATTTTCAGTTACGGGAAAGGCTTCCACATTTTCAAGTTCTAGGGGTACTCCTGACCCGGATGGCACCCTAGGGGCCGCCCCTCTAACGGGGGTTCGTGGCTTAGGTTTGTCCTCTCTATGGACATTTTTATGGGTTTTGCCCGTTCTCAAGCCCTCGAGCTGGGTAATAAGTTCCTGGTGTTCCTTTTCTAATCTTATTTGTTCTTTTAGAAATTTTATCTTGTCCCGGAGTTTTTTGTTTTGGGGGTCAACAGCAGGGCATGCCAAAACGGGCGCATTGGGAGTGTTGGGTACCGGAACATAAGGAGGCGGACATTGGACTACGGGCGGCCAGTCAGGATTATGATATCTGGTTGCCTCCTCCTCAAGATTGGCCCAGTCAGCCTCCCCCGGATCATTCTGTGGCAAGGAGGGGTGTCTGAGGTGGTGGAGGGAAGGGTACAAGGTCGGTTCCTCTTTCACTGGCGGGGCGGGGTTAGAGGCAGGGGCTGAAAGAGCTGAGGCAGAAGCTGAGGAGCGCTGCTTTTCTTTAAAAGGCTTGGAAGAGGCAGAGCCCGCCTGTCAACCCTCATCAGTTGCATTTTGCTTTTTCTTGTCTGAGTCATCGTCACTATCAAAAGACATCAAGTCTTCTCCCTCATTCTTTAAGGGAGTCCCGACCCGCAGGGGCTCGGGCCTCGGTGCCATCTTGGCATCTCCGGGGGTGTTTACAATCTCCTCACTCCGAGGGAGAGTGATCGACCCTTCCTCCGATCGGAGAGCTGTCTCCCCGACCTGGATGGCTTGAGCCACCAGCGGATCTTTGGTTTTTTGGGAGATAATTTCATTAATAAGATTCCAATAAGAAAATGCAGTAATCGGGACCTTTCCTGGTCCACAAGTAGCATAATAATCTTTAAGGGCCTCCCCTACTCTTTACCATCTCCTCTCGTCAATGGTACCCTCGGCGGGAAACCAAGGGCAGAGATCTCTAATATAATCAAAAAATTTTAACAACTGTTTGACTGTAACCTTTACCCCTCGTGTCTGTAAAGTTTCTTTAAGACCTTCTACAAACAACTCATGTTGGCTAATCTCCTGTCCCATAATCGCTGCTCAACTCACCGAGGTGCAGGAAAGACGGCAGGTTCACGTCAGACGCAATCCTCTTTTTTCTATTTTATTTGTCTCTTCTATTTTATTGGGCCCCCGATCAGCGTTCTTCACTGGATCCCCCGTTCTCGGGCACCACGCTGGGCGCCACTTGTCCCGTCCCACGGGTAAGTCAACGGAGACCCTAGAGGGGGAGTGAGAATGACAAAGGACAGGGGACACGAGAGATGGAGACAAGACAGGTTTCTGATCAAGTCTCGTTTATTGCGGAAGCTGCTACAGCATATATACCATAGGGCTAGAGGGAAGGAGCAAGGGGAGGGTACTGGGGCTACTTCCTTGTTGCCAGGTAGACTTGCAGCAGGCCCAGACATGCCTGTAAAAGGCACTCAAGAGTTCTAGCGGGGGGGGGGCAAGGCCCCCCACAGTTAATGGTCTCAATTCACCAATCAAAAGAAATAGGCTGACAGAATGGGTCAAGAAGCAAAATCCAACAATATGCTGCATACAAGAAAGACACTTCATTCAAAAGGAAACTCAAAGACTGAAAGATAAAGTGTGGAAAACAATACTCCTTGCAGCAGGAACCCGAAAAAAAGCAGGAGTAGCTATCCTCTTGGCAGATCAAGTAGATTTCAAACCAACACTGATTAAGAGAGATGAAGAAGGACACTACATCCTTGTAAAGGGAAGAATCCAAGAGGAAGAGATGACAATCATAAATATCTATGCACCAAACACTAGTGCACCCAACTATATAAAACAAATACTAACCGACATGAAAAGTCATATATGCACTAATACAATTGTAGTGGGGAACCTCAACACCCCACTGTCACAAATACATAGATCAACTAGACAAAAAATAAGTAATGAAATACAAGAACTCAATTGAACTCTTGAACAAATGAACTTAACAGATGTTTACAGAGTCTTCACCCCACAAAATCAGAATACACATTCTTCTCAGCTCCGCATGGGTCATTCTCCAAAATAGACCACATACTCACACATAGAACATGTTTAAGTAAGTGCAAAGGAATTGAAGTTATCCCCTGTATATTATCAGACCATAGTGTGATGAAATTGGAGATCCATAGCAAAGGAAACTCAAAAAATTTCACAAGCACTTGGAAATTGAACAACACACTTCTGAATAATCAATGGGTCACAGAGGAAATTAAAGAAGACATCAGACAGTTCCTTCAATTAAATGACAATGACAATACAACATATCGGAATCTATGGGGCACAGTGAAAGCAGTCTTACGAGGGAAATTCATAGCAGTGAATACACATATTAGGAAAACAGAATGAACCTCAAGCTTCTAGAAAAAGAAGAGCAGGACAACCCCAAAGCTCATACAAGGGAGGAAATTATAAAGATCAGAGGAGCAATCAATGCAATGGAGACTAAGAGAATGATACAAAAAATCAATGAAGCCAAGAGTTGGTTCTTCGAAAGGATGAACAAAATTGACAAACCTTTAGCCAACCTTGTCAGAAAAAAGGAAAGAAAAGGCCCAAATCCATGCAATTAGGAATGAAAAGAGTGAAATGACAACAGACCCAGCAGAATTCCAGAGGATCATCAATACCTACTTCCAGAACCTATACACCAATAAGATGGACAACACAGAAGAAATGGACAGATTCCTAGATACATATGAATTACCAAAGTTGAACGAAGAAGATCTAAAAATTCTGAGCAACCCAATATCAACCAATGAAACTGAAAATGTAATTAAAAACTTATCAACTAAGAAAAGCCCAGGCCCTGATGGCTTCACTGCTGAATTCTACAAGACATTTAGAGAGGAACTGCTGCCACTACTGTTTAAACTCTTCAGTGAAATGGAAAGGGAAGCAGTACTCCCAAATTCATTCCTGGAAGCAAGCATCACCTTGATCCCCAAAGCAGAGAAAGACCCAACTGAAAAAGAGAACTGTAGGCCAATCTCACTAATGAACATACGTGCAAAAATCGTTAATAAGATACTGGCAAACAGAATGGAGAAGAACATCAAGAAGATCATACACCCTGATCAAGTGGGATTCATCCCAGGGATGCAGGGATGGTCCAAATTATGAAAATCAATCAATGTAATACATTATATCAATAGAGACAAGGACAAAAACCATATGATTATCTCCATAGAAACAGAAAAAGCATTTGACAAAAATCCAACATGCATTTATGAAAAAAACCCTACAAAAATTGGAATAGATGGTCTCTACCTCAAACTGATAGAAGCCATCTATGAAAAGCCAACAGCCAATATCATACTAAATGATCAAAAACTGAAATCTTTCACACTAAAATGAGGAACAAGACAAGGATGTCCACTATCACCACTCTTGTTCAATATAGTTCTGGAAACATTAGCCATGGCAATTAGACAAGAGAAAGACATAAAAGGAATAAAGATAGGTAATGAAGAAGTCAAATTGTCATTATTTGCAGATGACATGATATTCTATATAGAAGACTCCAAGAACTCCACCAAAAGTCTTCTAGACATAATAACTAAATTCAGTAGAGTACCTGGTTACAAGGTCAACACACAAAAGTCAATAGCTTTCCTCTACACCAATGACAGACTCACTGAGAGAGAAATAGGGCAAATAATTCCTTTCACAATAGCATATTAAAAAACTGAAATACCTAGGAATCAACCTAACGAAAGAAATCAAAGACCTCTTCTCTGAAAACTATGGCATTCTGAAAAGAGACATTGAAGATGATATCAGAAAATGGACAGGTATCCCCTGCTCCTGGATAGGAAGGATTAATACAGTGAAAATGGCCATACTTCCAAAACTGTTATATAGATTTAATGCAATTCCAATTGAGATCCCAGCAGCATACTTCATAAACCTTGAGAAAACAATCCAAAAATTCATTTGGAACAAGAAGAGACCCAGAATACCAAAACCAATTCTAGGTAACAAAGACATGACAGGGGGTATCACAATACCCAACCTGCAACTCTACTACAAAGCTACTGTGATAAAAACAGCATGGTACTGGCAAAGAGGCTTGAGGACCAGTGGAACAGATTAGAAGATGCAGAAACAACTCCAGACACACTCAGCCATCTCATCTTTGATAATGGAGCCAAACACCCTCTCTGGAGGAAACATAGCCTCTTTAATAAATGTTGCTGGCAAAATTGGGCTTCAACTTGCCAAAGATTAAAACTAGACCTGTATCTGTCACCATGCACTAAACTGAAATCAAAATGGATTAAAGATCTAAATATTGAAATAGCAACTCTGAACCAGTTGGAACAGAGATTAGGTAGAACCCTTGAAAACATCGGTGTAGGAAAAGATTTTATGAACAACACCTTAGTTGCCCATGAACTAGAACAAACAATCAACAAGTGGGATCTCTTCTTATTAAAAGGCTTCTGCACAGCAAGACAAACCACCAACAGTGTGAAGAGACAACACACAATGTGGGAAAAAATCTTCCCCTGCTCTTCCTCAGACAAAGGTCTACTATCTCGAATCTATAAAGAACTTAAAAAGATCAGACCTCCCAAATTCAAAGACCCAATCTGAAAATGGGCATCTGAAATGAACAGACATTTCTCAGACAAAGAATGAGAAATAGCAAATAAATACATGAGAAAATGTTCAACATCACTGGTCATTCGAGAGATGCAAATGAAAACAACTCTGAGATTGCACCTCACTCCAGAAAGAATGGCTGCTATCATGAAATCAACCAATAACAAATGCTTGTGGGCCTGCGGGAAAGAGGAGCCCTGGCCCACTGCTGGTGGGAGTGTAGACTGGTGCAAGCACTGTGGAAATCAGTATGGAGATACCTCAAAAACTAGGACTGAAAGTCCCATTTGACCCTGCTATTCCACTGCTGGGGATCTTCCCCAAAGAATTCAAAGAATCATACCACAGTGATATATGTGCACCCATGTTCATAGCAGCACAGTTTGTAATAGCTAAAACTTGGAAATAGCCCAAATGCCCATCAACTGGAGACTGGATAAAGAAAATGTGGTATTTTTTAAAAATGGAGTACTACCCAGCCATAAAAAATGAGAAATGAGAGACATTTATAGCTAAGTGGATGCACATTGAGGTGACACTCTTAAGTGAAGTAAATAAGACACACATGTGTAAATACTGAATAGTTTCTCTGGTGTGAGAAACTGAAAGTGTAAATAAGGACTAAATGTATAATAGGTAATGTGAAATAGGAAGAAAAGGGGAAAGGGGAAGGAAGTGGGAGGGCTAGGGGAAAGGATAGAAGGGAATGGGATTAATATGAGAAAATGGAAAAATAGAAACAAAATCTTTGTAAATAGTGAGGACTGGAGGGGTTGAAGGGAGGGCTGGGCAAGGGTGAAAAATAAGAACCAAGAGAGACTATGTAAAGGTGCAAATTTCCTATGATGAATGTCATTATATTGTATACCTAAAATGTACCAATTATTAGAATGAATAATCAATAATATAAAATAGGAAGAAAAGGTCCAAAGGGGTAGGGGTATTGGGAGGGGCAGGGGAAAGGAATGAAGGGAAAGGAAAAATGATGAGAAATGGAAAGAATGGAAATAAAGTCTTTGCAAATAGGGAAGGGTGAAGGGTGTGAAGGGAGGGCTAGGAATGGGGAAAAAGTAAGAACCAAGATGCATTATGTAAAGGTACAATTCCCAATGAGAAATGTAATTGTGTTGTATTCCTACAATGTACCAATAAAAGAATTTACTACATTTTAAAAAAAGATCCTAAATTAATTCACTCATATAGATCCCTTTTCAGTGCAAAAGACTGACATGTACCAAATCCAAAATGAACTTAGAGCTCAGAGTTGCAACCAAGATTGTGCAAAATGCTGCACAGGAGCCAATATCTTAGAATTGTTG
Organism: Heterocephalus glaber; assembly: GCF_053883595.1. Taxonomy (NCBI): domain Eukaryota; kingdom Metazoa; phylum Chordata; class Mammalia; order Rodentia; family Bathyergidae; genus Heterocephalus; species Heterocephalus glaber. Next base: position 768,538 of record NW_028258506.1, on the reverse strand, counting down.
TGATTGGTTTCCATTACTCCCCCACTCTTTAATGGGGAGAAGAGTTCTCAGTTGGACCCATGGGGTGGTGAACACCCAAACACAACAGACCATCTATCAAAGATGCAACTTGAGTGTATGTTGGAGGGAAAAGCATTGCTTAGTACACATTGGTTTTCCACCTCTAATTTGCATGAATTTCTCATTTTCAAACTGAGGCCTTTCCTCTAGATTCATCCATTCCTGAAGAAAATTGAATTCAGAAACAGTGTGAGGATCCACATTTCCTTAGATGACAAAAGACACCATATGGCACAATATGACATTAAGAACACTGTGAATTTCCCAGCTGCTCTTGGGTTACTGGTTAAAGTAGGAGAATTTGTCTCCAACAGTCTGCATAATCAAGCCTGGGTCATCAGCAAAGAGATGATAGAATGGCCTGTGGATTCACAGAGTTATGACTCCTTTCAATAGTGGATAAAGCAGATATATGAATATAGCCTGAGATCAGACTAAATGTAAGCCTTTAACTCAGCACTAAATTCACCTTTAGCATCTGACAGATATTCTGAGCTAATTCTGGTAGAGAGAGCAAATTTATACCAACAATTATATTTTAGCAAGCTATATTTATTCATATTGCAGTGAATGAAAAAGGAATAAAGATAGTGAAAAGGGGTGGAGATGAAATAATAGGTAGATACCACACATATCTGTCCAAATACCCAAAAACCCTGGCCATACATTGTCAGAGTCTTTACTATACTTTGAAGGACTATAAAATGGCAAGTCTTAGATTGAAATAACATTCACACTATTCCTTTTTTCCTTTGTCCTTTGGCATAAGATTTAGTCTTCAGCTTTTGTTCTAGTTAGCATCTCAAAGCACTGACAGGATGTAATGTCACCTTTACATGCTTGAACTATCCCACAAAATTGTAGAGGCGATTTATTTAACAGTCATGCTCTGTATGCAACAGACTGTTAGTGTGCCGAAAGCGGTGCCCGCCTTGATTTTGAAGTACAGAGAGGCAATAAATACACATACAGTTCATAACGTATTCTCTTTATTTCTCTATTGCATCGCTCTTTATATTTCTTGGAGGGAATTTTTTCTGTAGTTAATTTCAGTGGTTGACCAACTTATCATGTCATTACATTCTGTTCTCTAGAACTTAAAAGATTATGTTCAATCAAGTGTGATGCCATTGTAAAATAATCTCCAGAGTAAACCCTCTTTGAAGCATTAACACATAAAGACTTAACACTCTAAAGATTTTGGAAGAGACAGGGATTTAGCTCAGTGGCACCATGTTGGCCTTGCAAGTGCAAGGTCCTGAGTTCCATCCCCAGTACCACACACACAAAAATGATTCTGGAAGAAGTTGGTAAATAAGAGAAAATAGTCAAGCCATGTTGCTGGTGACATATTAAGTTAATCAGAGTACTGTGTATTATATTTGGCAAATAGCTTAAACAAACAAAGGGAAGTTAACTATTGTAATCCTGAATTAGACATCTAGGTAGTATCAAATTGGGAAAGGATGGGAGAGAGGAAGTGATGATCTCATAGAGAAAGTCAAATTTCTCTCTGATGAGGAAAATATTTACATGAAAGCTAAGTTGCTAAGAATGTGCAAAATCATGACCAGTGCTTCTCTCTTCCTCTTAAGACTCCTCAATCAGTGTGTAGCCAGAGCTGTGGTCCAGGATTTAGAAAAATTCCACAGGAAAGAAGACCTGCCTGCTGCTTTACTTGTGTATTTTGCCCAGAGAGACACATTTCCAATCAGACAGGTAGAAAACATTAAGCTACACCATGATAATTGCCCCTCCAATACATTTATTTTTTAACCTCGATCACTAAAATATGTCCATATTCTCATCTGACAGTGCACATTCTATTACACTCCTCAGAGGCACTGATTCCAGTGGTTGCCTTTCTTTGCCATCCAGGGCTGAGTCAGATGGCATTAAAACATGAGTCTCACGGTGAGCCATTCTAAAGACTGTCCAGGCAATGTAAGATGTATAATTCCCCTACCTATCTGCTGGTGCTTTGAAGTTTCCCACCCAATAGTTTCCATAACAAACTATAAGTACATATATTGTTGCTTTTTTATTGGAATATATTTGGAATGCTTTATAATTGCATTGATCTGAGGAATGTACACTCATGAAACAATAAACTACATAAAATATTGTGGAAATATTCCATTATACAGTGTGCCATGTTCAGTCTTAAGTATGCAGAGTTAATATAAAGATAGTATAATATCAACTTTTATGTTATGGTACAATAAGAAAATACAAAGACACAATATTCCAGTGAAAGATACAATCATCTGATGTCTCTGAAAGTAATGCCTACACATTTAAATTTATGCAGTTACAAATCAAACAAAATGCTTTTGTAAAATAAGAAATGTAGGACCAATTTTAAAATACTTCAATGTTAGAAAGTTTACAGAATAAACATTGTAATTGTTTGAATTCCTGAAAAAAATACTGGGCCATTCCAATTATATCAGCAGGAAGCATCATTTGGTTGTATTCACTTAGCAAAGCTAGTAATTGTTTTCAGTAAAAATAAGTTACCAAAACTTATTCTCTTCCTTGTGACAGGTTTGAAACACCAAAGTAATTCATAACATTAAAAAAAGAAATAAAGGATTGGAATGCGTGATGCCACATTCACCTGTTTGTCTGTGTCAAGCAGATCTATGGGCAAAAACCAGGAGTACCTGGTGACTATGAAGAGGGATGAGTATTCCAACAGGAGAAATATGAAAGACAATCTGTATAAACAGTTCATAATCTTGTCCTCTTGCAAGATATTTACCTATAAAATCTAAATAAGAGCCCAGCATGGAGGTGCAGTCTTGTAACACCAGCTACTTAGAGGCTCTGAAGCAGGAAGATTGCAATTTGAGGCTGTCCTGAGTAAGTTATCAAGACCCTGTCTCAAAATGAAAAACAAAAGAAGTTGGGGATATAGTTTACTGTGAATGCATGTGTTAAATCTCCACCTGAGTGGGAAGAAAAAACCCTTAGGACCCTTAAAATGGGAGTAGGAAAGTTCCTTATTACTTCTATAAATAAATTTTAAATTGAACAAAGAAATGCCCATTAATAGAGCTGTGCCCCATGACTGCTTTCAAGCTCTATAAAAGCAGACGTGAACATTTGCAGCAATGATCATCATATATACTAAGCTCTCAACTTATTGTATAACACATTATAAAAAAAGGTTAGGAAATGATACTTTCAGTTGTAAGTGCATGAAGTTTTTAGAAATACACATATTTTTCACTAATTGGATAAAAATATCAGTTACTCTAAAGTGTTGTATACCAGCAATATAGTGGCATACAAAATACAAGTGTTTTCAATTCACAGTTTTCAATATTTTTATGAAAAATTTCCTGGAATAGTCACAGAAAAATAAATATGTTACATGAAGAAAGACTTGTTCTTCCATGAATTAAGATCAATTAGTTAAAACACTGAGCTTGTAAAAAGACAAATAAATATTTCTCCATCTAAGTATAGATACTGGAAAGCCTTAAATTCAATTGCACTAAGTGACTATTACAAGTGTGTCTACACATGGATTTTCATGAGGAATAGGCTGTGGTGGTAACAAAGGGGCTGAGAGAAGTCCACAACCCATAGCCTTGATGACATTAACAAATCAGAGCATGATGTGACCTCAAACCCCTCTAACATTGAGGGTCCATTTGAAGGACTTTGATATTAGTCACAGCTGAAAGTTTTCTCCCTAGGTTAGGCATGTACTCTGATGGATCTCAAAACTACATATGAGCCACCAGAACTCATAGTGATATTGCAAGGCTAACCACTTTGTTCAACTGGGCAGAAATGAAAAATTTGTGAAAAAGAAATGCTGAATCTTTGCCTTCTCCCCAAATGCAGATCAGTGTACATGGTGCCCAACGCATGAGTACCTGAACAGAGACAGAAATCGCTGTCTCCCCAAGACTGTGGACTTCCTGTCCTTCACAGATCCCCTAGGGATGGCTCTGATTTGCACAGCTCTGTGTTTCTCTGTTCTCACAGCTCTGGTTTTGGGGCTCTTTGTGAGACACCAAGACACTCCCATAGTCAAGGCCAGTAACAGGGCTCTCAGCTACACCCTGCTCATCTCCCTCCTGCTGTGCTTTCTCTGTGCCTTGCTCTTCATTGGCCATCCCAACACAGCCACCTGCATCCTCCAGCAAATAACATTTGGACTTGTGTTCACTGTGGCTGTTTCCACTGTTTTGGCCAAAACTGTCACTGTGATTCTGGTCTTCAAAAACCGGAACAATCAATCAGGTGGTTACTGGTGTCAGGAGTCTCTAATTTTGTCATTCCCATCTGCTCCCTGATCCAAATTATTCTCTTTGCAGTCTGGCTGGGAACCTCTCCTCCCTTGGTTGACACAGATGCACACTCTGAACATGGCCACATCATCATCGTGTGCAACAAGGGCTCCCTCACTGCCTTCTACTGTGTCCTGGGATACCTGGGCTCCCTGGTCCTCCTGAGCTTTGCTGTGGCTTTCCTGGCCAGGAACCTGCCTGACACATTCAATGAAGCCAAGTTCCTGACTTCAGCATGCTGGTGTTCTGCAGTGTGTGGGTCACCTTCCTCCCTGTGTACCACAGCACCAAGGGGAAGGTCATGGTGGCCATGGAGGTCTTCCCCACCTTGGCCTCCAGTGCAGGATTGCTGGGCTGCATCATTGCTCCTAAATGCTACATTATTTTTTAAAGACCAGATAGAAATTATCTGCATGGGTTCAGGGATAAAGCACATTCTAGCAAAAAGAAAATTTATTAGTTAAAAAAATATGCTCTTCATAAAATATAGAGTGTCTCTAGGCAAATCTGCAACATTTTGGTCTCAGGTTTTAGAATAAACCATGGCATTTACTTCAATAATCAAGGGACTCATTTTTTTCTACAATAGTCTTAATGTTACCATTACCTGTAACAATCACCTTTTTACTTTGAATTTTATTTTGGAAATGTTTTGTTTTGTAAATTCTGCAATAAATTCTTATAATTTTGCTTAAGATGATGATATTATATACTTTTATCTCATGATCCATTTGTTCTTCTCAATCACTTTTATGAATTACTCATATTATAACTCTTCTCTGCAAAACATTATATTACAGAATTCCCTAATGTATTTCATTATAGTTTTTCCTCTTGGATAATTAGTGTGCCTTTAATATGCTGATTAAACTTTATTCTGGTAACTGGGTTTGTATTTCCTTTCTCACACTTGACTACCAATATTTCTGAAGCCCTTTATTTGCAGAATTTCCCTCTCGTTTCCTTCAGAATCCTAGGATTGGTTGATCATATGTGATATCAAATGTTCTTGGGTTTAAAATAGCAATGAATTGAATTTTTATGTTAAATTAAGGATAATTTTGCAGGCTTACAGTGAATTTTCATAGCAGTGGTTGGCTAAGTCTATTTATCTTGTTTAAATATCCTTTTATAATGGGACACTTCTGTCAACAAGTTTATATCTTGTTTTACGATTTTACACACACCCAAAATATTATACACAATAGTTTTTCTCCTCAGATTTATTCCTGAGTTTTTATAACTTGTTGTTAATGCAAAAAGAAATTATTTTATCTGCCATATTTGAATGTATTCAATGTTTTATAAAGGAACAGTTATTTGTTGAATCAAATAACCAAATTATTTGGGTGTACATTTGTGTTTGTTGAATCCCTTGGATTTTTAATGCATATAATCTTGCAATCTATCATGCGTTTATCTTCTTTACTCCTTCTTTGCAGTTTCTTTGTGATTTTCATTACACTGCCAATATGGCATCTTGTTATAAAGATGATCAGATATGTATTATATATTCCTCAGAATTTTCATCAGTTCATGGTCAAACTATTTCTTACTTCATAATACATTTTTCAGCACTCCTAAATTTAGAAATTTTATTAATAGTATTAACACTATTAGCAAGTAGTAAAAACTTAATTGTTCACAGTGTACTGTTTTTTTCTAAGATAATTTTGAGCAAATTTGAATTTAATCTGTTTGGATACATTATCAATGATTTGATGAACAGCATTTTTTGTAGTGCCATTCTTGTTGGATTTTTACATTTAAATACACTGTAAAACCATTTCTTAAATGAGAGGAGGAACTGGATGAATGGGGGTCTGATGATGAAAGCATGGATGGGCAGAGGGAAGAGACAGTGTTAGCAGCAAAACAACGGAAGTGGTCCACGCGTAACTAGATGGAAGTATAGAGGCAAGGAGTGCACAAAAAATAAAGCAGAGAAATGCAGAATTTTAATTTTTATTATAATTTTAAAAGGTTCAATTTTAATCTATCAAAATTTTTATTCACTAAAATTTTAAAAATCACTTTCCCCTTTTAAGTATACCCACGGAAGTACACTTATCCTTGTTCTTTGCTAAACCCTGCAAAACCTTTACCTCTGACTGATTCATCTGTGGGAAATAAATTTCACCCTACCCAGAAATTGATCATCCACTCTTTCTTTCTTTTTTTTTTTTTGGTACTGGGAAGCGAACTCGGATCCTTCCACTTGCAAGGCAGGTGGCAGAACCACTGAGCTAAAACCCTGGCATGATCATCCACTCTTTTACTTATCTCTATTTTCTCTTTGTCAAAATATAAGGAAGCTCTATGCATTAAATTAAGTATTTAATTGTGCTTTTCACAGCACATCTTGTCTAAGGAGAAATAAACCAAGAGAATCCACATCTCTCTTCAGTATATTTTTAATTGGGCTTGGATCCAAGTAGTATCAATTTTAAGAATCTGATTGTTTGTGTATCACTCTGTGCCACAGTAATAATCAGAGAGAGAGTTCTGGGGAATCTTGCCAGGAGCTCAGATTTGTGAATGCATCTTGGCAACATTGGATAATTCAGGCTAAGACAAGAAAATTGTCCATCTGTTGGCAGTAAATGGCATTTTAAGAAACAGTCTAGGTCCCTTTGTTTTGGAGCATTCATTGTGAAAAACCTACCTGCGTCCACCTTTCTTTGCCTGAGTCAAAGCAGGCAGAGCTGACCAAGCAAGAAGAACTAAACTCCAGTCTTGAACAATTCCAGACACATCAGTTACAATTTCCCCCCCAACCCTCTGAGACTGACCCCTCCAAAGTCCATGCACATGTTCTTTCAGACTGCTCTGAAAAGCAGAGGGCGCTCTCTTCTCTTCCAGTGCCAAAATTCAGACTTTGGCTCTCACTGTGCATAAACAATGTGTTCATCTGTGCAAGGAGGTGAAGGCCTGCAGGCACAGCCTGTTGCGATGCTGATTGAGGAGGATCATGTGTTGGAGAACAACATGGGCAACAGAGTGAGGTTTTGTCATACACACACTCACACAAAATAAAACAGATCATGGTTGAAGATGTAGGTCAGTGATAAAGCACATTGAGGTTTAATATTCATACCTATAAAAAGAATATATTTGTATGCCAATTTTTCATTTAAAAAATGAAAATCATTTTTTCAGAATGAATTTCCCTTATTGTTCAATCTTTCCTCCTGACAGCCAAATCCCAGGATAACCTGATATATGTTGCACACAGACATTTTTTCTCCTAATTGAAGAAGTCACTTTCAATTTTTAAAAATTTATTTTATCTTGGCTGGATATAAAAGCACTTTCATCCCTCACTGATTCCAGAAGCTCAGAGCCTCACATGCCCCAGGGTTTCTCAGAGGAGAAATAATTTTAGTGGTGTTAGTTCTTTCAGGTAAGATATTCAGGCAATGCTGATGCATCCATTCTGACATGTACCTCTGCCACATGCATCCTCTGCCACTCTCTGTATTATTACCCAGGCCAGGATAGAGTCCATGGAAGGTTAGGCAGAACATGTTGGAGGAATTGGCACTCTTATGTGGCAAGCCTCGCTCCCAAATCTGTTACCCAGCAAAGACACAGTGTAACCAGGTCACAATGCCAGTGCTGTCCCATGTGTCCTATGACCCTGAATAGAAGAAAAGATCACAAAGTATAGAGAGAAGGAGTCCAGAGAAATTTCCTTGGTTCTATCTGATGTACTAGCAATGTAATACTTCAATCCTGCCCTCCATTAATTATCTCTGTGAGTTGCAATATCCCTCATGCACATTAGTGTATTCGAGATACTTCTAAGCTACAGTTCCCATTCAGTTAAGAATAAAATACACTGTATATATAAATGATGATATGTGTCATAATAAGAAGGAAGATTGACTCAGTTTTTTCACTTTGAGGTACCTGAAAAAAGTATTATTGTGTTAATTATGAATATATTCATATTTTACACAGAACGAACATTGAACATTCAATATACAGTTTGTTGTAGGCATTAGCTACCTACTTCTAAATGAGAACATGCATTTCTCTGATTTTTAGTAATAGATGGACATTCATGAATAAAATATGACATGGCTAGATTATAAACTTAGATGTGTCTATCTCTTTCTGGATCTCAATTTTCTAAACATGTTCCATTTCCATAACACACACACAAGATCTGTTTGTCCTGGAATATTATCTTCTAAATAATTCCCACAATTACTGCACATGACTCATTTTTGTCATCATAAGGAAACCACTTCCATCTCTCCATTTTTACTCCTCTGTCCATTCCAGTTACTCCTTATGAATATGAGGTGTGATTACAATATGGAGTGATTGTACAAATTGAAATAATTTTTACTGTAACAGACACATTGCCATTAATCCACCTAAAATACTTTCTCTTCCTTCAAGCACACCTACCATGATCCTTGCCACTTCCTGAGCAGTTTTGGAAGTTCTCTGCTCTGAGTGTCTTTAAAAGGTGAGATAAAAAATGAAATGAATGTTACTGCTTAGTGCTGTCCAATAGAAATGCAGGCTCATAGAACACTACTCTGTGCCCTAATTCACCTTACTTACCAAATACAGCACCATTTCAATTCTGTCTTGAAGCAAAGTAAAAAGTTACCATGAAAGGTAAACATTTTGAATCAATTCAGGACATTGAGGCAGCCAGGTCAGTACAAATAAAGACATTCATAAAACAGACTTTCCAAGACTCTTTCAGAAAGAGGTAAGAACAATGGGCTGAGTGTGTCTAAAGTGTTTGGGGGAAATGAAGGCAAAGTCGCTTTTACTGTTTTTTTTTTTATTAAATTCTTTTATTGGTACATTGTAGGCATACAACACAATTACATTTCTCATTGGGAATTGTACCTTTACATAATGCATCTTGGTTCTTATTTTTTCCCAATTCCTAGCCCTCCCTTTATGCACTCAACCCTTGCCTATTTACAAAGACTTTATTTCAATTTTTCCATTTCTCATCATTTTCCTTTCCCTTCTTTCCTTTCCCCTGCCCCTCCCACTACCCCTACCCCTTTGGACCTTTTCTTCCTATTTTACATTATTGATTATTCATTCTAACCATTGGTACATTTTAGGTATAAAATACAATGACATTCATCATAGGAAATTTGCACCTTTACATAGTCTCTCTTGGTTCTTATTTTTCACCCTTGCCCAGCCCTCCCTTCAACCCCTCCATTCCTACCTATTTACAAAGATTTTGTTCTTATTTTTCTATTTTCTCATATTAATCCCATTCCCTTCTATCCTTTCCCTTACCCCTCCCACTTCCTTCCTCTTTCCCCTTTTCTTCCTATTTCACATTACCTATTATACATTTAGTCCTTATTTACACTTTCAGTTTCTCACACCAGAGAAACTATTCGGTATTTATTCATGTGGGTCCTATTTATTTCACTTAAGAGTATTGCCTCAATGTGCATCCACTTAGCTATAAATGTCTCTCATTTCTCATTTTTTAAGGCTGAGTAGTACTCCATTTTATAAAAAAAACACATTTTCTTTATCCAGTCTCCAGTTGATGGGCATTTGGGCTATTTCCAAGTTTTAGCTATTACAAACTGTGCTGCTATGAACATGGGTGCACATATATCACTGTGGTATGATTCTTTGAATTCTTTGGGGAAGATCTTCAGCAGTGGAACAGCGGGGTCAAATGGGACTTCAAGTCCTAGTTCTTTGAGGTATCTCCATACTGATTTCCACAGTGCTTGCACCAGTCTACACTCCCACCAGCAGTGGAGCAGTGTTCCTCTTTCCCCACAGCCCCGTCAGCATTTGTTATTGGTTGATTTCATGATAGCAGCCATTCTTTCTGGAGTGAAGTGGAATCTCAGAGTTGTTTTCATTTGCATCTCTTGAATGGCCAGTGATGTTGAACATTTTCTCATGTATTTATTTGCTATTTCTCATTCTTTGTCTGAGAAATGTCTGTTCGTTTCAGATGCCCATTTTTGGATTGGGTCTTTAAATTTCAGGGGACTGATCTTTTTAAGTTCTTTATAGATTCGAGATAGTAGACCTTTGTCTGAGGAAGAGCAGGGGAAGATTTTTTCCCACATTGTGTGTTGTCTCTTCACACTGCTGGTGGTTTCTCTTGCTGTGCAGAAGATTTTTAATGAGAAGAGATCCCACTTGTTGATTGTTTGTGCTAGTTCACGGGCAACTGAGGTTTTGGTCGTAAAATCTTTTCCTACACCAAAGTTTTCAAGGGTTCTTCCTAACCTCTGTTTTAACTGGTTCAGAGTTTCTATTTTAATATTTAGATCTTTAATCCATTTTGATTTTAATTTAGTGCATGGTGACAGATACAGGTCTAGTTTTAATCTTTGGCAAGTTGAAGCCCAATTTCTCCAGCACCATTAATTAAAGAGGCTATCTTTCCTCCAGTGAGGGTGTTTGGCTCCTTTATCGAAGATGAGATGGCTGTGTCTGGAGTTGTTCTGCATCTTCTAATCTGTTCCACTGGTCCTCAGGTCTGTTTCTTTGCCAGTACCATGCTGTTTTTATCACAGTAGCTTTGTAGTATAGTTGCAGGTTGGGCATTGTGATACCCCCTGCCATGTCTCTGTTACCTAGAATTGCTTTTGCTATTCTGGATCTCTTCTTGTTCCAAATGAATTTTTGGATTGTTTTCTCAAGGTCTATGAAGTATGTTGATGGGATCTCAATTGAAATTGCATTAAATCCATATAGTAGTTTTGGAAGTATGGCCATTTTCACTATATTAATCCTTCCTACCCAGGAGCAGGGGATGTCTGTCCATTTTCTGATATCATCTTCAATGTCTCTTTTCAGAATGCCATAGTTTTCAGAGAAGAGGTCTTTGATTTTTTTTTCATTAGGATGATTCCTAGGTATTTCAGTTTTTTGGATGCTATTGTGAAAGGAATTATTTGCCCTATTTCTCTTTCAGTGAGTCTGTCATTGGTGTAGAGGAAAGCTATTGACTTTTATGTGTTGACCTTGTAACCAAGTACTCTACTGAATTTGGTTATTAAGTCTAGAAGCCTTTTGGTGGAGTTCTTGGGTTCTTCTATATAGAGTATCATGCCATCTGCAAATAATGACAATTTGACTTCTTCATTACCTGTCTTTATTATCTCCATAGACGCAGAAAAAGCATTTGACAAAATGCAATATGCATCTATGATAAAAACCCTACAAAAAATTGGAATACATGGTCTCTACCTCAAACTGATAGAAGCCATCTATGTAAAAACAACAGCCAATATCATACTAAATGGTCAAAAACTGAAATCCTTCACACTAAAATCAGGAACAAGACAAGGATGTCCACTATCACCACTCTTGTTCAATATAGTTCTGGAAACATTAGCCACAGCAATTAGACAAGAGAAAGAAATAAAGTCTTTTACTGTATTTTAATCATTTAAAGTTTAAAAATTTATACTTTCATTATAATTTTATCACACAACATGTATCAGACATAAGATAGAGTCCAATAAAATGTGTGCACATTTTAAGAAAATAAAATATATAAATATTTTAAAACTACAATTATATTGAGATCATAAGATTAATACAAGGTAACTTTAGCCTCTGCTATTATAAGAAGTGCTCCAAGTTGCAAAGGACTGTAATATTGAGTATTCCCAAAGCAGGTTTAAAGAGTTAACCCCTCAATTGTGTTGTTTATAGAGGTGAGCCTGGCTGCTGCCTACTTGCCGAGGTCAGAGTAACTTGCACCCAAATTCCATTCCCACAACTAAAACCTTCTGACTAAAAGGACAATATTCTAGTTACAATCATACAGTTTGTCTATTCTGTTCCTAATTTGAGAATGCTTTGTCTTGTCCTTTGCAAGCCTTGTTTACTTTAATTTCCATAGAAACTGCACTTAGCTTGCTTTTACCCCAATTGATTGCCAATAAAGTTAGTGCCTGGGACTGACCAGGCCCTTGGTGAGTTACACCAGCATTCATCATCCTGGCACCCTGATTTCTCTCTGCTAGTTCTGTATGTTAATGTATGTTTTTCAGGCTGGCATCATATACTGGACAGGATACTGGAACCTAACTGCAGGGATCCCCAGTACCAAGGGGTGACTATGATCTTCCAGACATTAGTTAGCACAGAGAAATGCTGCTTGGGTTACCTTGGCCATCGAGATTGCTGCATGTGCATTTTTAATTTCTTCTCTAAGGGCCGGCAGTGTAGTGGGGTTTCTATGATATGTGATGTCCTCTAGGGTCCCCCACACAAGTGTGGCACCATCTGTTGAAAAGACATCATACTATTTTGCTTTTCCTGAAGTGGATTCTCACTGAGATGTCCAAGCTGATTTCAAATTATGTGCCTATTTTCTTTCTTTTTTTTAAGCTTGCATGTCTTATTTATTGCAGTTAACATTATAGTTTCAAAGTGCATCCATTTTCCTACACAAGGATCAAGTTTATCTTCTATATGGCATAGTACCCCATTCTGTATGAATATAATTTTCTTCATTCATTCACCTGTTGATGAATATATGGGCTACTTCAAAGATTTAGCTATTGAATTATGCTGCTATAAACATAAGTATGCAAGCATTACTGTACTATTATGTCTTTTTTAAATTAAATTCTTTTATTGGTACATTGTATGTATACAACACAATTACATTTCTCATTGGGAATTGTACCATTACATAATGCATCTTGGTTCTTATTTTTTCTCCATTCCTAGCCCTCCCTTCATGCCCTCAACCCTTCCCTATTTACAAAGACTTTATTTCCATTTTTTCCATTTCTCATCATTTTTCCTTTCCCTTCTTTCCTTTCCCCTGCCCCTCCCACTACCCCTACCCCTTTGGACCTTTTCTTCCTATTTTACATTTTCAATTATTCATTCTAATCATTGTATACTATTATGTCTTTAACTCTTTCAGGAAAATACCTAGAAGGAGAATAGGTAGGTCAAATGGAATTTCTAGTTTTTAGTTTTTTGAGAAATATTCATGCTGATTTCTATAACCGGTGTACTAGTTTACATTCTGCCAACTGTGTAGAAGGGTTCCTTTTTCTCCACAGCCTCACCAACATTTATTATTTGATTTCTTGATGATAGCCATTATTTCTGGAGTAAGACAGAATCTGAGTGTTGTTTTAATTTGCATTTCTCTAATGGTCAGAGATATTAAAACATTTTTTATGTATTTATTGCCATTTGTACATTTTGTACATCTTTTGAGAAGTATCTATTCATTTCAGTTGCCTATTTTTTGACTGGATCTTTTATTTTGGAGAGGTCTAATTTTTCTGAGTTCTTTTTATTTTCTAGGTATTAGTCCTCAGATGTGTAGCTGGCAAAAAGTTTTTCCCATTGTGTATACACCCATTTTCTGCAGCTGTATTTCCAGTACAACTGCAAAGGGAGAAGATCCAATAGAGGCCACTGGATCTTCAAACTTAAAATATTTACTGTGTGGCCCTGTATATATAAAATTTCATAACCCTCATTCTGAATCTTATTACCAGTTTATTGATGGGTTTCTTCACTGCTAATATTTGTAGAAAGGCAGCCCTTTCACGTAGCTGATTTATTCATCAGGAAATGTGTTGGAAATTCTCAGCCCTGTGATATTTTCTTTATCCTAAGCATGGACTTCACACCATGTGTGAAAGATTAATGAAGATCAGCCTGAGTGAGCTGGAAATTTATAAATTGGCTTTTCATATTAAAAGTTTGAGTATGTCTATTAGCCCACAATATCTTGCCTGAAAAGGCAGCATTTGGTGTGTGGGAATGTAACAACTCCCCATGCTGCTGGTCACAGCAAAGGTCTCAATGATCCATTAGGCTGTGACATCTTGGATGACAAGACAATATTGCACTAAGGGCAACATCACTCATGGACACAACTTGCATACAAGCAAAAATTAATCTATGGGCAAAAGCAGTTTTCTCATTAATCAATGATATGCTCCAGCTAGCATGCCTTGTTCCCTTGTTGCTAGGACACTGCTTGTATCAGTGCTCTCCACTTCACTGTTCCCTGCCCTCCCCTTACCCCTGCAAGAACTATGTATTCAATAAATAATGGTAAGCTTTAGGAGAGAGTGTCTTAGCCTTATAAGAGCTTTGACCATCCTGGACCCCCTTTATGCAGTAAAGATCTTGTCTTGTCTTTTGTTATCCTTCTGCTGTATCCTTGGTAGAGCAATTGGGGGTCTGGTCAGCCTCCAGTAACTTGTGCCCCATACAGGGACTTATTGCCTGACCAAGGGAAGGTCACTCAGAGTGGATGCCACTGGACAGCAGATACAGTGTGAGGACTTCATGGTACAAAACAGAGGCAACCAGACCAGAGAGCTCTATAAGGTTATGCTCACTAGTGAAAAGGCTTAGCCTGAGACCAAAGCATGGGGCAGAGCATGTCAGCTGATGAACAAAGATACATCCAATTGCTCTAAGACCTCTTATAAAAAGCAGAATCTCATGTTCTGGTCATGAGCTTGATGGAAAATCAAATATTTTGAACTGTGTGAATTTAGGTCTGATGCAATTTTCAAATGGTTTCTGTCTTTTCTCAGGCCCTCTTCTCAAATAAGAATATCTCAAGTTCTTTTGCAAGAGGTGGGCATGAAAGGGAGTGGAGATGAGGTCAGCAAGCCTTAGTTCACCCTACCTCAGTGTTAGGTTGTACTAGGAAGATCATCCTCTGCTCAGGATTCATCTCTCCTCATCTTCCCACATCAGGTCACAGAAATAGTGCTAACTAAGCAGAACAATCCAGGAAATGACATCCCTGTCCAGCCAGCAGCATGACCCCAAAGTGTACAACCCACAATGATAGTCTGGCCCTGAGAGTTTGTATCTAGTAGGTCAAAAACTTGTGTGGTTATCTCAGCATGTAGAAATGCTGGCTCTACTCTACTTTCATGTGTCTGTGTGTAGAGTGTGCATATTGCAGTGCACAATTCAGAAACATGTAGGCTCATCATTTTTGTAGTGCTAAGGATCAAACTGTGGTCCTTGCATGTAACAGGAGAATGCATTAAAGTACACTGCTACAGGACCATCCCAACCCCTACCTATCTTGGTATGTACTAAATATAAAAATTGTTATAGTTATTATACATTAATACAAATTGTGAGACTCAATGTGTATTTTTTCACTATGAGAAATGTTTTTCTTGAAATGAAGAGAATTGATATTAAGAACAATTTAAGTGTACAAAAATTAAAGAGATCATCTGAATAGTCTATTCTTTCTCCTTCACCATTATGTTTAATTTTATGTCACAATTCATAAATCAACACCACACATTTATACTAATAAAATCAATGGTTCAACTTAGAGTTCAATTTTTCTGTTGTACATTATTTGGACTTTGGCCAAAGTAAATTGACCAATAGCCAGCATTACAGTATCATATAAAAGAGTTTCATTGCTTGATAAAACCATGAGATTTGGGGCTGTGGGTTTCACTCTGTGACCATTGTCTACAATAATTACTGTGCTGGGAAATACAGGAGTGCTCTCCAGCTTTCTCCTTTTTACCAAATGGTGAGAAAGAAAAGAAATGTCTAACTAAGCCCATGTCATCATTGAAAGTATCAATATTGGAGGAAAGTGAGGTTGTGAGTTAAAAATGGGTCATCGCAGTACATGCAGCAGTGTGTGAAATGCCCAGACAATCAGTATAGCAACATGCAGAGAAATTGCTCTCTCCCAAAGTCTGTGACTTCTTTGCATTATGAAGAGCCCTTGAGGTTCTGGCTGGCACAGACAGGTCTTGTTCCTGGGCTTTTTGTGAAGAACCAAGACAGTCCTATTGTCAAGGCCTACAACCAGGCTCTCAGTTATACCCTGCTCATCTCCCTCACCTTCTGTTTTCTCTGCTCCTTACTCTTCCTTGGACATCCCAACAGCCACCTGCATCCTCCAGCAGACTACATTTGGAGTTGTGTTCACTGAGGCTGTTTCCACCATCTTAGCCAAAAGCATTACTGTGATGCTGACCTTTAAGGCCACTGCAGCATGAGGCAGTTGCCGATATCAGGGGAATCTAACTCGATCATCCCTTTCTCCTCCCTGATCCAGCTCACTCTCTGGAATCTGGATGGAAAAAAATCCACCCTACATTGACACAGATGTACATTCAGATGATGGCCACATCATCATCATGTACAACAAGGGCTCACTCACTGCCTTCTACTGTGTCCTGGGATACCTGGGCTCCCTGGCCCTCCTGAACTTCACTGTGGCTTTTCTGGCCAGGAATCTGCCTGAAATTCAATGAAGCCAAGTTCCTGACTTCAGCATGCTGGTTTTCTGCAGTGTGTGGGTCACCTTCCTCCCTGTGTACCACAGCACCAAGGGGAAGGTCATGGTGGCCATGGAGGTCTTCTCGATCTTAGCTTCCAGTACAGGAGCCCTACGATGTATCTTTCTCCACAAGTGGTACATTATTTTGTGAAAGCCAAATAGGAACTCTCTTCAAGGTTCAGAGATAAGTCACATTCTGGGAAAAAGCATTTCTAAGTTAAAAATAATTTTATTCCTAAAGTATACAGAGGGGTCTGAGGCAAATATTCACCAATATTGTAGTCTGTTTTTAGGCCACTATGTGGTGTTTAATTCAGTGAACAACTGACTCCTCTTCTCTAATAGTCTTAAAGTAACTTTCATCTCTAATAGTCACTTTTCTAATTTGAATTTTAATCTGAATTTTTAATCTCATTTTATCTCCAACCAAACCTATTACTTGTACTCAAGTCTGATTATATTATTGACTCTTACACTGTTTTCCTTTGGCTTTCTCCATTCTCTTGTTAATATTTTGGGAGAGCCGAGCCTCCTCAGGGAGGCACCTGGAGAAGGGTCTGTTTAGTCAATATAATCCTTTATGCATGAGTAAGTTCATTAATTAATTCCCCAATAAAGAACAACACATGGGGAGCTAATCCTCAGCATCAGAGCATGAAAGTTGGAGCTCCAGTCCAGAGCTCAAGAGCTGCATGCCATTATTCCTTCAGCAAAACAGCAGTTACAGCTATTAAAAAGTTATATTTCCTTCAATTCACAATTATATTCTTATCAGCTTACTGAGGCATGGTGGGACTAAACAGCTGCTGCATGACCTTGTCCATGCTACACATGTGTGGTTGAGTATGTTAAGTCATTCTTAGATAACTGTGCCCCATTATGTGAATATTCCCAAGAGCTGAGTTGTGAAATTAAGTGTCCTCAGATACCCTCCAATGCCTGGGCTTTGAGTATATTCAGAAGTGGAAACCCACATGTTTTACTATGTACAGTTTTGTCAGTAGGCTGCTGTTCCTGAATTTCTTTTTTTTCCCATTAAGTTTATTGGTACGTTTTTGGTATAAAATACAGTTACTTTCATCATTGGGATCTTGTACCTTTACATGAGTTTCTTGGTTCTTATTTTTTCCCCTTCCCTTGCCCTCCCTTCACCCCCTTCACACTTCCCTATTTGCAAAGACCTTGTTTCCATTTTTTTCCTCTTTTCATATTTTTTTCTTTCCCTTTTTTCCCTTCCCCTACCTCTCCCAATTCCCCTGGTCTTTTAGACCTTTTCTTCCAGTTCCACAATATCAGTTATACATTTTTTAAATTACAATATTAAGATCTAGGAGACATTATCACAGATTTTACAGAATTTAAAAGGATATTGAAAGCATATTGCAAAAATCTTTTTTGAATAAATTTGACAACTTCTAAGAAGTACCTTGGAAGACAAATTAATGAAACTAACTCTGGAGGAAATATAATATTTGAATAGCACCTATTAAAGAAAATATATTCCTAGCTTGAAAACCTACCTATATGACAACAGCAGGCTCATATACATTTTTACTGATAAATTATATCAAACATTTAAAGCAGAAAAAAAAGGAACATTTCTCCCCTCATTTAAGGAAGTCACATTGTGCTAATCCTAAAACTGGATAAAGATAATAGAAGAAAAATGTATGAACATAGATAGAAATTTGTTTAACAAGACAAACTATTGGAAGGAAGATCGGGCAGGATGTAGAAAGTGGTTTTGTTATAGGGATGGCAGTGTTGGTTCAGCATTAGAAGATCCACCCCCAAAAGTCATCATTTTAATGGAGGAAAGGAAAAAGTCATATGATCCTGCCACTAGTTGGAGAAAAAGTATTGGACTAAATTCTACAGCTGTTCATGGTAAAAGATATCAGGAGCCTAGAAGTAGAACAGCAACTTCTCAACAGATTTAAGACATGTACTCCATACTTCCAGTGAGAATGCCTTATATAAATGGAGAAGATACAATGCTTTCTCCTTAAGGTGGGGAACAAGGGCAGATATGCTTACTCATCATCTTTCCATTAAACTTTGAAACCTAGGCCCCACCAAAATAGTCTGGCAATAAAATGACACAACTAGGATAGGATTGGCATGGCAGAAGCAAAATCTTTATATGTAGATGAAATGATCATCTACAGGGAAAATACTAAGAAATCTCTAGGAGCCCCTAGAACTTGTATTTGAATTTAGCAGGATTAGAAAACACAAGGTATATATAAAAATTCAGGTCCATGTATTCTTGCTATAAATGAAGCATTGGATATTGAAATTTAAAAGTTATGTAGGAGTACAAAGGAGCTAAAAAAGTTAAAAACAAAATCAGTGTTGTAAGACATTTAGTACCTAATTTTTAGATTTCTTCTAAAGCTACAGTAATCAAGGCAGTGATGGAATCCCATTTATCAAATTTTTTCTTTTATACATCATGTTTTTTGTATCCTAGGTAGTTCTTGCCTACCCTGAATTCATAAATATTTTCCCTTATAATTTTTTCTTAAAGTTTTATACTTTTAGGCTTTCTTATTTAGATTCATAGATCCCTCCAAGATATTTTCATGTATTGAAAAAAAGAGTTGAGGTTAATTTTTTATATACGGATACCAGGTGTTCTAGTGCCATTTGCTGCAAACACTATCTCTTCCTTGGCTCTTGAACTGAGTTTCTATTCTATAAAATGCTAATGTTAAATAATCTTTCAAAACTCAGTGGACCATATGTGTGTGGTTCTATTTCTAGATCCTCTGTTTTATTCCAATGATCTATATGTCTTTCCTTACACCAACACTGCCTTGATTACTGTAGATTTTGAATTTCTTAATATATTCCATTAAGCCTTTTCCTCTTGAAGTACCACACTTTCATATTCTGGCAGTAGTATGTTATGATAAACATTTACATAATTACCATATAACATTTTCCTTTCAATATTCTCACAGCTATTTTTAATTAGTTTTATTGGTACATTTCAGGTATATAATATAATGACATTCATCATTGGAGATTTATACCTTTATGTAATATAACTTGATTCTTAATTTTTCCCATTCCCCTGCCCTGCCTAAAACCCCTCCACCCCCTCTATGTACAAAGACTTTGTTTCCATTTTTTTCCTTTTCTCATGTTAATTCCATTCCCTTCTTTCTTCTCCCCTACCCCTCCCACTTCCCCTGCCTCTTTGCACCTTTTCTTCCTATTTCACATTATCTATTACACATTTTAATCTTTACTTACATGTACAGTTTCTCACACCACTGAAACTATTTGGTATTTACAAATATGTGTCCTATTCATTTCACTTGAGTATTGCCTCAATGGGCATCCATTTAGCTATAAATATCTTTAGTTTCTCATTCCTTATGGTTGAGTAGTACTCCATTTTATATAAAAAAACACATCTTCTTTATCCAGGCATCAGTTGATTGGCACTTGGGCTGATTCCATGATTTAGCTATTAAAAACTGTGCCACTTTCAACATGGATGCATATATACTGCTGTGGTATGATGCTTTTAATACTTTTGGGAAGATACCCAGCAGGGGAATGGCTGGGTCAAACTAGGACCTCTAGTCTTAGTTTTTTGATGTATCTCTATACTAATTTAAATTGTGGTTGCAGCAGTCTACCCTTCCATCAACAGTGGAGAGGTGTTCTTTCCCCCCACATCCCTGGCAGCATTTGTTATTGGTTGATTTCTTGATAGAAGCCATTCTTTCCAGGGTGAGGTGGAATCTCAGCATTATTTTCATTTGGATCTCTCAAATTACCAGTGACATCGAACATTTTTAAAATGCTTATTTGCTGTTTCTAATTCTGAGAAATATCTGTTCATATCAGATGCCCATTTTTGGATTGAGTCATTAAATTTGTGAACTCTGACTTTTGTAAATTCTTTATATATTCTAGATAGTAGTTCTTTGTCTGAGGAATGGCTGGAAAATTTTTTTCCCTATTGTGGGTTATCTCTTCACGTTGTTGCTGGTTTCTCTTGCTGTGCAGAAGTTTTTGATGAGAAGAGTTTCCACTTATTGATTCATTGTGCTAGTTCATGTGTGACTGAGATTTTGTTCATGAAATCTTTGCCCTCTCTTCCAGCCAGTTTAGTGTTTCTGCTTTAGTAGTTAGATCTTTGACCCATTTCAATTTTATTTTAGTGCATACTGAGAAATATAAGTTTAGTATTAATCTTTGGCAAGTTGAAACCCAATTTATCCCTCACCATTTATTATCTTTCTTTCAGTGAGGGTGCTTGACTCCTTTATCAAAGATGAAGTGACTGAGTGTGTCTGGAGTTGTTTCTGTGTCTTCTAATTGGTTCCAATGATTTGCAGGTCTGTTTCATTGCCATTACCTTGCTGTTTTTATTACAATAGCTTTGCAGTATAGTTTCAAGTTGGGAATTGTGGTACCCCCTACCTTGTCTTTGTTGCCTGCAATTTCTTTTGCTATTCTAGGTCTCTTGTTGTTCCAAAGGAATTTGTGGATTTTTTTTCTCCTGGTCTGTGAAGTATGCTGTTCAATGTCAATTGGGATTGGATTGAATCTCTATAGCAGTTTTGGAAGTATGGGCATTTTTACTATACTGGCTCATGATTTTTGTGTGTTGACCTTGTATCTAGCTACTCTACTGAATTTTGGTATTAAGTCTAGAAGACTTTTGGTGGAGTTCTTGGGGTATTCTATATAGAATATGAGGTCATCAGCAAATAATGACAATTTAACTTCTTCATTTCCTATCTTTATTCCTTTTATTTCTTACTCTTGTCTAATTGTTCTGGCTAATATTTGCAAAACTATATGGAAAAGGAGTGGTGATAGTGGACATCCTTTTCTTATTCCTGATTTTAGTGTGAAGGATGTTAGGTTTTGGCCATTTAGTGATGTTGGCTATTGGTTTTTCATAGATGGCTTTTATCAGGTTGAGATAGAGACTGTCTATTCCAATTTTTTGTAGTTTTTTATCATGAATTTCTGTTGGATTTTGTTGAATGCTTTTTATGCATCTATTGAGCCTATCATATGGTTTGTCCTTGGCTCTGTTCATAGAGTGTTTTGCATTTATTGGTTTGCACATGTTGAACCATACCTGTATCCCTGGGATTCATCTCTCTTGGTCAGGGTGTATGATCTACTTGATGATCTTCTGCATTTTGTATGCCAGTATCTTATTGAGGATTTTTGCATCTATGTTCATTAATGAGGTTGGCCTATAGTTCTTTTCTTTTTGGTTACATCAATCTCTGCTTTTGGAATCAAGGTGATGCATTCTTCCAGTAATTAATTTGGGAGTATGCTTTCCTTTCAATTTCATTGAAAAGTTTAAACTGTAGTGTCAATAGTTCTTCTCTTAATGTCTTGTAGAATTCAGTAGTGAAGGCATCATGACCTGGGCTTTACTTGTTGATAATTTTTAAATTATGTATTCAATTTCATTGTGTGCTATTGGATTGTTTAGAATTTTTAGATCTTTTTCATTCAATCTGTCAATTTCTTCTGTGTTTTCCATCTTAATGGTGTATAGGTTCTCAAAGCATGTGTTGATGATCCTCTGGATTTCTGCTCTGTCAATTGTAATTTCACTCTTCATTCCTAATTGCTTGGATTTGAGTCTTTTCTTTTCTTTTTTGATAAGGTTGGCAAAAGGTTTGTGAATTTTATTTATTCTTTTGAAGGACCAACTCTTTGCTACATTGACTTTTTGTATGGATCTCTTAGTCTCCATTGCATTGATTTCTGGTCTGATCTGTATAATTTCCTCCTTTGTATGAGCTTTGGCTTTGTCCTCCTCTTCTTTTCTAGAAGCTTGAGGTTCAGCATCAGGTTTTTGTATATGAGCTCTCTCTGTTTTCCTAATATGGTCATTCACTGCTATGAATTTCCCTTGTAAGACTGCTTTCACTGTGTCCCAAAAATTCCAATATGTCGTATTGACGTCACTTATTTGTAGAAACTGTCTGATTTCTTCTTTAATTTCCTCTGTGAACCATTGATTGTTCAGAAGCATATGTTTATAAAGTTCTTGCATTTTCCTTGGTCCAATTTCATGGCACCATTATCTGATAATAGCAGGGGATAACTTTAATTCCTTTGCATTTACTTAAACATTTATTTAAGCAAGTATGTAGTATATTTTGCACAATGACCTATGTGCAGCTGAAAAGAATGTGTATTCTGATATTGTGTATTGAAACACTCTGTAAACATCTGTCAAGTCCATTTGTTGAGGAGTTTGATTGAGTTCTAGTATTTCACTGTTTATTTTTGTCTAATTGTTCTATTGATTTGTGACAGTGGGTATTGAGGTCCCCTTTCCTGTAGTATTAATGCTTATTGATTTTTCATGTCTGTTTATATTTGTTTTATATAGTTGGGTGGACTAGTATTTGGTGCATATATATTCATTATTGTCATGTCTTCCTCTTGGATTTTTTCCCTTACAAGGATGCAGTGTCTTTCTTTGTCTCTCTTAATTAGTGTTGGTTTAAAATCCATTTGATCTGCAAAGAGGATAGCTACTCCTGCTTTTTTCCAATTCCTGTCACATGGGTCATTATTTTTCACCCTTTAACTTTCAGTCTATGAGTTTCTTTTTTAATTGTGTTTCTTGTATGCAGCGTATTGTTGGATCTTGCTTCTTGACCTATTCTGCCAGTCTATTTCTTTAATTGGTGAATTGAGACCATTAACATTGGTGGTTATAACTGACATGTATCGACTTATCCTATTCATGACATTTTCCTTTTGTTGGATTCTTCCACTTTGCATTTAATTTCTTGTCTTGTCTGATGAATTCATTCTGTTGGGCTTCATTGGTTGTGATCTTCACTCTCTTTTCCTAGGATATTGTTCAAAATTTTTCTGCATGTTAGTTTGGTAATCATGAAGTTCCTCAGGTGCTCTTTGTCATAAAACTATCTTATTTCTCCATCAAGATTGAAAGATAGTTTTGCAGGTTACTTAGATCTGGGTTGGAGGTTGTGTTTTTTAGGGCTTGAAATACTTCACTCCAGGATCTTCTTGACTTGAGGGTTTGTGTTGAGAAGTTTGTTGTGATTCTGATGGGCTTGCCTTTGTATATGATTTGTTACTTTTCTCTACCTGTTTGTAGTATTTTGTTCTTCTGTTGGGTTTCTGGAATGTTAACTATTATATGCCCAGGTGTGGATTATTTGATCATGGCTAGTTGGAGTCCTATATGCCTCACTTCTCTGTATGTCAAGTTCTTTTCCTCTGCTTGGGCAGTTTTCTGCCATTACTTCTGTAAACAAGTTTTTTTAATGTCATTTGCACTCTCTACTCTTTCTTATTTGACTTCTTTCAGGGTTATGTTATTATTTGCATCATCTAGCAGCTGCTGGATTGTTTTCTCATTTTCCTTTGGTATTTTTAAGACTATTTCTTTTCCTGGTCACTGATCACAATCCTGTGTTCTATATGTGATATTCTGTCCTCACATTGGGTGTTTCTGCTGCGTAAACTTTCAATGGAGTTTTTAGTCTCCTGGATATCTTTTTTCATCTATTTTAAAGATTCCATTTGTTTCCTATGCTGGGATTCCATCATGTTCCTGAGCTCCTCTATTTTTTTTTATCTGTATCTGCTCTAGAGTTATTAAGCATGTCTTTCCTTGAGTATACCATCTCTGTTATTATCTGATAAATTATTTCTGATTACTTTTTTCCACATACTCTGATTGCCAGTTGAGGGATGAGAGGTTCCTGAGTTTCAGATTATGCCATCTTGTTGACACTTGTGGCTGCTTTACATGATCTGGAAGTCTTGTTTTGAGACTTGCTTATGTGCGTTCTCATTTCTAGTTTTTGTTGTTGTTGATGATGTTTTTGGTTTAACTCCTAGGTTGCTGCTTGCAAATTGTTTATTGCAAGTATCTTTATTGCAAGTATTCAGAACCCTCAGGGAATGGTTACTTCTTGGATTGTCTTCCAGGTTTAGTTGGCCTCTGTGTTTTAAGCCTGTAATGACCCTTAGGCAATCTCAGTCTTGGTATACCAGGAAGCACAACTGACTAGGACAATTACATCACCATGGCCAAAGTAATACAATCAACATCAATGATCACATCAATCTACTCTTCTTCTTCGACCTTATCCATCTTCTAGTGAGTTAGTTTTCTATTTTCATGACATAATACCTAAGAAAAACAACTTACAGAGGAAAGGATTCATGTTGGCTTGTCATCAGAGGATTTAGTCCATTGTCACTTGGTCCTATTTTCTCTGGCACTGTAGTGAAGCAGAACAACATGGTGAGGAGCACAGGGTGGAGCAAAGCAGCTCAGTTCATAGTGGCAAAGAAGTAAAGAGGGAGAGAGAAAGGGAAAGACAGGGATCCTAATACTCCCTTCAAAGACAAATCCACAATGAACTACAGTAGTACCACAGTTCAGAACCTTAATTTGTGATATGATTTTGGAAAATATGGCCACATATTTTTGGGAAAGATGATCATGATCATGTTTGTCTTCCAATGCAGAGTACAAAAACAAAAACAAAATTTTTCCAAATGCTTCTGTTTGTGAACCACGTTGTTTACAAACAAAAGGGTTTATGAACTGAGGTGCCACTGTACTTACTACAACCTTCCACATCCTCAGGCACCCACATCCTCAAGGACCCATTACCTCCCAATAGCATGTCAGCTGGGGACCAAGCTTCAACACATGAGTCTTTAGGGGCCATTTAAGACCCAAACCATATTACCTATTATCTTAGTTATATAGACATGATCAGCAATCTTTCAATATAAATATTATCTTTTTTTACCACTTGCCTTAGATTATTTAATGGGCCTTTTAATCCTCTTTGGCATTTTCAGGTTTGTAAATAGCTGTCTCTATGGCTTTATCTGGAGTGATTAAAGGTACCATTTCCTATATTGTGCATAGCATGCCAGAATGATCTTTAAAAATAGAAGTCTGTTCAATAATTCCTCCACTCAAAAATCCACTATCACTAAGATGAAAATGCATAGAATCCCTAGTGTTCTAAATCAGTTTACTTGAGATGCTCCTGCTTGCCTGTATGAAACATATACTTCTCTTCCACAAAACATGTTTACATGTCATTACCATAGGCCATAAGTCCATGCACAATGTTATTTGTGCAATGTTAAAGTGGAGTCTAATGTTTAAGATAGAAGAAGGACAAACAGAAGAAAGACAAAAGAAAGAACATAGAGTATACTAATCACAAAAGTCAGGGCATTAACAAAATAAACAGTAATCAGCTAGCTCTCCAAAGAGTAACATTCCTGCTATATGACAACACAAATACTTTCTAACACTCCTCTCAAGTAAAAGTCCTCTGCAATGTCCTCAATAATTTTCTTTCTCTCTGTCCAACAATGGATTTCACAAGGCTCTTTCCAGTTTATATCTTGTAGCAGCTGAGGCCTCTACACCAATATTAAGCAGAAATGTCACCCATTCCTGAGAAGTAGGAATGAACAGAGTCAATCCAGGAATAAAGCACAGATCAGATATGAATTCATGAGCATTGTAAGCTCCATGGTAGGGGTTCCTTCCATGGTAGGGATGAGAAAGTTCTCATTCCACTCATTACTTCTTTAAGCTAAAGACAGCCTTTCAAAAACAGTTGCTTTGTGTCCAGTTGTTCTCATCATTCTGAACTGTTTTAATAAATTGTGATTTGGGCTGTGAATTGATCACTTTCTTGTTACTGGCACACAATACTGGAAACCTATAAACTTAAGGAAGGAGAAGTTTATTTTTGCTCACATTTTCAGTTCATGGTCAATCTGCTGCAAGGCACAAAGGGCATGGTGGGAGGGTCTGCCATAGAGGAAAGCTGCTCACACCATGGCCACCAGAGAGAGGAAGGAGGAGCCAAGGAGGGAAATGTACCCTTCCAGGACACACCTCCAATCACTGGCCTCAAATCCAGCTCTGCCTCCTAAAAACAAGCCAGCTGTAGTGTCTCATAATCCAACTACCTTCCACAAGCCCCACTTCTGAGCTCACGAGCCTTTGGGAGGACATTCCAAGTCCAAACCACAACAGGCTGTAAAAGCAATGCCTTGTAACTTGTTAAAGATAGTCTTTATTTCTGGGCTGGAATATTGAAGGTTAACCAGTGGGCAAGTTTTGAACTTGGAAAGCTGCAGATACCTGCAGAGGACTACCTGGACAGCCAACCCACCCACCTCTCACATTCTCAACCCACCTCTCCCCGAACCACACGCCTGGAACTTTATGTATACTGCACCTTTAACCTTGAGGATATGTTTGACATCATTGGCAAATTTTTATGTGCAGTTGGATGTGTTCCCTGTCTTCAGCTTTAAGTGAAGGTGCTCAGGATTTGCACAGTCTTGAAAACTGTGCCTGTTCGCATCATTGATAGATAAAGAAACTCTGTTTCATATATGAGGCAATACCCACGGAGAATGATGAATAGAGGAGATTGAGTCCAGAAAAAAGTAACACCATGAACAAAGAGCCCAGGGAAAGGGAAATTAATATCTTGCAAAACAAGATAATCCCAAAGGTACAAAACTACCAACACACAAAAATATCATTCTATTTTGGTTACCTCACTCATGGGAACCGAACTGCTCAGAGAATAGAGTAACAATGGGATAATTAATTTAATGAGCATTCATTAGAATGTAATTTCTGAGGCTGTGAAAATAGTAAGTACACCTCCATCATCCACTCAGCTAGCTCTACTGCGTCAGGAAAGGGTGAGTTCCACTGTACGTTGCAGAGGACTTATGCCTGATGCCACATCCCTGTCAAACTTGGTGCTGAGTTGAACCCAAGTCACCTAAAGAACAGAGGATCATCAGGAATTCCTGATGTGAGCAGCAGGTATGGAGGCAGGCAGAGCTCTCAAAAGATGATAAATAAGAGCAATGCAATGAGTCCATCAAAGGAATTCTAAGCAGCTAGTTTCTGCATCCCTCTTGGTTTCTCTTCCTCTCAGCTTCTTCTCAGATTGCTTTCTTTTGCTTCTAGAAGCCAATTCTGAAGCTCTCTACCTTCCTAACGGACATTGGCCTTCCCTTAGCATCAGCATCTCTTAAGCGTTTCTTATCCAAGATCTTGTCATTTTTCCTAAGCCATTCATTACAAGTGCCTTCATTCTTCTCCATCCAAAGTGTCAAACATCTACTACTCTTATACATTTATTTTATGAATATTTAATATGCTGCATCTTTTCTACAGCAGTGCATTCATCTACACTTTGTTATGCAGGCTTTGTAAATCAAAGTTATTAACCTCTATCACCAAATACATTATTCTTGCATTCTGATGTTCTCCAAGAAATGTTTTCATTGATAGTTTTTTAGTATATAACTCCTATTACTGATTTTTATTTTTCTACTTTCTACACAAAAGTTTTTTTCAGGAAATAGTGGTACTTTCAAAGAATATGTTGCCAAGTTCAAGTATATAATATTTATTTTCCTTATACTATTTCTTTATGTTTCCTTCAGAGAACTGATATACTGTCTTGTTCTATATCTAATGTTTCAAAATTATTTACATTTTAGAGATTAGTATAACATCATTTTTCTAAATATTTAACTAATCATTAAACACTTATTCATAGCTTTACAAGTCCCCTGTAAAATACCAGGAAGCAAAGATATAAGTTAATATGATTTTAAAAATTTCATATTTAATGTGATAGCAAGGCTCATATTACATTACAAAACTCTAGATTATCCGCTTTCAAAGAAAAAAAGAGGAATTCCAAACCTCACTATACATTTTAACAAGAATCTGGAATTTTGCAACAATTAAGTAAAACCTAAAAAAAGTGTCATAAATTTATACTATTAGAAATTGATAGTAAATGAAATTTATAAAGAAACACAGAAGTAAAACGACACTTCATCAATACAGAAAATTAAAACTTTTATTAATATAGTTGCAATAGCTGAAATATACTATGGAGGAGTATCATTCTTCATGACATTAAATATAAATTGTCTTTAAAAATTGCTAACAAGAAAGTAATATAATCTATAAGTTTAAAAACAAACTTCAAGAAAGGATACTCAAAGTGGGATTGAGATATCTAGAGGGAAATATCTCTTATTGGAAAGAGAATGTGAGCATAGTAAAGAGGTCAAATTTTCCTAATTGATTTATAATTTTAATGGGCTCTAATAAAATTCTAATAGTATTTTTCATTCAACATACCTAGAGATCCTAAAATTCATCCAAAGAACAGATTGGGGCCAGTAATAAAATAATGATAGTGTTTAAATAATACCAGGTGAATTTCAGACTCATCTTTTAATTATATTATGAAGATAAATAATTAAAAACATGAAAAAAGGCCAGAAAGTTTGTTGCTATTGACATAGAGAATCATTTATCATCATTTATTAACAAGAATATGAAAAAGGAAATATAGTATCTGAATTCGGAAAAACTGGCAGTGGCCATTTACTGATTACCTAGGAGAAGAAAACATAAAATTAAACTTAACCCAAATATATTCATCATAAATAAAATTTAACAAGAAAGTAAATATCTGAAATGGGAAGTATAAAGAGCCATTTCAATATGGTGGTAATTTTTGTCCTGTTAGGATCATATGGTAAAAAATGTAACTTTCCATTTTACATTTAGAAACTTTAGGGTATGTTACTTAACAACTCCAGGTTTTCTCACCTTAGGTTGGGAATGTGGTAATTAAAATGAAATGGAAAAGGGAGATACTATTAAGAGAGGTTGTTAACATTATCTATAGAAGGACCATCCAAGGAACAAAGAATGAGGCAGGTAAAAACTGCAAAAAGCCAGCATAGTAAAACAAAGACCTTTCCAATGACTGATGAATCTGCCTAGAATTAGGAAATTCTCATTCCCAAATGCATTAGTCAGAACATGCCAGAGCAACCACCAGGGATGCTACAAAAGAAAAGATTGCTTAGATATGTAGACAAACACTGGAGACTGTTTCCCAAGCGTGTGTGTGTGTGTGTGTGTGTGTGTGTGTGTGTGTGCACCAGAATCCCAAGAGAGATTGTTTAGACCCAGAGTGTGGGAGCAGGTTGGTCAGGAGAGCCTAAAAATGCACATTTCTAACAAGTTCCATAAATATGCTCATATTGCTGTTCCAGAGAACACCGTTAGAGAACCACTGAACTAAAGCTGATTTTTTCAGGTAGCAATGGTAACTACAACTTGTCAGCAAAGACATCCAATGAGCCAACATCAGCCAAAATGAATAATTTATTGAGTTCTGTGAATTTGAATAATAGCTATTATGGGTCATCTTGGGGAATCCCTTTAGAGTGAATTTTGTTTTTCTTTTTGCCTCCTCATGGGTAAATCTGGCAGCTGCATGGAAACAGGAAATGAAACAGGAGTCACAAACTTCCTCCTCCTGGGATTCACAGATGACCCTGGCCTGCAGTCTCTCCTCTTTGGGCTTTTCCTGCCCATGTACCTGGTCACCATTACAGGGAACCTGCTCATCATCCTGGCCATCATCTCAGACTCTCACCTCCACACCCCCATGTACTTCTTCCTCTCCAAACTGTCCTTTGCTGACATCAGTTTCACCTCCACCACTGTTCCAAAGACACTGGTGAACATCCAGACTCAGAACAAAGTGATTACCTTTGCAAGTTGCATCACACAAATGTTTTTCTTCATTGTGTTTGGCTGCCGGGACAATTCACTACTGACAGCGATGGCCTATGACCGCTTCGTGGCCATCTGTCCCCCGCTGTACTACGTGGTCTTCATGACCCCACGGTTCTGTGGGCTGATGGCTCTGGGGTCCTGGGTGATTGGTCTCATGGGACCCCTGTCTGAGACCCTGACTGTTTTGAGGTTGTCCTTTTGCACTAATACCACAATCCCCCACTTCTTTTGTGATCTTCCTGAAGTCCTGAAGCTCCCATATTCTGACACCCTCATTAAAAACATAGTGGTGTATTCTGTGACCACCGTCCTAGCTGTTTTTCCTCTCACTGGGATTCTTTTCTCTTATTCTCAGATTTTCTCCTCCATCCTGAGAATCTCATCAGCAGGGGGCAAATACAAAGCCTTTTCCACCTGTGCATCTCACCTCTTGGTGGTCTCCTTGTTCTATGGCACAGGCCTTGGGGCCTACCTCAGCTCTGTAGCCACACCATCCTCTAAGATGAGTCTGATCCCCTCAGTGGTGTACACCATGGTCACCCCCATGCTGAATCCCTTCATCTACAGTCTGAGGAACAGGGACATGCAGGGTGCTCTTGGGAGACTCCTCAATAAAATGGGCATGAAGAACTGGTTTCAGGGAAGACAATTATTCTAGAAGTGAAGGAGGACGATTTAGGGATGATTCAAAGGAGCACACAACCTAGGTACCTCACAAGAGCAGTTCGTAGTAGGGGTCACACTTCTATGTGAATCTAATGCCACTGATCTCACAGGAGGCAGAGCTCAAGTGCTATTGTGAATGATGGGGAGTGGCTGGAAATACAGAGGAAGCTTCACTCACTGGCCCACCACTCACCTCCTGCTTTGTGGCCCAGTTCCTAACAGCCCACAGACTGGTACCATCTATTGTCCAGGGACTACAGATCCCTACTTTATACAAGGTTTATTTATCTCACAGTTTTGGAGGCTAAAATATCCAGGTATTATGGCTAAGGTTCTAGTGAGGATACTTCAGACTTCATCACATCATGGAGGATGGCATTGTAGTAGGAGCACTTTGAAAAGAGGGAGATCACACAAAGAGACAGGAAAACATAGATAGACCAGGGAGGTCTATTCTTTATAACCAGGCTTATTCTTTATAACCACAAAGGTCTCACAAGAACTACATCAATTCCTTCTCAGGGCAGCAACCCCGCCCCTAGACTCTCATTCTGAAAGGTTCTACCAGTTTCCAGCATTATCACACTGAAGACCAATTTCCCTACACATGAACCTTGTGTCAACAAACTTCAAGCATCTCCAGTTCATGGCATGTGATGTGTATTATTTTTCCTATTTACACATAAGGAAGCCATCATGGGACCTGGGTAACTAGCTTGAGTCACAGGTGTGGTGACAAAGCTCCAACTCAGGGATGTATAAACCAAGTTATTCTCTTGAATAATTTGGCATAGTGTAGTGGAACCTAGAATCTAACCTTATGATAATAATAGTTAAACTTTGGAGAAAAAAAGGAAACTTCTAATCTAAATTTCCACTTCTGGAATTCCAAGGCTCAACCAAGAAATGTTCTTTCTAAAATGTCTTTGTGCAGTTCATGATGCTATTTTAATTTTACTTATTTTGATAATTAAGATAGACACATTTTTATATGTTTTGTGTGTATGTTTTGTTCCTGCTTTATTGAAGTATAATTAACAAATAAAAGTTGCACATATTCCAGGTTAGAGTGCAGTGACTTGTTATCATACACACATTCTACTAGATTTACTTGCTTTTATTTTTCTCAAGTTTTGGTTCACCTCCTTTGATTGCTTCTCATATTAGATATTTTTATTCTAATTGATTTTAAACAATTTTATATGCCTATATTTGTATGCTTTGTTATAAATATATTCTAAATACGTTCTCTAGATTGGAATTTATGATTTATTTTCTTTTTTACTTAACCATGTTCAACTTATTTGAATCCACAATTATGTTTTCACTTTTATTCCTTTCTTGTCTTATTGAACTAGTGTTCAGGGGCTTTATATCTTCTTCTTCTAGAAATCTACTACAACTGAAGATCTTTGGTCCAACTTCATCTCACTATCACAATATTAACACAGGAATTTACCTTGATTTTTCTTCCAATTACTAACTGATTGTCTATAAATTTCAACATAATTTTTCTGTATTGATTTTTTTCATAGGAGGCCATCTTCTGCAGCACAGATGTGCAGGAGGGGGAAGCAGAAGTGACTGGCAACTGGGAGTGAATCGTGAGGGGGGCGGTGTGGCGGGCTCCTGGGTATTGTTCCTCGGGTCCCCGCAGGGGTGCTCCTGCAAGGAGCCTGTCCTGCAAGGCCTCAGCGGGCTTCCGGCCATGAACCCTGGCCCCCAGGTGCTCCGTGGAGCCATAGTAGTGCGCGCAGGGCGGCCTGGGAGTGGGAGAGCCCACACAGGAGGCGGGGAGGTGCCCGTGGTGGGAAGAAAGTTCCCAGGGTGTGGAAGCAGGCGGTGCGAGTCTGGGGCGCTGCTCCCTGCCGACTGTGCTGTGGCCATGGCTGAGGCGGAGGCGGAGGGGGTTGGGAGTCCGCTTAGGAGCTGTAGGGAGCCCGCTCAGGCTCCCTGTCTGTCCCCGCACAGAGTCAGGGCTGCCGGCTGCGCTCCCGGGGGCTGCGCGGTAATGCGGGGATCCCCAGGGGTCCCTTCCCGCTGGCGGCAGGACGTAGCCACTTCGGTCCCTGCCGCCGCCGCCCTCCGAGCCCCTGCTCTCCTGTAAGTCCTGGGGCCCAGGCCCCAGCTTTCGCTGGCAAAGAGCCAAGCTTTTCCAGAGCGCCGCCAAGGCGCTGGCCAAGGTGCCGACCAGCGCGTGTCGGCGCAGGCGCTTGACTGTCTTTCGGACGCAGGTCTACGCCAGCACTTGGGCGCTCATCCGCAGGGCGCAGAGTTTCCGCAAATACCTGGCAAGCCTGTCTGGGTCGCTGACGTCCAACAGGCGGCATCGCAGCTTGAGCACTGCTCCTGCCACCCACTCCTCCTTTGCCCCAGCCCTGGCCATCTCCCTCCGTCCAGGCCTCCCCTTCCCCGCAGGGCCCACTCGCTCCCTCTCTGGCTGGCTCCCGGCGGCTGCTTCCGCCTGGCGTCCCTGGGTCACTGAGTTGGCCCGAGCGGGGTCCTGTAGGCGCGCTGGGGTGGTGGTGGTTGGGAGGGGGCGCACGGCCAGTGGGAGGACGGCCCGCGTATCCTCGAGGCTCACCGCTGGCTGGGAAGTCAGCTGAGTGTCCTCGGGGTGCGTGTGAGGCCTAGGCCTGGAATCACCCGTGCGCCGGGCGTGATGTGGATGTGCACTTACCGACGCTAGAAGCCTTGCAGAGGCTTGGTCCTGGCTGCCAGATCTCGGGAGGTCTCCTCTCCTCTCCTCTCGCCCCGCCCTCCCCGCCCTCCCCTCCTGGAAGCCCTCTCCCGAACACCTGCTACTGGCTACCTTTGTGAGCCAACAGGAGCCTGACCATACCCACGGACCAATCAGCTCCGGCCTCAATCCCGCCCCCTTGCACACACTTCCGGGGAGCCGAGTTCTCAGGCACCACCCACCCATGCACGGGCGTCCAATCGCATCACATGGAAATAACAAGGGGCAGCCAGAGCTGCATCCATTGCAGTGTGTGCGGAAGCCTTGAGCCCTGGACAGAGGCACTCCTCTTCCAGGAAAAAGCTGAATTCCACGAGGGCAATCCGTGGCTTCCTGTTTCTCCCTTGTCTTTAAACACACGTCTCTTGCATAAGCATCACAGAGAATCATCTTCAATGGACCAAAAAAAGAAAAGAAAAAAACACACAAAAACTAAACTGGCCAGGTGGATGTGTGGATGTATGAATGGCTGGCTGGCTGGATGGATAGATGACTGCTGTCTGGATGGATGGGTGGACAGGGGGATGGGTGGATGGATAAGTGGATGCTTGGTTTTTGTGGCCAAATGGGCCGCTGGATGGGTGGATGAAGGATGAGGTTGGTGTTTGGTCTCCTGGGTCTGGAAACCGAAGAGCCCAAGATTTTCCCAGTTTGGTCTCAAGGGTTCAGACGAAAGGAGGTTTGCTCTGACCTGGTTGCCCACGGTGCACCTGGCCAGGCCTCCCACCCACTTGGGGAGATCTCGCAGGTCGGTCTTCATTTACCCTACGGTAATGATCAAAGAAATCTCGAACCGTGCTCTTCTCCCCACTCTGTCCGTATGTCTGTCTGTCTGTCTGGCTGCCTGGGTTTCTTTGTTTCTCTCTTTCTCGCTCTCTTGCTAGCTCTTTTGAGTCCATTGTTGCTGGGCCAGTACCCAGAGACGTTTGAAATGAGCTCTCTCCCCGAGGGCATTTTGCGAAATGTTTTCATTTGGGGACGGCTTCTCCGTCACCCGCTAAGCGGTTGGGGCTGGGCTCGAATGACTGGCAGTCCTCCTGCCCCCGCCTTCCAGCGTTGTGGAATGAAAGGTGTGAGTGAGTGTCCGGGCCCAGCCTGGGGAACTTTTGTCCATCGACTCTCCCCTTTTCTTGCCAGCGTATTGAGCCAACTGTCCTTTGCCCTCCTTGCAGGGTTGGAAGAAAAGTCACGAGGCTTAGATTTGAGGACAAGAAAGTGCTCCTGAGAGGATGAAGGGGGCCTGTGCTGATCGGGGGAGGATGTGTTGGCAGCTGTCATGTTGAGAGGCTGGTGAGGTGACCGCCCCGACCATTTGTTCAAAGAAAGTGGAATGGTTCGGGCAGTAAGGACGTGGTAGAAAAAAGCCAAAATATCTCCCCACGATCCAAATACACGAAGGGGCTTTGGAAGGGGTGTCGGCGTGCAGCTGTGGGGGACCCTGTCTCCTTGGGGGTGTGCACAGACGAAGGAGCACGCGCGGATCCATGCCCATGAAGGCACGGGGCAGGAGGACCTTTCTCTGCCCTAATGGCTCTGTCACTGGGATTTCAGTGTGGACGGTGCGTCTGTCTGGCCCACAGCATCCCTTCCAGTTGCTTGAGTGTAGCCCAGCAGTCCCCACCGCCACTCATACCCACACCCACACCCCAACCCCATCCTGCCTGTTCCCATTGGATTTCTTCCCGGTGCTGGAGTTCCTCGGGCAACTCCCGGGCCAAGCCAGAGTTTACCTTCTGGAGAGGATTTTCTTGTAATCGTGAATGGTCTTGGCCATCAGAGGGGCGATTTTCTGGGCTGTGGGTTTCCGGGTGTTGAGTGCTGCCCTCAGAGGAGGCCTGGCAGGATGCGGACCGGCACCGGGATTGGACGGCCTGACAGGAGGAACGCAGCGTGCCCTGCTGCCACTGCTATGGCCGGAGGGGCTGATCCCCTCCCCTGTGGGGTGCTCTGATCCTTGGAGCCCGAGTGTTGGTGAGACTGCTACCATCACCGCTGCTTCCGCCACCACCACCGCCACCGCTGCTGCCGATGCCGCTGCTCCGCTTAGTCCTCCTGCTCCTCCTCTTCCTTCTCCTGCTCTTCCTTCCCCTGCTGTTCTTCCTCCTCCTCCTTCTTCTGCTCCTCCTCCTCCTTCTCTTCCTTCTCCTGCTGTTCTTCCTCCTCCTCCTTCTGCTGCACCTCCTCCCCCTCCTCCCTCTCCTGCTCCTCTCCCCTCTCCACCTCCATTTCCTTCTCCTCCTACCAGTCTTCTTGGTATTCTTCCTGCTCCCCTTCCTTCTCCTGCTCTTTGTATTTCTCTTCTTCCTCCTCTTTCTTGTCTGCCTCCTCTTCATTCTCCTGCTCTTCTTCTTGCTCCTCTGGCTCCTCCTTCTCCAGTTCTTTCTCCTGCTCTTGATCCTCCTCCTCTTCCTTCTCCAGTTCCTTCTCCTTTTCCTGCTCGTCCTGCTCCTCCTCCTCCTCTTACTCCTCCTGCTCCTCCTCCTGCTTCTCCTTCTGCTCCTCCCCCTCCTCCTAGTCCTCCTACTTGTCCTCGTCCATTTCTCCCTGGTCCTCCAAATCCAAAGTTCTCCTCCTGCCTCCTGGAGGACGCAGTGCTGAAGGGGATCATCTTGGTCTGGTGGCCTGGGGGCCCATTCGCTCCTGCCAATCGGATCCTGGTCATCAGAGCTTGGAGTCGCTGTGCTTGGGCATTCTGTAACCCCAGGTACATCTCCCGCCAGGACTCATGCTCCTCTGGCTTTTGGTCTTTGAAGTCTCAGTGACAATGAAGTTTCCATAAATGATCTGTCTTTTCAGCCAGCCCCGGATTGCAGGACATGAGGTGAGCACTTCTCCAACATGAGTCGAGGACACAATCGGGGTTGAAGCTCACGTTGTAGATGGTGTCCAGCTTGTTGGAGGGCACCTGGCAGAAGCACTTATAGAAGACCATCTTCTGCAGCACAGATGTGCGGGTGGGGGAAGCATAAGAGACCCGCAACTGGGAGTGAATTCTGAAGGGGGGGGTGGTGTGGTGGGCTCCTGGGTCTTTTTCCTCGGGTCCCCGCAGGGATGCTCCTGGAACAGGGCCAGGCCTGTCCTGCAAGGCCTCTGTGTTCTTCTTGAGGTGAGCCCTGGCCCCCAGGTGCTCCATGGAGCTGTAATAGTGCGCACTCGGTGGCCTGGGAGTGGGAGAGCCCACACAGGAGGTGGGGAGGTGGCCCTGGTGGGAAGAAAGTTCCTAGGGTAAGGAAGCAGGAGGTGTGAGTCTGGGGCCCTGCTCCTGGCCAGCTGTGCTGTATCCATGGCTGAGGTGGAGGTGGAGGTGGAGGGGGTCTGGAGACCACTTGGGAGCTGTAGGGAGCCCCCTCAGGCTCCCTGTCTGTCCACGCACAGAGTCAGGGCTGCCAGCTGGGCTCCCGAGGGCTGCACGGTAGTGCAGGTGAGCTCCCTCAAGCCCAACAATGAAATGAAAATCCACCCTACAATATGTATGTGTCTAGTTTTATTCTACTGTCTTTTGCATGCAGGTTTGCTCTGTTTGTACTTTCTCTTGCAGTGCAGAAACATTTTAGTAAGATGAAGTCTTAATTTACTGTTTGTCTTGATATTTAGCTCTTTAATCCACAGTAATGGCAACAGTTTCTCTCTAAATGTCTTGTAAAATTCAGCAGTGAAGCCATCAGTGCCCAGGCTTTTCTTAGTTCATAAGTTTGAATTACGTTTTCAGTTCAATTTCATTGGCTGATATTGGGTTGTTCAGAATTTTTATGTCTTCTTTGTTCAACTTGAATTATTTGCAGATGACATGATACTCTATAGACATGGCATGTCACAGCACTCAATGCTTCAAAATCTCTCTCAGGCCCATACATTTCTGTCTTCGCTGCCACTGTCATAGTTCAGATATAAATCTTCTTTCCCCTGCACCATGATGGTTGGCTATTTACTGTGCACTTCCTTCCAGTGTTGAGCCCTGTTATTATTTAATCAGAAAAACCAAAATTTCTCATGCTCTCAAAGCTGGAGATTTTGGATGGTGATTGGGTCATGAGGATGTTATAGCTGACTTGCTATTAGAAGACAGTGCCTAGGTAGAGGCAGGCCAGTGTGGGCCTAACTTTGAAGGGCTTATCTCCCTTCCCAGCTCCAAAAGTCTTCTAGACTGAATAACCAAATTCAGTCATGTAGCTGGTTACAAGGTCAAAACACAAAAATCAATAGCTTTCCTCTACACCAATGACAGACTCACTGAGAGAGAAATAGGGCAAATAATTCCTTTCACAATAGCATCCAAAAAACTGAAATACACAGGAATCAACCTAATGAAACAAACAAAAGACCTCTTCTTTGAAAAGTATGGCACTCTGAAAGGAGAGATTGAAGATGATATCAGAAAATAGACAGACATCGCCTGCTCGTGGGTAGGAAGGATTAATATAGTGAAAATGGCCATACTTCCAAAACTGCTATTTAGATTTAATGCAATTCCAATTGAGAACCCTGCAGCATATTTCATGGACCCTGAGAAAACAATGCAAAAATTTATTTGGAACAAGAAGAGACCCAGAATAGCAAAAGCAATTCTAGGTAACAGAGACATGACAGGGGGTATCACAATCCTCACCCTGCAACTGTACTGCAAAGCAATTGTGATAAAAACAGCATGGTACTGGCAAAGAAACAGATCCGTGGACCAGTGGAACAGATTAGAAGATGCAGAAACAACTCCAGACACACTCAGCCATCTCATTTTCGATAAAGGAGCCAAAAACCCTCACTGGAAGAAAGACAGCCTCTTTAATAAGTGGTGCTGGATAAATTGGGCTTCAACTTGTGAAAGATTAAAACTAGACCTATATCTCTAGCCATGCACTAAAATAAAATCAAAATGGATTAAAGATCTAAATATTAAAATAGAAACTCTGAACCAGTTAAAACAGAGGTTAGGTAGAACTCTTGAAGACATTGGTGTAGGAAAAGATTTTATGAACAAAACCTCAGTTGCCCGTGAACTAGCACAAACAATCAACAAGTGGGATCTCTTCTTATTAAAAGGCTTCTGCACAGCAAGAGAAAACACCAACAGTGTGAAGAGACAACCCACAATGTGGGAAAAAATCTTCTCCTGTTCTTCCTCAGACAAAGATCTGCTATCTCAAATGTATAAAGAACTTAAAAAGATCAGATATCCCAAATTTAAAGACCCAATCCAAAAATGGGCATCTGAAATGAACAGACATTTCTCAGTCAAAGAAGTAGAAATAGCAAATAAATACATGAAAAAATGTTCAGCATCACTGGTCATTTGAGAAATGCAAATGAAAACAACGCTGAGATTCCACCTCACTCCAGAAAGAATGGCTGCTATCATGAAATCAACCAATAACAAATGCTGGTGGGGCTGGGGGAAAGAGGAACACTGCTCCACTGCTGGTGGGAGTGTAGACTGGTGCAATCACTGTGGAAATCAGTATGGAGATGCCTAAAGGAACTAGGAGTGGAAGTCCCATTTGACACCACTATTCCACTGCTTGGGATCTTCCCCCAAAGAATTACAAGAATCATACCACTGTGATATATGTGTGCCCATATTCATAGCAGCACAGTTTGTAATAGCTGAAACTTGGAAACACCCCAAATGCCCATCAACTGGAGACTGGATAAAGAAATTCTGGTTTTTTAAAATTTTTATAAAATGGAGTACTGCTCAGCCATAAAAATGAGAAATTAGAGACATTTATGGCTAAGTGGATGCATATTGAGGCGATACTCAAATGTTAAATAAATAGGACACAGATGTATAAATACCAAATAGTTTCTCTGTTGTGAGAAACTAAAAGTGTAAATAAGGACTAAAATGTCTAATATGTAATGTGAAATAAGAAGAAAAGGTGCAAAGGGGAAAGAAGTGGGAGGGCTACGGGAAAAGACAGAAGAGAATGGGATTAATATGAAAAAATGGAAAAATAGGAACAAAATCTTTTTAAATAGGGAGGAATGGAGGGGTTGAAGGGAGGGCTGGGCAAGGGTGAAAAATAAGAACAAAGAGAGATTATGTAAAGGTGCAAAATTCCAATGATGAATGTCATTATATTGTATACCTAAAATGTACCTATAATTTGAATGAATAATTGTTAATGCAAAATAGGAAGAAAATGTCCAAAGAGGTAACCCTAAGAGAGATGGTGATGAAAATGAAAGAAATGATTAACAATTCTAGAATAGATAGAGTTAAAAAACATAGAGGAGCTGATGAAAATGATGGAATCATTGAATGCACAACATAGGACAGAATTGGAAAACATAAAGTGCATCAAAGCTGATATCCAAGAAATTAAAAATTTGATTGAAAGTTTTCAGAGCAGAATAAATGAATGTGAGGACAGTTTTTCAGAGAGAGAAGACAAAATGCTGGTTTGCAAAAATGAAAAGAAAGATTTCTTAAAAATAGCCAGGGACCATGAGAAGTCAATCCAACAGCTACTAGAAGATGGAAAAAAGAATAACAAGATTTATGAGAATAAATGAAGGAGTACAAGATAGCACAGAAGACATAAATAAATTTTTCACAGAATTGCTGAAAACTTCTCAAACAGGGAAAAAGTACTTGACATGAAGATAGGTGAGGCATGTAGAACTCTAACTAGCAGACAGGCATGTCTGACCACATCTTACTGAGGTCCCCAGTTGTGTGGAACACGCTGAATAACCCTGCTGCAGACAGGCAGCCACCTGGTTCCACACTACAAAGACACAGAGGACACCAGACCACCAGACCAAGGTACCGAGTCCCTCTGCTCCTGGCCCAGAGGTAGGGACTTCTGAGCAGCTGTTCCACTGCTCCTGGTCCAGAGGAAGGGGCTTCCCAGTCACCATCCCTCTCACTGCTCCCAAAGGAGAGGAAAGGGCTTTTGGGCCATCTTCTGTCCCGCTGCTCCTGGTCCAGAGGAAGGGGCTTCCCAACCACCATCCCTCCTGCTACTCCCAGCCCACAGGAAAGGGTTTTTGGTTCACAATCCCTACCACTGCTCCCGGCCCCTGTCCCACCTCTCCCAGCTCAGAGGAGGTAAACCGTGCAGGCACTAACAGCCCCCCGCCCCAGTCGAAATGAGAAAACAGGTAAATAAGTCTCAAAAAAAGACTTCCAGATCACCTACAGCAACCTCAAAGGGAAATGAGATGGAACACTCTGATACTCAACCACCTGGACCCACTGAACTGCCAACAAAAGGGGATCTGGAAAAAATGAAATCAGAAATAATTTCTCAGATAACAGGAGAAATTGTGCCCCTAGTGCAAGACATGATTAATAAGTCTAGAGAAGAGCTGAAGAATATGATGGAATCCCAACATAAGAAACAAATGGAATCCATAAAACAAATGCAAATAGATTTCCAGGACATGAAAAACTCCATTGAAAGTCTACACAGCAGAATGAGCCAATGTGAGGACAGAATTTCAGATAGAGAAGATAAGATTGCAATTAGTGAACAGGAAAAGAAAAATTGCTTCAAAATTATAAGGGAACACGAGAAATCAAACCAGCAGCTGCTAGATGATGCAAAGAAGAATAACATAAGACTGATTGGGTTCAATGAAGAAACAGGAGAGCGTGGAGATGACAAAAATTCTCTTCAAAGAAATAATGGCAGAAAACTTCCCAAGCAGGGAAAAGAGCTTGACATACAGAGAAGTGAGGCACATAGGACTCCAAATAGCCTTGATCAAAAAAAATCTACACATAGGCATATAATTGTTAAGATTCCAGAAACACAACAGAAGAACAAACTTCTCCAAACAGTCAGAGAAAAGAAACAAATCACATACAAAGGAAAACCCATAAGAATCACAGCAGACTTCTCAACACAAACCATCAAGGCAAGAAGAGCTTGGAGTGACATATTCCAAGCCCTAAAAGAAAACAGCCTCCAACCCAGATTGATGTACCCTACAAAACTATCTTTCAAAATTGGTGGAGAAATAAGATACTTTCATGACAAAGAGCACCTTAGGAACTTCGTGAATACAAAAACAGCACTCCAAAGAATTTTACACAATATCCTAGGAACAGACATTGAGGATCACAACCGCAGGAAGCAAAGCAGAATGAACCCATCTGGCATGACAAGAAATTAAAAGTAAAGGGAGAGAGCCCAACAAAAAGAAAAAGTCATGGCAATGACAAGTCAATACGTTTCAGTTATAACCATCAATGTTAATGGTCTCAATAAACCAATCAAAAGAAATAGACTGGAAGAATGGGTCAAGAAGAAAAATCCAACAGTATGCTGCATACAAGAAAGACACTTAATTCAAAAGGAAAATCATAGACTGAAAATTAAAGGGTGGAACACAATACTCCATGTGACAGGAACCAAAAAAAAAAAAAAAAGCAGGAGTAGCTATCCTCTTTGCAGATCAAGTAGATTTCAAACCAACACTGATTAAGAGAGACAAAGAAGGACACTACATCCTTGTGAAGGGAAGAATCCAAGAGGAAGGGATGACAATCATAAATATCTATGCACCAAACACTAGTGAACACAACTATATGAAACAAATACTGACAGACATGAAAAGTCATATATGCACTAATACAATTGTAGTGGGGGAACTCAACACCACACTGTCACAAATAGATAGAGCAATTAGACTAAAAATAAGTAATGAAATACTAGAACTCAATTGAACTCTTGAACAAATGAACTTAACAGATGTTT
This sequence comes from Heterocephalus glaber, assembly GCF_053883595.1. Taxonomy (NCBI): domain Eukaryota; kingdom Metazoa; phylum Chordata; class Mammalia; order Rodentia; family Bathyergidae; genus Heterocephalus; species Heterocephalus glaber. The sequence goes on along the minus strand of NW_028258506.1, from coordinate 726,087 downwards.
ACAGAGTCTTCCACCCCACAAAATCAGAATATACATTCTTATTAGCTGCACATGGGTCATTCTCAAAAATAGACCACAAACTCACACATAGAACATGTTTAAGTAAGTGCAAAGGAATTGAAGTTATCCCCCTGTATTATCAGACCACAGTGCGATAAAATTGGAGATCCATAGCAAAAGAAACTCAAAAAATTTCACAAGCACGTGGAAATTGGACAACACACTTCTGAATGACCCAAGGGTCACAGAGAAAATTAAGGAAGAAATCAGACAATTCCTTCAATTAAATGACAATGACAGTACAACATATCAGAATCTATGGGACACAATGAAAGCAGGCTTAAGAGGGAAATTCATCGCAGTGAATATGCATATTAGGAAAACAGAATGAGCCCAATAAGGCAACCTGATGCTGTACCTCAAGCTTCTAGAAAAAGAAGAGCAGGACAATCCCAAAGCTCATACAAGGGAGGAAATTATAAAGATCAGAGGAGAAATCAATGCAATGGAGCCTAAGAGAACGATACACAAATCAATGAAGCCAAGAATTGGTTCTTTGAAAGAATCAACAAAATTGACAAAACTTTAGCCAAACTTATCAGAAAAAGGAAAGAAAATTCCCAAATCCATGCAATTAGGAATGAAAAGGGTGAAATGACAACAGACCCAGCAGAAATCCAGAGGATCATCAATACCCACTTCCAGAACCTATATGCCAGTAAGAGGGAAAACACAGAAGAAATGGACAGATTCCTAGATACATATGAATTACCAAAGTTGAATAAAGACCTAAAAATTCTGAACAACCCAATATCAACCAATAAAATTGAAAATGTAATTAAAAACTTATCAACTAAGAAAAGCCCAGGCCCTGATGGCTTCACTGCTGAATTCTACAAGACATTTAGAGAGGAACTGCTGCTACTACTGTTTAAACTCTTCAGTGAAATTGAAAGGGAAGCAGTACTCCCAAATTCATTCCTGGAAGCAAGCATCACCTTGATCCCCAAAGCAGAGAAAGACCCAACTGAAAAAGAGAACTATAGGTCGATCTCACTAATGAACATAGATGCAAAAATCCTTAATAAGATACTGGCAAACAGAATGCAGAAGACCATCAAGAAGATCATACACCCTGATCAAGTGAGACTCATCCCAGGGATGCAGGGATGGTTCAATATATGAAAATCAATCAATGTAATACACTATATCAATAGAGCCAAGGACAAAAACCATATGATTATCTCCATAGACTCAGAAAAAGCATTTGACAAAATCCAACGTGCATTTATGATAAAAACCCTACAAAAAATTGGAATAGATGGTCTCTACCTCAAACTGATAGAAGCCATCTATGAAAAATCAACACCCAATATCATATTAAATGGTCACAAACTGAAATCCTTCACACTAAAATCAGGAACAAGACAAGGATGTCCACTATCACCACTCTTGATCAATATAGTTCTGGAAACATTAGCCATGGCAATTAGACAAGAGAAAGAAATAAAAGGAATAAAGATAGGAAATGAAGAAGTCAAATTGTCATTATTTGCAGATGACGTGATACTCTATGTAGAAGACGCCAAGAACTCCACCAAAAGTCTTCTAGACTTAATAACCAAATTCAGTCAAGTAGCTGGTTACAAGGTCAACACACAAAAATCAATAGCTTTCCTCTACACCAATGACAGACTCACTGAGAGAGAAATAGGGCAAACAATTCCTTTCACAATAGCATCCAAAAAACTGAAATACCAAGGAATCATCCTAATGAAAGAAATCAAAGACCTCTTCTCTGAAAACTATGGCACTCTGAAAAGAGAGATTGAAGATGATATCAGAAAATGGACAGACATCCCCTGCTCCTGGGTAGGAAGGATTAATATAGTGAAAATGGCCATACTTCCAAAACTGCAATATAGATTTAATGCAATTCCAATTGAGATCCCTGCAGCATACTTCATGGACCTTAAGAAAACAATGCAAAAATTTATTTGGAACAAGAAGAGACCCAGAAGAGCAAAAGCATTTCTAGGTAACAGAGACATGGCAGGGGGTATCACAATCCCCAACCTGCAACTCTACTACAAAGCTACTGTGCTAAAAACAGCATGGTACTGGCAAAGAGACTTGAGGACCAGTGGAACAGATTAGAAGATGCAGAAACAACTCCAGACACACTCAGCCATCTCATCTTTGATAATGGAGCCAAACACCCTCTCTGGAGGAAACATAGCCTCTTTAATAAATGTTGCTGGCAAAATTGGGCTTCAACTTGCCAAAGATTAAAACTAGATCTGTATCGCTCACCATGCACTAAACTAAAATCAAAATGGATTAAAGATCTAAATATTAAAATAGAAATTCTGAACCAGTTGGAACAGAGGTTAGGTAGAACCCTTGAAGACTTTGGTGTAGGAAAAGATTTTATGAAAAAAACCTCAGTTGCCTGTGAACTAGCACAAACAATCAACAAGTGGGATCTCTTCTTATTAAAAGCCTTCTGCACAGCAAGAGAAACCACCAGCAGTGTGAAGAGACAACACACAATGTGGGAAAAAAAATTCACCAGCTGTCCCTTAGACAAAGGTCTACTATCTTGAATCTATAAACAACTTTAAAAAATCAGACCTCCCAAATTTAAAGCCCAATCCAAAAATGGGCATCTGAAATTAATAGACATTTTGCAGACAATGAAGTAGAAATAGCAAATAAACATATGAAAACATGTTCTACATCACTGGTCATTCGAGAGAAGCAAATGAAAACAACACTGAGATTCCACCTGACCCCAGAAAGAATGGATGACATCATGAAATCAACAAACAACTAATGCTGGCTGGGCTGTGTGGAAAGAGGAACCCTGCTCCACTGCTGGTGGGAGTGTAGACTGGTGCATCCACTGTGAAAATCAGTATGGAGATACCTCAAAAAGCTAGGACTGGAAGTCCCATTTCACCCAGCTATTTCCATGCTGGGTGTCTTCCCCAAAGAATTAAAAGAATCATACCACAGAGATATATGTGTACCCATATTCATAGCAGCACAATTCCTAATAGCTAAAACTTGGAAACAATCTAATTGCCCAACAACTGGAGTCTGTAAATAGAAAATGTAGGGTATTTTTTTAATAAAATGGAGTATTACTCAGCCATAAAAATGAGAATCTAGAAACATGTATAGCTAAATGGATGCACATTGAGGTGATACTCTTAAATGAAATAAATAGGACGCACATGTGAAAATACCGAATAGCTTCTCTAGTGTTAGAAACTGAAAGTGTAAATAAGGATTAAAAGGTATAATAGATAATGTGAAATAGGAAGAAAATGTGCCAATGGGAAGGGTAAATGGGAGCGACAGGGGAAAAGAAAGAAGATAATGTAATTAATATGAGAAAAAGAAAAAAATGGGAAGATGATTTTCTGTGCATCATTCTCATTGAAGGCAACAGGTAAGCAAAGTCCTTTAGTTAAAGATCTGGATCTGCTGGCAGGCATTTTATCACAATTTAATTCAGGGTAGTTTGTGTAGAGAATACATGAATAAGGCAATGAGAAACTGGTCCCCCAAAAGCCTCTCGGATGACCATCACCTTCTTGACACGTTTTTTACACTTTCAACAATTTCTGTCATTCTGCCAGACATCTGCTTCTCTTCACAGCCATGGTGAACATTTTCCTCCTGAAGAGAAATCTGCCTGTTCTCAAACATGTTGCCTCTCACAAAATATTCTGAAATTTATTTGAATATTTTGGGTGAACACAGGGATTTTTATTCATTTTATACGTTTTCTAGAACCTTTCTAACAAAGTACTACAGACTTGGTGGCTTAATAATAAGACATTTGTTTCCTGCAATTCTGGAGTCTAGAATTTGAAAGATCAGAGTATGGCTTGAAAGCATCTTCCTAAGTACTGTCCTTAGCTCCTAGCTGGCTGTCTTCTTTCTGTGTCTTCTGCAGCCTTTCCTCTCTTGATTTCCATATCCTAATTTCCTGTTAATGTAAGGACCCCCAACATACTGGATTAGGGCTCAATTTTGAGCTCACGCTCCAAATTATTTATCTTTGATCTTATTTCCCTTCCTTTTCTACATAATCAAGTCTCTTAGTAGTAGTTTCAGCACAAGAACCTTTCTGAGTAATTTGCATTCATCAAACTAGTGATGTTCTTTCTTTTGTTTGACTCAACTGCCTCACCTCATAACTTCCTTCCCAGAGGTGAAAAATGTCATGTGCTATTGCTCATGTGCATGCGCACACATACACATCATCACACACACACACACACACACACACACACACACACACACACTGCAAAGCTCAATATGTGAGTCCCACCTGCCCACACTTGTCTGTTTTTTCTGTTCCTTTCTCCTCATTAAAATGTTCCCATGAAGTTTTTCTTTCCAAATTTATTGAGATCTATTTGAATGAACAAAATATCTATATTTAAGAAATGTGATGAGGTGCTTAGAGAAATATAAATCATAAAGGGGTTGTCACATTACAGCTAAGCGACACATCCACCAGGCAATTTCCATTAAGCAAATGAGGATGTTTAGGCTTCTCTTCTTGTTGAATATTTTTCCTAATCACAAATTTTGCTAATTAAATGTGTGAGTCTAATATGTCACAAATGATCATAGCTGGCCCCTCTCTTCCTCAGGAGATGAAGATCGTTGCTCTTGAGGGACACAACTGTTAAAAAGCCTGATTTATCTAAGTCTGTATTATCTTGTAAATCTCTATCATTTGAACAACAAAAAATAGTTTTATTGCCATCAGTTTTAATAAGGGCCCCTGAATTTCCTCATTCTTTAATTTAGCTATCTGTTTTGTGTTTATTAATTCTATTAATGACCTGGTCTTATGTAATTAAAGGAAGAACTTCCCAGAGGATTAGACAGAATAAGTCATCCACATTGTTACTCAGCTGCTCTTGCAGTTAAATACTAATGCAGATTGGTTTCATTCATTTCCAATGACGTCTTACAAGCTTCAGATACATAGGCAACATTTTCTAGTCCTTGTTCACAGCCACCTGATGTATATCCTCCACTGATTCCAATTAGCTTAATGAGTGGAAGAAGACATAAATGTTAATGGAACATTTGGGGTTATACACAAGAAGAAAGTATTAAAATAATACAGAAAGGGAAAATCATGACATTCAGGGTCTAATTCAGGGCTAATGTTGCCTGATTGAGAGACATTAACAAAGAGTTTTTCAGAAAATCAACTCATCAGTAAAACCATCAGATAACTGAATAAGTCTTTCTTAACCATTAACTGCATACTTTGTGTTCAAGACTTGTTCTCACAGGTACACAGAGCAGATAGTATGAATTGCTTCATCTGTATTTTGACAAGGCCTCCAAGTGATTCTAAGACATCTAAATATGGAGACAATGGCTCAAAAGAGGTATGTGATAAGTTGAGCCTTACATTTTTGTTTGAGCATGAAATAATTCTAAGAAACATCAATGTTATATTGTGTCCTACAGTCTCAGCAAATGATAGAAAATGTGAAAAATTATTAGTACTCAAGAAAGAGATTAGAAGTTACAAGATGTGTGAGTCAAGAGGAATAGAATATAAGCAAAGATTTGAATATTCATGTAGCTTGATATGAATGAGAAAATTTTTATTTGTGTTTAAATTTGCTTTTAAAACTTTAAAAGTATAAATTTCCCTTGGAGTTTTTGCAAAAACAGAGTGCTGGTTCTTGTCCTCACACTTGCTCCAAAACAAGTCCAGAGCAGGTACAAAATTGTTTTGTATCTACCATGTTTTCAGACATTGTCACTTTTGCTTGTATAGAAAGTTTGTTTTATTTTGTTTTCACCTTTCTTTTCCATCAGATTTGTCAGGAAAAATACAAGGTGTAAATCAAACAGTTGTTTCAGAATTTTTTCTCCTGGGACTGACAGATTATCCAGAACTGCTGCTCCTCACCTTCTACCTATTCCTGGCCATGTACCTGGTCATTGTGCTTGGGAATCTGCTCATCATCCTGGCCGTCAGCTCTGACTCCCACCTCCACACCCCCATGTACTTCTTCCTCTCTGTCCTGTCCTTTAGTGACATCTGTTTAATCACATGCACCATCCCAAAGATGCTGGTGAACATCCGAGCACAGGATCAGAGCATATCCTACACAGGCTGCCTCTCCCAGGTCTGTTTTCTCTTAGTTTTTATCAGTTTAGAAAGTTGTCTCCTTGCAGTGATGGCTTATGAGTGCTATGTAGCCATTTGTCACCCTCTGAGGTACACAGTCATCAAGAATCCTCTATTCTGGGTCCTGCTGGTTTTGTTCACCCTGTGTATTAGCATTGTGCATGCCCTGTTCCACATTATGATGGCACTTTGGCTGTCCATCTGCACAGACCTGGAGATCCCACACTTCTTCTGTGAACTTGCTCAGTCATCAAGCTCGCTTGTTCTGATACCTTCATCAATAACATGCTAGTGTATTTGGTGCGTGGCCTATTTGCTGGTGTTCCTTTCTCTGGAGTGACTATCTCTTACATTCACATTGTACTGTCTGTCTTGAGGATATCATCAAGAGGAAAGTATAAAGCCTTTTCCACCTGTGGGTCTCATCTCTCTGTTGTTTCATTGTTCTATGGGACAGATTTGGGGGTGTACATCAGCTCTAAATTTGCAGATTCACTGAGGAAGACTGCAGTGGGTTCTGTGATGTATTCTGTGGCCACTCAGATGCTGAACCCCTTTATCTATGCTCTGAGGAACACGGACATGATGGAAGTCTTGAGGAGACTAAATGTATGTTATCCTCTGTCCTCCAACTCATGATTGGCTCAGGCTCACAAACAACTTGATTATGGTCACATGCCTCCATGATGGGCTGAATTCATTTTTGAAATTCTTTTTTTTTTTTCAGGAGCCAAAACAGTTTAGTTTTTCTTTTCTGATGCTAATCTTGTCTTATTTACACATCCATACACCAAGTCAATCTTTTAGCCCATTATTTCTTGCTTGGAGGCTTTTCTGAAACTTTCAGCTGTTCTAGGCCACTGTCATGGGTCTAAACAACTCAACACTTATGTTTTCCCATCATTCTCAAATAAGAAGTTTTTCTCTGCCCTTTGCAAATAATGTCCTCCAAAGATATTGCCTCTTCATGACCTGGAATAAGTAAGTATTTTCTGGCTTATGAGGGTAAAAACCTGAGCACTTTGACCTCTGTCCAATCAACACGATATTCTTCATGTCTTTTTTTGGTACCCAAAAAATATTATTGGATATTTATGCCTACTCTTTTTTTTTTTTTTTTTTGGTTCTTGGGATCAAACTCAGGTCCTTGAGCTTGTGCAGCAGGCGGTGAAACCACTGAGCTAAATCCTTGGCCCTGTGCCTACTCTTTTTATGGATGTTACATGGAAAAATTGGTTTTTGTATGCTTTTATATGTTTTAGCTGTTAAACATGTCTTACATTTTGTGAGTTGTAAGATTAATTGGGTAAAGAAGTTAATGGAAAACATTCTGATACTTTCTTTTCTCTCTCTCATTTTAAGACCAACAATGTCTTCTTAAAAGGTGATTTTCAATAATACATTTCAAAAGTATAGGTCAATAAAATTTATACAGAAAGATTTAATACACTCTAAATTGTTAATAAAATGAAAGTATATCATTTTTAATCAGAGAAGTTTTGGAAATAAATATTAATTAACTATAAAATGTAGCTTGGAATCTAATCAAATTTCATGAAATACAGATATTTCCGTACAACTCAGCCATGGATAATTTCATAATCATGTTAATTTAACATGCAGAGCTAGTTTCAGCTCATGTTCTTTCTTTTTATTTGTTTTGTTTTTCTTAATACATGTTTGTAGTACATAAAGTTTACATGCCTTATGGGGAATCGGCACATGTACATAACACATCTTCATTCCTTTTTTCAATCCCTTGCCTGTCCCTTGTTTGCTGCTTTGTTTCTTAATTCCCTTCCCTTTTTTTCGTAGTTTGCAGTACATAGAAATTCCTTTTTATGCAGCTATTCCCCTTCCAGGTTTCTTTGCAAAAGAGTTAAAGACATCATACTACAGTGATACATATATATTCATGTTTATAACAGCACAATTTATAACAAATATATCTTGGCAGTGACCTATATGCTCATGAACAGATGAATGAAGAAAATGTGGTATTTATACACAATGAAGGATTACCCTGCCATAAAGGAAGCTCACCATTTTCTAATGTTAAAAAATGTACATTTAAAATATGTGACAGAATTGAAAAATATTCATTAAATATAATTAGGAAACAATATCCCTTTTATAAACACAGTCAAAATTGAATATTCTGAGCTAAATATATAGAACAAAAATAAGGTTCAAGACATGATTCACTTGTGAAGAAATATTTCAGAGTGTTTCTAATTGTACCATACTTAGCTACTTGTATAATTAATTTATACGTGTTTATTTTAACACCTGAAACTGAATTAGGCTCGTTCCTATTATGAAATATAGGGAGGTAGCTAAAAAGTTCCAGGTGTTATGTGAACAAGGTAGCTGAAATTGAGGTGAGAAGAAATCATGACAAGGCTTGGATGAGACACACCTTCCCTCAAGGGTCAGGAAATTGTGAGATCCTGACAGTTTTTCAGAATATCTCACCTGGAATCAGAATGATAGAAATATTTGTTATCTAATGAGGAGCTTGTGGTATTGAACCCTGAGGGATAAAGAGACTGTAAGAGTTGGCCAATGAATATCTTGCCCCATAGTACTGCCCAGTCAGGTAGAAACAGCTGCACTGTTTCCTAAAGATGAGCCTGGTGCTCCAAAGTACACTAAGTCCATGAGTCTTTCTCTCTTGACCCAGGTCCTCTATTTTTCACATTCAGGTGAGATGCTGAGCATTATCCTCAGTGAACTCAATCAGATAGCTGAAAGCCCCTTAGTTTATGGTTTGGACCTAAGAGAGGTGTTTCACCACAATTTCATCAAAAGGAAGTCATCATAAAAGTGCACACATAAGACAATGAGGACCATGTAACAGGAACCCAGAAAAAAGCAGGCATAGCAATCTTATTTGAAAACAAAGTAGATTTCAAGCAAAAACTAATTAAGAGAGACAAAGACGATCACTACATCCTTGAGAAGAGAACAATCCAAGAGGAAGAGATGACAATCCTAAATATATATGCACCAAATACGAATGCCCCAACTATAAAAAACAAATATTAGTGGATGTGAAAAACCAAATAAGCACTAATACAATTGTAGTGGGGGACCTTAATACCCCACTATCACAAAGAGACATATTATCAAGACAAAAAATTAACAACAAAATTCTAGAACTGAACTAAGCTATTGAACAAATGGACTTAATAGATGTTTATAGAGTGTTCCACCCCACAGAATCAGAATACACATTCTTTTCAGCTGCACATGGCTCGTTCTCCAGAATAAACCATGTGCTAGCTCATAGGACATGTCTAAGTAAATGTAAAAGAATTGCAGTTACCCCCTGTATGTTATCACACCACGGTGCAATAAAATTGGAGGTAAATAGCATAAGAAACTGCAAAACTCCCACAAACACATGGAAATTGAATAACACCGTCCTGAACAACCAATGGGTCACAGAGGAAATTAAAGAAGAAATTAGACAATTTCTACAAGTAAATGACAATGTCATTACAACATACAGGAATCTATGGTACACAACGAAAGTAGTTTGACATGGGAAATTCATAGCAGTGAATGCCCATATTAGGAAAACAGAGAGAACTCAAATAAATGACTTAATGCAGAACCTCAAGCTCTTAGAAAAAGAGCATAACAAAGCCAACGCTTGTACAAGAAAGGAAATAATAAAGATCAGAGCAGAAATCAATTCAATGGAAACTAAGAGAATGATACAAAAATTGATGAATCAAAGAGTTGATTTTTTGAAAGAATAAATAAATTTGATAAACCTTTAGCCAACCTTATCAAAAAAAGGAAAGAAAAGGCTCAAATCCATGCAATTAAGAATGAAAAAGGTGAAGTCACAACAGACCCAAGAGAAATCCAGAGGATCATCAATACCTACTTTGAGAACCTGTATTCTAATAAAATGGACAACACAGAAGAAACTGACAGATTCCTAGACACACAGAAATTGCCAAAGTTAAATGAAGATGATATAGAAATTCTAAACACCCCAATTACAATGAGTGAAATTGAAAATGTAGTACAAAATTTTCCAACAAAGAAAAGCCCAGGTCCTGATGGCTTCACTGATGAATTCTACAAGACATTTAAAGAAGAACTATCACCACTACTCTTTAAACTCATCAAGGAAATTGAAAGGGAATCAAGGCTTCAAAATTCATTCCTGGAAGTAAGTGCTACTTTGATTCCAAAACCAGGGAAAGACCCAGCCCAAAAAGAGAACTACAGGCCAATCTCCCTAATGAACATAGATGCAGAAATCCTCAACAAGATACTGGCAAACAGAATACAGAATGTCATCAAAATTATACACCCTGACCAAATCGGATTTATTCCAGGGATCCAAGGATGAGTTAACATTCATAAATCAATAAATGTAATACACTGTATTAACAGAGTCAAGGACAAAAACCATATGATTATCTCAATAGATGAAGAAAAGGCATTCAACAAAATTCAACACACATTCATGATAAAAATGCTACAGAAAATTGGAATAGAAGGTCTTTATTTCAATCTGATTAAGGCTACTTATGAAAAACCAACAGCTAACATCATACTAAATGGAAAACAATTGAAAAATTTTACACTAAGATCAGGAACAAGACAAGGATGCCCACTGTCACCACTCCTGTTCACTACAGTTTGGGTAACATTAACCATAGCAATTAGAAAAGAGAAAGAAACAAAAGGAATAATGATAGGAAAGGAAGAAGTTAAACTGTCATTATTTGCTGATGATATGATACTTTACATAGAAAACTCCACCAAAAGACTTCTAGACCTAATTGACAGATTCAGTAGAGTACCTGGATATAAGACCAACACTCAAAAAACAGTAGCCATGGGCTGGTGATTTAGCTCAGTGGTTTCACTGCCTGCTGTGCAACCACAAGGACCTGAGTTCGATCCCCTAGTACCAAACAAAAACAGTAGCCTTCTTATACACAAATAGCAGACTCATTGAGAGAGCAACGCCAGAAACAATTCCTTTTACAGTAGCACCCAAAAAATGAAATATCTAGGAATCAACCAAACAAAGGAAGCAAAAGACCTCTCCACTGTAAACTAAAGTACTCTGAAAAGGGAGATTGAGGAGGATATAAGGAAATGGAAAGATATCCCTTGTTCCTGGGTAGGAAGAACCAATACAGTGAAAATGGCCATACTTCCAAAACTACTATACAGATTTAATGCAATGCTGACTGAAATTCCAACAATATGTTTCACAGATCTAGAGAAAACAATCCAAAAATTCCTTTGGAACCAGAAGAGACCTAGAATAGCAAAAGCAATTCTAAGCAACAGAGACATGGCTGGGGGTATCACAATCCCCAACTTGCAAATATACTACAAAGCTACTGTGACAAAAGCAGCATGGTACTGGCAAAGAAACAGACCTGAGAATCAGTGGAATAGACTAGAAGATCCAGAAAAAACTGCAGACATACTCAGCCACCTCATCTTTGACAAAGGAGCCAACCACCCTCATTGGAGGAAAGATATCCTATTTAATAAATGGCGTTGGAAAACCTGGATTTCAACTTGCCAATGATTAAAACTAGACCCATACCTATCACCATGTACTAAACTAAGATGAAAGTAGATTAAAGATCTAAATATTAAGACAGAAACACTAAACTTGCTGGAAGATAAATTAGGTAGAAGTCTTGAAGACATTGGCATAGGAAAAGATGTTATGAACAAAATCTCAGTAGCACGGGAATTAGCACAAAAAATCAACAACTGGGATCTCATCTTATTAAAAAGCTTCTGCACTGCAAGAGAAACCACCAACAAAGCTAAGAGCCAACCTACAATATGGGAAAAAATTTAGTAGCTGTACCTCAGACAAAGATCTACCATCTAGAATACATAAAGAATTGAAAAAATTCAGACCCCTCAAATTCAAAGACCCAATTCAAAATGGGCATCTGAAATGAATAGACATTTCTCAGACAAAGAAGTAAAAGCAGCAAATAAATATATGAAAAAGTGTTCAAAATCACTGGTCATTTGAGTCAGGCAGATGAAAACAACCCTGAGATTCCACCTCACCCCAGAAAGAATGGCTGCTCTCAAGAAATCAACAAATAACAAATGCCGGCAAGGGTTTGGGGAGAAAGGAACCCTTCTCCATTGTTGGTGGGAGTGCAGACTGGTGCAAACACTGTGGAAACCAGTATGGAGACACCTCAAAGAACTAGGACTAAAGGTCCCATTTGACCCAGCTATTCCCCTGCTGGGTACCTTCCCAAAAGATTTAAAAGAATCATACCACAGTGATATATGTGCAACTATGTTTATAGAGGCACAATTTGTAATAGCTAAAGCTTGGAAACAGACCAAGTGCCCATCAACTGGAAACTGGATGAAGAAGATGTGGTTTTTTTTTTTTGTTTTTTTTTTTTAATAAAATGGAGTACTACTCAGCCATAAAGAACGAGAAACTAGAGACATTTATAGCTAAATGGGTGCATGTTGAGGCCATTCTCTTAAGTGAAATAAATAGCACACACGTGTAAATACCTAATAGTTACTTTAGTGTGAGTAACTGAAAGTGTAAAGAAGGATTAAAATGATTAATTGATAATTTGAACTAGGAAAAGATCCAAAGGTGTAGGAGTGGTGGGAGGGGAAGGGGAAAGGGAAGAAGAGAATGGAAAAATTATGAGAATAGAAAAAAATGGAAATGAAATCTATGTAAATAGGGAAGGGTGGAGGGGGTGAAGGGTGCACAGGTAATGGGGAAAAAATAAGAACTAAGATACATCATGTACAGGTACAAGGACCTAATGATAAATGTAAATGCCTAAAATGTACCAACAAAAGAATTTTTTAAGAAAAGATGATGAGGAGCAGGTGCCTCAGGAGCCCACTTGACTGTCATTTTCCTGACACATTCTCACTTTCATTTTCACCATTACTCACCCAGTTCTCATTCTGAAAGACACCTGCTCTCTCTTCACAGCAGCAGGGGCTGTTTTCCTCCTGAACAGAAATCTTTTCCATCTCAAATTATGAGTTTCATAAAATATTCTCATGTTTATTTGAATTATTTTGGTGGTGATGGGAGTGTATTGATGAGTCTATTATTGGCATAAAGCTGCTCTAACAAAGTATCAGACTGGGTAGTATAAGAACAGAAATTTATTTTGTCACAGTTCTGGAGGCCAAAGGTGAATAATTAGGATACAGAGAGAGCTGGCTTTTCCTGAGGTCTCTCTCCCTGGGATGTGGATGGCTGTCTTCACTGTGCTTTTCCTTCTGTGGGTGTCCGTGTCCTAATTTTTCTCTTCAAAAAAGAAACCCAATCATATTTGATTGGTGTTCACTCTAATGATCACATTCTTAATTAAATAACTTTTCTTTTTTCAAGGCAATTTTGCCTTTATTTCTGTAACTAATAATGTTAGCATTTACATAAGCAAGATAGAGCTACTAATGTCTAATATCCAGATTTAAATTTCTTAATTTTTATTTTTTTAGTACATATTTTCAGTACATAATGATTACATTCATCTTAGGGAGATGGCACATGTTCAAAATTTTCCAAAGATAGACCTCCACCTGCAGTCATGTTCTACTATATTGGGGATTAGGACTTCAGCATATGAATTTTGAAGGAGACAGATTTCACCCCATTATAATTTATTCTTATCTTCTTCCATATGCTGGTTCTAGGTATAATATGCAGAAATTTTTGTTTCAATCATGAAGGGGGGAAATGAGGACCCTGGAGAGGAAGTAGAGATGCAGAGAGGATCACTCAGTAGCTTCCTAGTCCCCAAGATTTACTTATTAAAATTACCAAATACTTTAAGCAAGAGCAGCAGATTTAGTGTCATTAACAACAATGACAACAGCAACAACAACAACAACAACAGCTTGACCATGTGTCTCCACTCTCCAATACGAAGAATGTGGACATTTTGTCATATTTATTTCAGGTTTTTAAAAATGAATTAATGAAATAAGCATATAGAATTCACCCCCTCAGTATCCTCTTTGTTCCACCTCATCCTTCCTAATGGCATGATATGAATATGGGATTATTCCTATGCTTGACTGTACATTGTAAATTTGTCATTAATATAAAGCAGAAGCCATAGCATCCACTGAATAAGGAATGAAAAACAAATTATTTTGTAACAATATAGTGGAATAATCTGGTAGTTAAGATTTGCAAGGGAGGATATATCAACATTAAATATAACAACATTTAGTAAATAATGTCAAATATAAATAGCATATATATATATACATATATATGCATAATCATATATATATGCCCTGTGTATAGAAACATTTAAAAGGCAATATATTTTATGCATTAAGAAAAATATTACCAAACATAATAAAAATTATGAGAGAATAATGTATATCATGGTAGTATGGTAATTTCCCTTGTGAAAGAATAAATTGAAAATCATATAAGTAAACACAGTGAAAGGCCTTAAATTAGCCTTCATTATTTCTTGCAATAAAAATACCTAAAGCAAATAGGTATATACAAAGTCTTTGTAAATAGGGAGGGGTAGAATGGTTGAAGAGAGGGCAGGGGAATGGGGGAAAATTAAGAACCCATGTATATTATGAAATGGTACAAATTTCCAATGATGAATGTCATTATACCTAAACTATGCCAAAAACTATGCCAAAAAATTAATTTGAAAAATTTGCATGATGAGATAATCAGTTTGTTGAGATAATTGTAATATAGTTGAAACTCAGTACAGGTACTTTTAGCCCCAGTAAGAAAATAATTTCTACCATCAATATATTCCAATAATAGAGTGATACCTTTCATTACAAGGACATCCCAGGTAGGGAATGTAACAATGCAGGGCTTCGATCTGTCCTCCATGAGGTGGCGGCTTCCTAAGCCTTGTCTTATCCAGGTCACCAGATGATAGGGACAAATTCAGCTGTTGTCCTGGACATGATGCCAGAGACAGAAATGGGAGGTCCCTTCCTGGGGCCAGTTTAGATGACTCATTTTCCATATATCATGTAGACTGTACCTCCATAATTGTTTGAATTGTGGCCCTCAAAATATGTCCAGTTCCTTTTATACTAAGTTCTGATTAATTTAAACATTAAATAGGTGCCTGTTACTTGTTTGAGAGAAAATAATTTGCTGAGAAAATGTTTTTCCTGGATTATCAGAGTAGGTCTTAAGTGCAAGCATATGTTTCCTACTGAATAAAACAGAAGGGGAGCAAGAACACACAGAGAAAAAGGAGACATCGTAACCATGCAGACAGAAATTGCATTGTTGCAGCAAGTGTCTGACTACCAGTAGTCAACCATTTTTGCCCTTAAAAAACTGTCATTTTCATATAACTCAAATTCTTTTTATCACCCCTGGTGATATCCCTATACAATTTACAGTATAAAGGTGATTCGTTTTGACCTTGTTAATGTTCAAATTTAGTGAATGAACTTCATGTACTATTGTGACCCTCCTCCAGGATCTCCAAGTCAGTCACGGTGTGCTTAGTAGTTATGCATTCTTATTCAATCTCCATTAATTTCCCCCGTAGCAGGGATTGAATTCAGCACCTTGGCCTTGCCATGCAGGAGTATCACCACTGAGCTACATCCCTGGCCCAATCTCCATAGTTTCAGGTTTTGTATTGTGATTTAAAAATGATATGCACTCCTGATAACAAAACAATGTTATCTGTTTCAGCCATTGTGAATAAAACTGCTTCAGCATTCTTCTCCTTGTCTTCCAAAGAAAAAGAAGATAGTTATATAGTTGGGTTGGAATAACTGGCTATAGCAGAGTAACTTTACATTTTTTGGGTAGTTCACATTTTGGGTAGTTCCCAAGAGATTTTCTAAGTGACAGAACCATTTTAAATTCCCATTAAATAGCCCCACTACTCCAGCCCAAAGCATTTTCTGTTATCCTGACAATGTAATAATTATAAACTATCATTTAATTAGTTTTCATTTTTCTTGTGATGTTTAGAATCACTTCATATATTATGGACCATTTATGAAATATGCATATTTATGGTATTTCCACTGACCTTATCTTTTTAAAATCGATTCCTAATAGTTTTTATCCACTTGTAATAGTAGTCTATATTATATATTATATATTTATGTATATATTAAAGACTGCTATCTATATGGCAAATGATTTTTAGATCTGTGTCTCCTTTAGCATTCGTGTTACATTATTTAATAGATTTCTTCAAGTGCTTAGTTTTAAGATGGTTAAATTTATTATTTTCCTCACGGTCTATACTAAGTAGGTCTTAATATTGAAACCCTTACTTTGCTCCATGAAGGATTTATGCTCTTGGCTTAGCTGAAGCTTATCATGCAAAATTTATTTTTTGCCTTTCATGTAGAAAATAAATAAAATTAATTTTTATTACTTAGCACTTTTTACTGGATAATCTATTCATTTACTCTAGTGCCAGCTCAGCAATTAACAAAGCATTTCATTTCACTGTTTACATTTTCTGTAATGCTTTTTTCTAAACACTTAGAATTGTGGTATCTCAACACAAATATTTATGCTTTAATAACTGTACCTCATCTTCCAGCTAAACTATGGTAGCTTTCTGGAAACATGTACTTACAATCCTGTAGTTACCAGGTTCATATGATTAATGTTTTTCTATTAATTTACAATTTTATGGAACAGTATTGACAATCAGAACATTTAATTTAAATCTATATATGACAGGTTATACATAACACACACACACACATATATATATGTATATATATTTGTATACACACACACACATGTATATTTCGCAAACAATTCATTCCATGATTCTGCAAGAGAAGGCCATATTTGTGTTCCTGTGGGGAAGATGGCTGTAGTCATGTTGTCACATGAGATGGAGTTCACAAACAGAGTCAAATTTTGAACATGCTTGCTTTGGCAGTACATATACTAAAAAAATTTTGCTGAACACTTCAGTTTGTGAGCCAAATTGTTGACAAACAGCAGCATTCATGTACCGAGGTATTACTATACGTTATGCTTAGTATTTTTTTTTAGGAGTGGCTTACTATATATACAATATATTTCATTATTCATACATATATAGGAATACAGGAAGTTAGGTTACTACTGTGAAGTTTGGAAAACTTGGTAGATAAAGTCTAAAAAGAAATACTTTTTAGATACTTGTTAAGTAGTCCATGTAGATTATAAAGAATATATTAGAAACTTGTTTCTAATATGCAAATGAGAGTCAGAGAATTTACATAGAATTTGCCTTAAATATTTGCAGGGTTTGTGGTACATTCATTCATTATCACTGGTATTAGGTAGGTAGATGAAGATATATTTACATAGATAAATGATAAGTAAACCTATCCTCTATTTGGAGCTAATCTTCATTTTGAGTTAAACTGACTTCCTTCTTCCTGGTATTGTTGGCTAGCATAATTGTGACTGTTGAGGTTCCTAAGAAAAGAAACCCAGAGTCCACTACAGAACAGAACTGTGTTGATGTTTGAAGGATATTTGTGATGAATGGGAACAGGAAGACAGGGGAGGGGAGAAAGGAAATCATAAGCATGGTTTCCCAGGGAGAAGGATATACAGCAGCAAGATGTGAAATGAAAGAAAATTCTAAAATTATGTCTCATTTCCTCAACTAATTATATCAATAATATTACATAGAAGGACTTTACACTTGACATGTGAATTTGGTACTCAGCTTTTTATATGCCTTAAATCTTTGAAGTCTCTCAATGATAAGTTATTGAAGTATCCAAGCACAGTTTATTCAATGTCCTATTTTTGCCATTTATTATTCCCCCACCTCCTCCTCCTAACACCTCACAAGTAGCCTAAATATTAATGTTGACAGACTGATTGTCTATCTCATCATAAGATTCAGCTTAGGATACAATAACATTTTTCTTTTACTTACTGCTGTAAAAATTCCATGCAACTCATCCTGTTTTCCTTTAATTTCTTTCTCTTTTTTTTGTTTTTGGAAAGGAAGATTTACTGCATATTATCTCAGGTGAGTAATATTTCATCTTGTAGTATCAGGTGAAAGTAATATTAACACAACAGACCTTACAGATGGAGGTACTGGGAAGCACATTCTCAGCATCAGGTGTGGGTCCTGTGTTGAAGCTGTAACTTGATTCAGAGCTGTCAAAAATTTTAGACCTTGGAAATAGAAGCAACCCCCTGTGGCTTCAGTTTGGTGGCAGTTTTCAAACCCCACATGGTATGATAACACTAACTCATTAGGCTGGCTAGTCCTATAAAATCTGAGGTCACCTCCTACGGTTAATGGTCAATTCTGGAGCCCCAACTTCCAAATTCCACTCCCTTTATCAACACAAGACATATGAGAGTCTCATGTGTCAATATATTTGTATATCCATAAATTTATCACTTTATATTTTTTCCATGAGATTGTGAGTGAGAGGCCAGCAACATACCTAATTCATAATAGTTTTGAAAATAAAATCAGTTGATATCTTTAAAGTGCTGAAAACTGTACCTAGTAACAGAATTTTCTTAGTGTTAGTGTTGATGATCATAGCCATTTATCTTAAATATTGTATTTCTTATTATGATTTATGGTAACATTCTCATTAGTTCCAAAAATTAGGTATATTCCAATGATGGAAGTGTGAAGTTCCATGGGATATTTTAGTCATTTTGGAGGGCTGGCTCTTGCAGAACATAGTATATTGAATCATGCTTTTAGATTCCCCTCAGTCCCATTTGCAGACTATTATCCAGCTGGGTCACTCTTCAGAAAGTTTCAGATTCTGTTTCAACTGTGGAAAAATTAATTAACCATGCCACAAAAGAGTCTATGTTCTACAGTGGGTTTAAGAATGGTCTGTTTTAAAAGCAGCATATTCAGAACATGATAATATATTTCCTGGACACTCCATTTACAATGCCCATGATTTTAGAAGATATTACATCTTACCAATTACATGAAGATAAGACATTACTCTCCTGAGATAATATATATGAAATCTTCTTTACTCAAAAGAAAATAAATGGTGAAAAAATAAGTCATCGGTAATTCTACATTTTTGAATTTTGTTTAGAACACAATGGTCAATGTTTTAGAATGGTGGACTTCAAGTGTTGTATCAAAACCAGCAGAAGAAGCTTTTCAGAGTATTTTAGAAGAGAAAACTTGAACCTATGTCCAACTTTCTGAATCTAACACTCTAGATATGAAGCTCAACACTGCAATTTTTCTAAGTCCTCCAGCTGATTCTCATGCAATATGCGAGATGAGAATCACTATCATGAAACTCAGAAATAATACTTTAAGTTGTGGTTTTCCTGTTAGCTTGTGATTTTGGAAAATTCACAAGGAAAAATGCGGTGTATCAATTCATTGATTTGTATCCATTTAGTACATATGTTGAACAGTCCTTCCATGAGACAGACAATCCAGGTTTGGTTGTTTTGCTTGCTCTGCAGAATTTTTTAAAAACTTGGTTGGCTATATTTGTTAAGAAATTTACATTTTGTTCTTCAAAGACACAGGCTTGCAATTTTCTCAAGTTTATTGTCTTTTCTTGCTTTCATAAGAGTATAAAGACAGCGTTCTGAGTGGAGTTTGGATGCATTCACTCCGCTTCCCATTTATCAGGACTTTGAGAATAATTGATACAAATTCTTAGCTAGTGTATGTCTGTAATCCCAGCACTCTGGAAAGCTATGGTAGTAGAATCACAAATTCAAGCACAATCTGGGAAACCTATTTAAGTTGCAAAGACCCTGTCTCAAAATTTAAAATGCTGGATTGAATTCAATGTGAAAATCCTGAATTTGATCCCTAGTACTGTTAAAAAAACAAAAGGTCAATAAAATTTCTTTAAATGTTTGGTAGAATTCATTGGCAAGGCTCACAGATCTTGAGTTTATTGCCTATTAGAACGTTTTTAATTATTGATTCAGTCTCTTCAGAATGATTATTCTCCCAGGAACAATTTATGACTTGATCCATCAATTCCAAATAACTGAAGGTACATCATTGTTGTACCCTATCCTAGGTCTTGAGATGCATCTATTTACCTAAAACTGTCTGAAGTTTATCCTTCTTTGTGCTAAAGTAGTATTCTATTGTTTATGGATTATTTATTATATATAAGAAATGCTGGTGAGGATGTGAGGAAAAAAAGAACCCCTTTCCATTGTTGGTAGGTGTGTGAATTGGTACAACTACTATGGAAATCAGTATGGAAATTCCTCAAAAAATTAAAAATAAAGGTTCTATTTGACTCAGCTATTCCACTTCTAAGTGTCTCCCCCCAAAAGTTAATAGCATCATATCACAGTTATATATGCATACCTATGTTTATAGCTACACAATTTATAAAACCTTGGAAATAGTCTATATACTCATCAAGAAATAAACGAATAAAAAATAATGTAGTATTTATATAGAATGGAGTACTATTCTGCCATTAATATATTTATGAAGAATTTTTCTTAGTGTTTTCAATTTTACCATATGCTAGCAATATTATCATAATTTTATGTATATACAGAGTCTGCCAAAAATGTCTACACACTTCAAAAAGAAAAACAGTATAAATATTATAAAACTAAATTTATTGAGGCATCATGAAATTAATACAAATTACCTTTGGACTCTACAATTACAAAATTGCTCAAAGTGGTGGCCATTAGCTCCCGGACGCTTATTAGCTTTCTTTTCCTGCAATGGGTATACATTTTTTGGCAGAGTCTGCATATACAAAAACATGTATGTAAATGTTTTTTATAATAAAAATTCCGTTCAGCTTCCTGAGATGATGAAATGGATTGACATAGCTAAAGTGGAAAGTAAGGATTTATTAGAGAAGTTCAATGGATTATGTGTCTAATGAAATTGATCAGTAATGGTGGAGAGACCTGGATGATGCATAGCTGGCATCAGGAGTGAGAAAATCACTAGTGTTGAATTCCTCCCCTCCATAGAGTTGATGTTTAAGGATCTATGCTCCTGGGATCAGAATGGCAGTAGTGATTCCGGTAACTATCAGGTTAATGAGGAGCTTTGGAATTGACCCTTGAGGGATATGGAAACTTTAGAATTCAGGCTCTGCAACCTCACTCAAAAACCCTCCCCAGTCAGCCAGCAGTAGCTGTGCTCTCTCCAGAGAAAGATCTTGGTGCCGAAGTATTGAGTAAGTCCATGTGTCCACCCCTCCTGAGGACAGATCTTTTTGACTTTCACATGCAGGTGACTTTCTGAGCACCATTCTCAAAGAAACCCTCCAGGTAAGCCAAAGTCTCTTCCTTTATTATTTGGAAATGAGTGCAGCTATTGCAGTACAATTTCACCTCCTTACAGAAATCTCTTGGACATTTAAGTAAGGTAGGAGTGTAAGTTCTTTGGATGAGGTGGTGGAGAAAGAGTAGCTCATTGAGCACTTTCACGGTCCTCATGTTTCACACCAATAGGAAGAAATGACCTAAATAACAACACCTGCAACACAACCTTACATCTTTCTCCTACCCTTAACCAATGTTATTACAATGCTGTGTTGTTTCAAGTATCATTAAATGGAGTAATAAAATGCAAAGTATATGCAAGTCACCAACTTAATGATCTCTTTCACTGTTCTATTTTCCCCAAAGGAGCCCTCTTGAATGGCATGGTGTCCTGCATGGATGGCTCTTAATTGGATGTGCAGTCATAAGCAAGAGGCAGTAACTGTAGCATCTATCAGATAAAGAAAATTCAAGTAGGCCATTCAAACACTCCTAGGGCAGAGGAAGTGAGCCAATCCCAGCATCCAGGAGGAGGCTCCCCTACTGCCATTCCACTGCTCCAAGGTCAAAGGAGGTGAGCCAATCCCAGTGCCCAGGAGGAGACTCCACACCGCCATTCCACCACTCCTAGGGCAGAGGAAGTGAGCCAATCCCAGCAACCAGGAGGAAGCTCCCCCACTGCCATTCCACTGCTCCAAGGGCAAAGGAGGTGAGCCAATCCCAGCACCTAGGAGGAGGCTCCCCCACTGCCATGCCACCACTCTTAGGGCAGAGGGGGTGAGATAATCACAGCACCAAGGAGGAGGCTCCCTGCTGACATTCCACCACTCCTAAGGCAGAGGAGGTGAGCTGAGGGGGCACCAGCAGCACGAACCCTGCCCCAGGGAAATGAGAAGGCATGTAAACAAGTCTCAAAAACAGACTTCCAGATCACCTGGAGAAACTCCAAAGGGAAACGAGATGGAACAGTCTGATGCTCAACCACCTGGACTCCCAGAACTGGCAACAAAAGAGGATCTGGAAAAGATAAAATCAGAAATAATTTCTAAGATAACAGCAAAGATTTTGCCCTTAGTGCAAGACATGATTAATAAATCCAGAGAGGACACAGATAAAAAATAGAGGATTTGAGGAACATGATGGAATATCAACCTAGGAAACAAATGGAATCCATAAAATAGATGTAAAAGGATTTCCAGGAGATTAAAAACTCCATTGAAAGTCTACGCAGCAGAGTGTAAGGGACCATGAGAAATTAATCCAGCAGCTGCTAGATGATGCAAAGAGGAATAACATAAGACTGATTGGAGTTAATGAAGAAACAGCAGAGAGTGCAGATAACATTAAAAAAAAACTGTTCACAGAAGGGATGGCAGAAAACTTCCGAAGCAAAGGAAAAGAACTTGACATACAGATAAGTGAGGCATATAGGACTCCAACTAGTTTTGGTCAAAAAAAATCTACACATAGGCAAATAACAGTTAGGATTCCAGAAACCCAATAGAAGAACAAAATTCTACAAGCAATGAGAGAAAGAAAACAAATCACATACAAAAGAAAGCCCATCAGAATCACAGCAGACTTTTCAATGCAAACCCTCAAGGCAAAAAGAGCTTTGAGTGATGTATTTCAAGGCCTAAAGGAAAACAGCCTCCAAGCCAGATTGACGTACCCTGCAAAACTATCTTTCAAAATGGATGGAGAAATAAGATACTTTCATGATAAAGAGAACCTTAGGAACTTCATGAATACCTAACCAAAATTCCAAAAAAGTTTAGACAATATCCTAGGAAAAGACAATGAGGATCACAACCCCAGGAAGCCCAGCAGAGTTAATCTGTTGGGCATGAAAATTAAATGCAAAGGGGGAGATTCCAACCAAAAGAAAAAGTCATGACAAGGCTTTTAAAACTTTAAACTTCATCTCCCTAATGAGTGTATAGTTCAATCTTGTTGTTGTACTGATTAGTATTTTTCTGATTCTAGTGTTACACATCTTTCCTTGTGCTGTACTGGCTGTTTATCATCTTCTTGTGTCTACTTTTTAATTTGGTTGTATATTAATGAGCTGTAATTGTTCTTTATATATTCCAGTCATAAGTTATATGTATTATAAATATGATTTGTTTAAGGACTACTTTTCATTTTAACAATGTCATTTAAACTACTAAGTTTTGATGGAATCTCATTTGTCAATTTTTTCCTTTTACACATCAGGTTTTTTGTATCCTAGGAAGTTCTTGCCTACCCTGAATTCATAAACATTTTACCTTATAATTTCTTCTTAACATTTTATAATTTTAGTCATTCATATTTAGGTTCAAAGATCCTTTCAAGTTATTTTTATGTATGGAAATAAAGGGTTGAAGTTAATTTTTTATATACGGATACCAGGTGTTCTAGTACTATTTGCTGAAAACACTGTCTTTGCCTCAGCTCTTGAATTGAGTTTATATTCTATAAAATATTAATGTTAAATAATCTTTCAAAACTCAGTGGCCCATATATGTGTGCTTCTATTGCTAGATTCTCTGTTTTATTCCAATGATCTATATGTCTTTCCTTACACGAACACTGCCTTGATTGATGTAGCTTTAGAAGAAGTCTTAAAATTAGGCACTAAATGTCTTCCAACACTGTTTTTTTACTTTTTCTTTTACTTTTCTAGGTCCTTTGTACTCCTACATAACTTTTAAATTTCAATATCTTATTCTTTATTTATAGCAAGTATATATAGACCTGAATTTTTATATATACCTTGTGTTTTCTAATCCTGCTAAATTCAAATACAAGTTCTAGGGGCTCCTAGAGATTGCTTAGTATTTTCTCTGTAGATGACCATTTCATCTATATATAAAGATTTTGCTTCTACCTTGCCAATCCTATCCTAATTGTGTCATTTTATTGCCAGACTATTTTGGTTTAGGCCTATGATTCAAAGTTTAATAGATAGATGAACAGTAGGCATATATTCCCTTGTTCCCAACCTTAGGGAGAAAGCATTGTATCTTGCCCATTCATATAAGGTGATTTGCTGGAAGTATGGAGTACATGTCTTTAATTTGTTGAGAAAGTTCTGTTCTACTTCTACTCTCCTGTTAGCTTTTACCATGCACAGCTGTAGAATTTTCTCCAACTAATGACAGGATCATATGGCTTTTCCCTTTCCTCTGTTAAAATGATGACTTTTAAGGGTGAATCTTCCAATGCTGAATCAATACTGCAATCCCCATAATAAAACCACTGTCTACATGTTGCCAGATCTGACTTCTGTTAGTTCGTTTTGTTAAACAAATTTCTATCTATGTTCATAATTTTTCTTCTATTATCTTTATCCAGTTTTAGGATTAGCACAATGTTGATTTCCTAAAATGAGGGGAGAAGTGTTCCTTTTTTTTTGCTTTAATTGTTTGATATAATTTGTCAGTTAAAATGTATACTAGCCTGTTGTCATATAGGAAGGTTTTCAAGCTAGGAATATACTTTCTTTAATAGGTACTATTCAAATTTTATATTTCCTCCAGAGTTAGTTTCATTAATTTGTCTTCTAAGGTATTTCTTTGAAGTTGTCAAATTTATTTCAAAAGATATTTTTGTAATATGCTTTCTATATCCTTTTAAATTCTGTAAAATCTGTGGTAATGTCTTCTAAATCTTGATATTGTAATTTTAAAAATGTATAATTGATATTGCATAGTAGGAAGTAAAGGTCTAAATGAACAGGGAAAGTGGGAGGCATAGGGGAAAGGAAAGAAGGGAAAAGAAAAAAAAATTGAGAAAAGGAAAAACATGGAAACAAAGTCTTTGCAAATAGGGAAGGGTGGAGAGGGTGAAGGGAGGGCAGGGGAAGGGGAAAAAAATAAGAACCAAGATACTCATGTAATGGTACAAGATCCCAATGATATATGTAACTGTATTTTATACCTAAAATGTACCAATAAACTTAATGGGGAAAAAAAGAATATTCAAGTAAATTGTGCTGTAAATATAGTGGAACAATCTAGTAATTAACATCAAAATAGGAGGACTACTTACAACCTTATCAGAAATTGAAATTATCTAAGTGTACTGATTGTAAATGATACACATATACAGTAGGGTCCTGTTATATGAAGATTTTAAAATACAACAACATGAAGTAGTTTTGCAGAATAAGGCTAAGTTCATTGAAAATTCAAAGAGAGTAATGTATGCCAACTTAAAGTGAAGTTTCCCCTGTGGGGAAAAATCAAATTCGTAAAAGAATGTGCTGGAAACTGCTTCAAACATGCCCTTATTATTTCTCACAATAAACATATCTAAAAAAGCCAGGGTGAAGTGTGTGGCATTTTGGTTGATTTCTATGGAGTGCCAGCCCTTCAAGATTTTCTTCAGCTTCTTTAATGCATGGATAATCCTTAAGAAAAGTGTACACACTTGTTGAGTTTCAGTTAAATGTACATTTTTTCTCAGGTAGCATTTTTCTGATAATATATTCATAAATTATACATAACCTTTGTGAGTGATATATCTAATTCTTTTAATGTTTAATTTGGTTTTTTTTGCAAACATATCTTATCATATATTGATCCCAAATGAATATTGATATCATTGAAATTTCTTTTCTCACATTTTTACTTAAGCAAGATTCCAAAAAGTAATTTGAACATGTATATTCTTCACTGATAATGGCATTGTTCATGCTATAGTTTTCCTGTCTTCCCTTTTGTGTTTCTTTAACTACACCAAGCCATCACTTACTTCTGTTTGGTGAAAAGTGCAGTAAGATATTGCTCATGAAAGACACACACAGACACATGTTCACACATACACAGACACAAAAGTTTGGAAAAGTCCATTGAGGGATGAACTTACTTAGAACTACATAGGCTGCTTTTACTCAATTTAATTATCATAACTTTAAAATATCTCTGAGAGGATTTTAACCCTCAGAATTGGGTGTATAATTGCAAAATAAAGATTATGCATTTAACATATATACAGTGCATACTGAAGCATACTCTGGAAAACATCTCCATGCTGCAGCCAGTGAAAACATCCATTGAGCAGTTTCCTTTATACAAATGAAAAACATACAGTTAAAGAGTTTCTTCCCATTCCAAAAGCAACTGCTAGAGGATAGAATAAATTCAGAGCCTGTAACTCTCATTTATCACCAAATGATCATTGCTAATGTAGTTGTTTTTGTTTTCTCCAGGGGGAGGAGAAACAGCAATGCTCACAAGGGACTCTCCTATTAGTATGCCTGAATATCAGAGTCCATGTAATTTTTTTGTCTCTATCTTCTAGAAAGGAATAATTCATTTTTATTTTTATCTTTTTTTCATAAGAGGCTCTGCATTTTATTTTTCTTAAATTTAGTTATTAGTTCATTTACTTTTTAATTTTATGTAATTATTTGTTTTCTGACTCATTAAGGGACGTGTTTCCCATAGTTACCTAGCTTCTCCTAGAAGTAATTGTTAAGCACATTGGTTGTGTTTCCAAGGGAGGGTCTTACCAGCTCCAATTCTAAAGCTAGTGTTTTCCAATCACTGCTCATGTCCACCAGCATGGCTGTCTTCCACATCCTACAGCTCACTTAATGCATAACAGATGGCACACTTTGAAAGCAAGGACAATTTTGGGATCTATTTCAACAAGAAACTTGCAATTGTAAAGGAAATTAATCAGAAACACAGAAATATTTAGAAATGCTGATTCTGTATTATCCAGGGGATTTGCAGAGATGAGTCAAGAGGATCAGCTAGGTAGTCTGACAATGAGATCTTTAACATAGCATTTGCCAAACTGTGTGTAGGCTTTTCCATGACATGTGCTGATAGGTCCATGGGTCTAAAACATAAACTGTCTCATCTGTAAATTGAAAAGACAATCAGGTGATACTGGGACTTCCCAAAATAAGAGACCGTTGCTTCACAGTACACCATTGCTCCTTAAACCTGGGCTGTGGACTGGTTCATGGCCTGTTAGGAGGCAGGCCACACAGCAGGAGGTAAGCAGCAGGCAGGTGATCAAAGCTTTGTCTGTATTTACTGCCACTCAGCATGTCTTACATTACTGCCTGAGCTCTGCCTCCTGTCTGATGAGCAGTAGCTTTAGGTTCTCACAGGAGCTCAAACACAATCCTGAACTGTGCATGCAAAGGATCTAAGTCCATGCTCCTTAACACAGTGTAAGGACTGATAATCTATGATGGAGCACATGTGCTGATGCTAATGCTGGAAAATGGATATAAATAGTGATTAAAAGTAGCAGAGATGTTTGCTCAGAGACAATAATAAATCAAGTGCTTTCAGACATACCAAATCTCTATCAGTGCGTGACACATAGCAATTATGCTGTATCCAGTAGCCTAGAATACAGTGGGAAGTGAGTTGATGTATTTAAATGGTACAACTATATCTGGTGGCAGGGTTTAGGTCAGAATCCAACCCTAATTTCAGTTTGCATGAGTTCTTCCCATTATTTTATTTACTTGATTCTGCGTTACAATGACTCATAATTATTTCATTTTAATAATAATGGAAATAAAAAGCAGAGCAGAAGTTATTGCATTTGAATCGTCCCAACCTTCTCCTTCTCCCACGGTCTGTAGAAATAATGTCTTCTATAAAATTGGTCCCTCTTAACAAAAAGGATGGGGACTGCTGTTCTGCAAGATAAATTTGATGTTTATTCTCACATTTCTTTTTGTTTCAATGCATGGATAGAAAGAAAACTCCATGTCTTATGCTTAATTTTGTTCCCATGTTTTGCCACCATTCTGAAAAACCATGGGTTCAATAAAGGAAGTCAGGGTTAGAAGAGAGAGAAGAAAAGTAGAGGGATAAGGCAGGAGAGAAATATCTGTATATTCACTTGGGTTTGCAATGTGAATTCTTACTTGTTCTTTATTTTAAGAAGTGTTACAAACACTTCAGAAATATTAAATTCATGGAAAATATATGCTAATCATGGAATGCTGGTCCTTATTCCCAGAGTGTATACAACAGACATCCATAGTGGTATCAAGAATTTTCATTCCTATCATGCCCAAGAGAGTCTGTTACTCAGCCAGAAACCATTTGTTTCATTTTGTTTTTACCCTATCCTTTTGATAGATTCAACAACAACATGAAATTCAAAAACCAAACATCTGTTTTGGAATTCTTTCTCCTGGGACTGACAGATGATCCAGAAATGCAGCCACTCATCTTCAAACTATTTCTGGTTATCTACCTGGTCACCATCCTGGAAAACCTGCTCATCATCCTGGCTTTCACCTCTGACTCCCATCTCCACACTCCCATGTACTTCTTCCTCTCCAACCTGTTCTTCACTGACATCTGTATAAGCACTAGCATGATCTTAAAGATGCTAGTGAACACCCATACACAGGATTGGAGAATCAGTTACACAGGCTGCTTCTCTCTGCTTTGTTTTTATTAGTTTCTGCGTGTTTAGAAAATTGTCTCCTTGTGATCATGGTTCATGACCACTATGTGGCCATTTGTCATCCACTGGGGTACATGGTCACCATGCACCCCCACCTCTGTGTCTTGCTGGTTCTACTCTCCCTGCTCATGAGCATTGTGCACTGTCTAATCCCCAGTCTGGTGGCCCTGCCACTGTCCTTTTGCACAAACATGAAAACCTCACACTTCTGTGAACTTGATCAGATCATAAACCTAGCCTGTTCTGATACCTTTACCAGTGCTATGCTGACATATTCAGCTTGAAACACATTTTCTGGTGTTCTTCTCATTGGAATTTTTTTCTCTTATGTTAAAATTGTCTCCTGTATTTTGAGAATGCCATCAGTTGGGGGAAGGTATAAGGCTTTTTCTACCTCTGGGTCTCACCTCTTTGTTGTTTCCTTTTCCTATGGGACAGGTTTTGGTGTGCACTTGAGTTCTACATTTAGTAACTCTTCCAATATTAATACAGTGGCTTTAGTGATGTACATTGTGATCCTTCAAGAAATGAATCTTTTTATCTATAGTTTGAGGAACAAGGAAATGAATACAGCTCTGAGACATCATCTCATTACTTGGGAGCCTTTTATATGGTGGGGTCATGAGCTTTGAGTTAATGTTTGTAGAATAGCAAAAAATGGGAAAAATACAAGATGGAAAGAAGCCTAGCTCTGTCTCACTAAGATCCTCCAAAGTGCCCACACAGTATGATGTCTAAGCACATTTCAACTTGTACTTTGTGCTTTTCTTTGATTATCCAATTTTGTGATGTTTGACAAATGATTTCAACCTTTAAATGCTGTTGTGTTGCTCTGACTCACTCAAAGGAAAAATGAATTGAGTCCTCCATTTTAACAATTCTTTATGCATCAGTTTCTGAGAGGTAATGTTGGAGTAGTTGAACTGAATAAATTCTGCACTGATATCTGGAGATGAGCTTCTGTGTGGTCCCATAAATAGAGCCATGATTGTTTTCTCTCACATGATGCTAAAGAAATGGACTGTTATATGTAATTAAGTAATTACTGCCACTTTCTTCAGGCAAGTGCATCTTTCTTGATTCATATTAGCATCTTCCCTACTCAGTGTCATTTTTCTGATTCATATAATAAAATTATATGTCAACAATTTGAGGTGTTTTTGAGATATTTGATTTTATTCATGAAAAATAATGTATAAATTTTTGTTACAATCTATAAAAACTCTTATCATATGTACATTAGATTTAAGTTTTATATTTCCCCAGAACTCAGTGATAGTCTTTTACAGTACAAAATGGTGGGACACTGAGACTGAATAGGAAGGAAGTGCCAAAGTATCTGCAAAAGAAAAAATGTACAAAGGTAGGAATGTAACAGATGAGAGAGGAAAAGTCTATGTTTTGAAATGGGAAGACAAAAAGACTTCTCCTTATCAACTTACTATTCATATAATAGAAATTATAAACTTGAGAGAAGAATTAAAACTTTAAAAATATCAATAGTGTGCAATGATTATAATAATTTTATGAGTGGTATTGACAGTGCTAGCCAACATGTAACAGGCTCTCCTCTAAATAGAAAGTGAGGAATATACTATTAAAAAATATTTGTGCACCCCTGGACCAAACAATATGAAACTTGCTTTTTATTTATTCCAAACAAGAAGGTTCAGAAATCATTTACAGTTTAGATTAGGTCTAAGAGACCAAGTAATTGAAAAATACGGAATAGTAAAATGCCAACCACGGCATCCATTATCAATGTCTTCACCATTACATTTAGTGGATAGATGTTTTATTGAAATGCTATCACTCACAGAAAAAAAGGAAAGACCAACACAACAGTGTAAAGTGAGTTGTTCAAAGAAATATATTAACGTAAAAAGAATTCAGAAAGAGACTATCTCCTACTGTCCCGATTGTAACTTTGAGTTATGTACAAAATATTTTAAGATATAACTTATACAGAAAATTATTGAATACATTTGATAAAATTGTAATTTTTAAATTTTCTGTTATATTATCATAAAAAATAAGGGAAAATAAGCAATTTTGGATCATCCAATATTTAAAGAATTGGATTGCTAAGAGGTTAAACAGTACCCAGCACTGTGTCTATCTGTTGGATGAAAACACCTCATTGGTAACAGTTCTAACTTTTGAGGCCTGTGCGCTTAACATTTCTCACATGTGAGAAACTCAATCTTATCAGAATTGTTTAACCATTGATATTTGAACTGGTCACCTCATTCAATACATCTACTCTAGAGAAAATCAACTAAGGTATGTTTAAAATGGTAAAACATTAGGGATATATTTTTGATAACAGTAAATTATCCTTTTAGAAGCTAGATATTGGGGAGTGGGAAACACATATTCAAGTGATAAAGGAAACAAGGGAGGTGGAAGAGAAGGGAGGAAAAGAGACTTTTTAAAAAGAGAGACTGGAGGGCTGGGGATTTAGCTTAGTGGTTTCAACACCTGCCCCGGAAATGCAAGGTCCTGAGTTCGATCCCTGGTACCAAAAAAAATAAATAAATAAAAATAAAAATAAAAAGAGAGAATGGAAAGAAAAAAATGGAAACAGAGCTTTTGAAAATGAGGAAGGGAAAACGGTTGAATTGGGGAGGGGAGTAGGAAAAAAGAATCCAGATGTGTTGTGTACAGGTACAAACTCCCCATGATTAATGTGGTCATTGTATGGCAAAGATATACTAATAAAAATAGATGAAATGGAATAATAGTCTCTTATTAATAAGAAAAAATTTTAATTCAAATACAGTAAGATGCAGCCCTATTTTATTCACATATGAAACAAAGTATCCATTATAGAATATTGACAAGTTTTATAATTGCTAAAGCTATAATATCTGGATTCTGAATTAAAGTCAAATGTTCATAACCATAAAACCTTTTATGTGCCAATTATCTTCATGAATTTTTATCTTTTTGGTTTTTATTTTGTTTTTTAAAGAAAATTAGTGCTCAGTCAAAAATGTAGATTATCTTTTTAAAGGCTCCTCAAACATAACAGCTACCCTTGTTCATATGGGCTTCAAATTTTAACAAAAATTGAAATTTGATTTAATGCACAAAGCTGTATAGCATCATTGCTGACCCCATAGATGGCATTGATACTGCACATATGAGTCATTAAATAATAATTAGCATTTAAGAAATATTTTTTGATTCTAGGTATGATAGCATATATGTTTCATTACAGCAATCAGGAGGCTGATGCAAGAGGATCACCGTGAGTTCAAGGCCATCCAGAGGTACAGAGTGACACTCTTTCTCCAAAAACAAAAAGAAAAGAAAAGAAAAGAAAATTAAAAGTAGAAATATTTTCTTTCTAATTTCCATTTTACTCAGTATTAACTTATATCCACATCTCACAGTGCCAAGGAAACATTTGGTATCTGACACTTGTCTGTCACTTTAGTTGTTGTATGGCTCAGTTAAAGTGCTTAAATCTATTTCTTTTATTTTATTGACAAATTTTAATAAATATATAGTTGTGAGATAAAGAGTGAGCTTAAGTTTTGTGTACATAGTGTAGAGTGACCAGATCACCTTAAGTTGATTCTAATCTTAGACAATTGGAAGTGTTGTATCCTCCACAAATGAAACCCTCGTGTTGACAGTTGAGGAATTAAGAAGGGGGAGCCTCAAAGCCAGGCCTGACACCTAGCCTTCTTATATCTAAGTCACCAGCTGTTCACTGCTATCTTTCCTGAGGGAGGGATTTCTGTCCTCCAATCATCTCCCTGAAGGCTACAATCAATTCTCCTTTCTCTTTAACATGTCAATACAGTTTAATTTTGGGGAAAACAGAAAAAGAAAAGTACAGAGAGCCTAATTTAACAAATATCCAGGGAGTTCCCACATCAATAAAATGGAAATCATAAATAACCTTACCTTACAGAGGTATTCTTAAGACATTAAATTAAGTAAAATGCATAAAATGCTTAGAACAGTCATCATCAGTCCTAGTTGATCATTATACTTACCTGTGGGTATTGAAAATACACCAATGTCCTAGCCAGCTTAGAACCAGTTAAACAATGTTCCCTACTTGAGGGTTTTATAGTAGTTCAGCATTGATCACCAACTCTTTCGAATATTGTTGTGCACTAGAAAATACTCCATTCCTAGTATAAGTTTACAGTCCATAAAGGTTGCATTCTTTGTGAGGACTTGGTTCACATACATAACACATCAGAATTCCTTTTTCATCCCCTTCCCTCTTTACCCCCTCCCTCCATCATTGGTCCCCTTCCCATTTGAGGAAACTATCTCCCTACACCCTGTTATCTATCTTTTATTTTGCTCTTCATTTATATTTTGGGCTTATAAAAATAAACAAGTGATAAGAGCATATGTGCATTTTTATCATTTACTATTTGTTTCAGAACTAATATTTTATGGATATTAGAAATATTAACGAGTAATATTTTAGTTTTCTTACACCCTTGGATAATTCCATTCCTCTATGTGTCTGTCTCTCAGATGCAACAACTGTTGTTAAATTGTTGAGTGTATTTTCTGTCAATGATCCCATAACATGGGAATTAATATAATTATTTGTAAGTTTTCTTGAAAATTTGTGTAACTAGTAGACAACTATATGTATTATATCTAAAACTTTCTTCTTTACTTAAACATTGAATTAAAGCCTTTCTGTGGTGTACATATTGAAACATCTTCCTCTAACTGATGCGCAATACTCTAATTCCTGGAGATTAGACTTCTTTTTATTAAACAACTTTTCCAATACAATTTCTTATGGCAATAGTCAATCAAAATTCTGAGCTTTTCTCTCATCACATAAGTGAGAAATTTCTTAGGCAATGATCAACCAAAATTCTGAGCTTTTCTCTCCTGTCACAGAAGAGAGACTTCCTACATGGTATGTGTGCATTTTGTAGGGGTTGGGGTGGTAAAATCCAGTGCATGTTCAGTGATACTATTTATTTCCTATATTTGTTTTCTCAATAGAGAAATGGCTGTTTTTATCAATGACACTGTCTTATCAAGTGACAAATATTCCTGAAGTTTATCTAACAATTGTTCCATGGTAAGACAATATAAAAATGTTCATATGAGTAGTAATAGTTCCAGTTAGAGATCAAAACTTGGCTGTAAAATCCATTATCATTAATATAATCTCTTACAACTAATATGTCATAAATGCTCCTACTAACCACTGATTCATTCTCCTCCTTCACAGATCAACTTACTGAATCTTAAGAGGAAGAATAAACAGTCTGCTTTGGTTCATTCAGTGGTAGTAAGGAAAATTTTACAAATGAAACAATCATTCAGCTCTGCTTGATGTGTCACAGCCTGAGACTACAGTCAGCAGACAAAGTCTGGGTCCCACATTGTTCAAACATTTCCTATGCAGGATGGGTAAGCCACTCTGCCTCTCTGTGCTAAATTTCCTTATCTAGAAATATTTATCTCTAGACATGTAGGGCACCTAAGGAAGGTGAAGATAAATGTTTGTGCATTGTTTTGTAATGAGACTTGAATCATTATTGGAATTTATTCCAGGTTAATTAATGAAATACAATCGCATAACAATTATAATCCCCTTCAATGTGATTGATTATGTGGCTGAGACAACAGGTTTTTCTCGTCTCTGGGCTCTGGGGCACAGAATGATTTGAAATCTTAAAATATTTCTCAATCCATGAAAAGCTTTTACCCATTCTGCTAGTTATGATAGCGCATGTCTGTAATCCCAGCACTCTGAGAGGCTGAGGCAGGAAGATTGAAAGTTCAAGCCCAGCCAGGGCAATTTAGCAACTTGCGGAGCCCTGTGCCAATTTTTTAAATTAAAAGGTGCTGGAGATATAGTTCGATGTTAAGACCGTGGGTTCAAGGCTTAATAGTGCATAAAAATAAAATTAAGTTTAAATATGACTGGGGATATAGGTTACTGCAAAGACTGTGTTCAATCCCGAGTACACACACACATACACACACACACACACACACCTTTTCTTTTTCTGACTCTTTTTTCATGTTTATGAAAATATCTGAAAAGTTCTTGAAAATGTAAGTGCTGTCAATTTTATGACAACATGGAAAATTACAAATTCTGAAGACAATTCATAAAACAGACTTGGATCTTGTGTCTTGTCCTATGGAACATCCCTGAAACCAGTAAGCAGATGTAGAAAAAGATCTCAAGGTGTGCAAGCTACCCAGATGACACTTATTCTGTGAGCCAAAGAAGTATGTGTGTTCAATATTTACCAGAGAATTTATTATTTGTGTAGGTAACTCTGTGTCACACACTCTGGGAAAGAATGTGACTCAGTCATTTTCCTCCAAATTCCTATATCGGCTTATACAAATATTAGAAATAAGGAAAAACATAAAATGATTTTTTTCAGGAATCTATTAAAAAGAGATGGATGGATAGGAGAGGGAGAAAAGGAAAACAGAATGAAAAAAGGAATTAAGACGCTTTATGTACATGTACCACTTTCCTACGATGAACGTAAACATTATGTACTAAAAACGTGTATTAATAAAAAATCCAAATCTTCACATCACAAAAACTTTTAGTTTGATATTATAACAATAATAATTAATTTTCCTTTAGATATGTTCACACACACTTGCTCACAGAAGTAGTTTTGATTATCTCTTTAATCCTGACTCATTGGCATATGATCAACTAGGAATCAACTCTGATGATAATACTGAGGCTCAAAAATAATGACAGAATAAGTAGAGTGAAGGTTTCAAATTTACATATTTTATTCACAGAGACACATAAAATAAACTTTTTTATTCTGTTTGCTAAACTTGAGAAAGTTAAAAGTAGGGATCTACAGGTCTTCCTTTGAGATGGAGAAAGGCTAAATTTCAAGAATGAGAGAGGAAATGGACAGTTGAAGGGAAACTCACAACAGGTATGAGAAGGCATGTGCCCTGCATTGTTGTGAGCTCATTCTGTGATTCCTGTCTGTGATCTCAGCCCTCCTGCCCATGTTTAGAGTATAAAGGAGCAGTAACTTTTCTCCCCAGAGTTGTACCAGGAAGCCCTCAAAAGAGCACAGTGAGCAGAGAGTATCTGCTGGGGTGACAGAGAAGAGAAATTGCTGATGGTGTTGTCACAGGAGAACCTTGCCCAGCTACCTTGTGTCTGCAGTAAGAATGTTCAGTTCAAACCTGTCTTCACCCCAGTTCCATCCCAGGACATGGACCAAGTTATATGAGAAAGCACTATGGTTTACTTATGAAAAAGAATAACAATATGTGCACTTATAGCCTGGAAGCAGTTATGCAGATGAAATTAAATAAACTACATTGAGACTGGCACTTGGGAAAATTTGATAAATGTTGATGGTATTATGGTTATAGGCATGTCATCATCCTAATCCTCTTCATCTTTATCACCACTCATGATCATTTTGAACCAATTAGTGGACAGTTTAGGGGGACTAATTTTCTACTCTGTTAAGAGATATTCCCAAGGAAGCTAGAACCAGTGTGTGAAGAAAGCAGAGCTCTGACTGAGGGTTCTTGCATCTTCAACAGATCCAAGACTGCAAAGTAGAATCATGGTCACTATAGGGTGGAAAGTGATGGATAGGAGGAGGAAGGGCCTGGATAGCAGATATCAAAATCCACTTAGATGGGGGAACATATTCCAGTGTTATATAGTCCAGCAGACAAGGGTGACAATAAGTTATGACAATTAACTGTGTATGTTATTATAACTACAAGAGATTAGTTTGAATGTTTCAAATGCAAGAAATGGCATACATTTAAAGAACTGGGACTGCTAATTTCCCTAATCTGATCATTACATGCTGTACACGTGTGACAATTATCACTGTGTGGGGGAAGGATTTAGCTTAATGGTGCCATGCCTGCCTGCCAAGCAAAAGGTCCTGAGTTTGATCCCTGGTATCAAAAATTATCACTGTGTGCCCCATAAATATATACTTTTTATCTCAATTAATTTTTAAAATTAAAGATAATTTGTTAAAAATGTCCCTTTAACCCTGAATCAGACCTTTGCAATTTGGGGTCTTCCCATCTAGCTACTCCAGCTGCTTGGCTTGACGGGGAAGAAGCAGTGTTCTCTGAGTCCCTCCTGCATCTGGTTTCTCCCACACCACTCAGCAGCCTGTGCTACCTCTGTACTGGGCATGATGAAGGAGTAATGATCCATCATTGCCTGTCCCCAGGCTGAAGAGCAATAGAGTTGGACTCTGTCCTCAGAGACGGCAGGAAGGCAGATGCAGACATGGACCCACCGAAGCAGATGATGAGAAGACACATGCACCCCACTGGAAAGGATGAGCAAACTGAAATCCTGGAGGATACAGGCTGGTTATTTACAGTTCTGTGTGTGCGAGAGCCCAGTGTGCACAGCTCATAATTAAATAAATTTGTTCACAATAGCTCAGTCTGTAAGGACTTGTTAACATTGATGGAATAAGAACATAGAAAAAGTCAGCACCCTTTGTCATGTCTGGGACTTTCTACTTACCCAGAGCCTATTCAGCTACATTCCTCTCTTCTGATTTTCAGTTTTCATAATCTATTTTTTTTTATAACTAGGGGTTAATGGATACTAGGCATGTGCTCCACCAGTGAGCTGTACCAAATCCTTTTTTATTTTTTAATTTGATACAGGATCTCTCTGAGTTGCCCAAGCCAGCCTCAAAATAGCAGTCCTCCTGACTTGGCCTCCCAAGTAGCTGGCAGTGCAGACATACACTCAAAGCTTATTTGTACTAACATGTTTAATTGTACATATATTTCTGAGGTTCATTGTGATATTTCAGTACATGCATACAGTGTGTATAGGTTCAACTCACTTTGAAATACTTCCAACAAGAATGGCTGGTTAAAAAAGTGGTATACACAATGGAATATAATTTAGCCTTCAAGAAAAATGGCATCATGTCAGTTGTGGAAAATTGAGGAAATTGCAATTATAATGTTAAGTGAAATAAATCAGACACTGTATGGCTTCCCTATGTGAAAAACCTGAATCATGAATAAATAAGATAATAAAATAAAGAGAGGGAGCATGAAAAAAAAAACAACCAAGATTTTTTTTTTTTGAGATATGGAAAGGGAACAGGGAAATTGAGATGGTAGGGGGGAAAATAAAGGCATCAAAAATAAACAAGATATCTTATATTTGTCTGTCAACTTCCCCAAAATGAATGTGACTATCATGTACTTCAAACATACACAAATAAATAAAACTTTTTCAAAAGAAAATATGAGTTCAATATCATTACAGCATTCAAATTATCAAGAAATTTGAGAATTATGTTTGTATCAAGAATCAGCATATTCTATTGTCTGATTATTTTTTTCTAAGGACAAGTTCTTGTTATCCTTTCAATATGTCTTTCTTGTTGATAGGTTGATAGGTTGGAGATTTAATGTTTTACACTACTTTGAATGAAAATCTAGTTTGCACTTTCTTTATCTGATTGATTAGGTTAGAATATTGTAAAAGCATTGATTTTTACATATTTGATAACTTTATACTTCACTGAAATCCACAGGTTCCTTTCAGTTGGTTCCAATCAAAGCCAGACTAAACTCATCTCAGCGCTTCCCTGGAAGAGAATCTACTTGCAACCAAACTCACGTGGCTTTTCACAGGCGTCAGGTCTCATGTGTTATTGGCTTCTTCAATTTGTTCCCCCTTGGAAGGGAGATTATAACGTGGAAGTTGGAAGAGATGGGTTCCCACAGATCCTCTCAAGGATCTTTCGTCCAGTGACCTGAAGACCTCGCACTAGGCTCCACCTCTTCAAAGTTCCATTACCTCCCAATAGAACCATCCTGAGGGCCAAGCCTTCAATACATAAAATTTTTAGGAGAAGTTTTTCAAATCTAAAGTCTCTGTGTTCTCTTCATTGCGAACTATCACAAAGTGCAGCCCTTAGTCAAGAAGGAGGAGATTATACAAGGACGTGAACAATAGGAACTAAGGATCATTGGGCATTTTTTGAAGCTGCCACCAAGCCTCATTTTTCAGGACTCTAGACTCCAAGCACAAGAAACTGGAGACATTACACAGATCTCCAGCACAGCTTCCAATGCATCAAACTGCCACCATGATTCTCAATGACCATGAAATAAATCTTTGAAAAGATCTAGCACTTTGGAAGAACTTTCTCTACATGGGGTGCTTACTTACACAGAACCTACTTGCTTCTCCTTGCTATACATTCTGAAGAAGCACTCTAGCTTCTCTTTTACAAAGATAGTTCTTCCATCAAGTCAAATGCAACAAAATTTCCCCTGCAGTGACTTGTTTCTTCAAAACTAGTAAAGGATAATACTGTTCCAAAATATATTTCCACTATACATGTCTATAATTTATGAAGTTTAGTAATACTTATCGATTCTATGAATTTTCCTAGTTGCTAATGCACCATAGATGTCCAAGTTTGTATCAGTCAGTGTTCACTAGAAAAAGAGATTTAATAGAAGATTATATATCTATACATACATATATATATATGTATATATGTGTGTGTGTGTGTGTGTGTTTAAAAGGTTAACTTACAATAGCTGTCTGCAGAGTGAGGTTCTGAGGAAGGCAAAATGGCCTTCTGCACTCTGGAAATCTGAAGACTTCTGTCAAAATTGAAGACCTCATGCTCACTGCAGAGGTCCAAGCAAGTCATTATTAGGAAGCTGAAAGGTCTGTGTTGCAACACTAAGAGTCTGCTCTGGAAGCCTGGAGATGTATGTCTAAAGGTGATGGAAAAGACTGAAGCTTCTCTGAAGAAACAGAAATAAGAATTCCTTCTTTCCCAGAATGAGACTTCCCTCTGCAATAAGTCCACCATTGAGGCACAGTCACAACAATGCTAAACCAATCAGCTGGATATTTCTCAGTCAAGTTGACCCCACAGATAACTATCACAATCCATGCCTTAAAAACTTGACAACTAGATATATTTGCTTAAACCTTACTTAATCTCCAAATATAATAACAAGTTCATAATTACACCTAACATGGTACAACTATCCTGTGCACAAATAAGACTGCACTATTTCATTCCGAGAATAGATGGCAAAGTTTTTCTTGTGGTGATGCCTACTCCTAACATTTCCTAACATGAAAATTGTAATATGGATCTAACATATAGAAGAACTAATATTGAGGCTATTAACAGTATTTTTAAAAGATTGCACATTGTCCCCTGAAAGAAGTGCACCAAATCACAAGGAACAGCCAGAGGCCTGCCCTGACACCATCATGAAGTGTCTACTGATATGAGGGAGAAGCCCACAGGGACCAGAGGAGCGTGGTTTTGGCCAGGTCTTACCCAGGGTCCTTTCCCCATCCCAGCAGCTGGGACCCACAG
This sequence comes from Heterocephalus glaber, assembly GCF_053883595.1. Taxonomy (NCBI): domain Eukaryota; kingdom Metazoa; phylum Chordata; class Mammalia; order Rodentia; family Bathyergidae; genus Heterocephalus; species Heterocephalus glaber. The sequence continues at coordinate 685,814 of NW_028258506.1, read as the reverse complement.
GGCCAGGCAAAGGCCCACCTGGAAAAGAGCTGCACAGTGGCACAAGCATCAGCCAGAACCCCACAAGCCACCTGGATGCCATCAGGGAAAACAACAGAAATAAGGCTTCAGGTGGCTTGCAGAAAATCGAAGACCACTGTGTGAGCAAAAACACCTCAACAAAACCACAGCAGAAGAAATAATTCATTGAAAATTGATGCTGCAGAGTGAGCCAGTGTGGGGACAGAATTTCACATATAGAAGTCAAACTTTCAATAGTGACCAGGAAAAGAAAAATTTCTTTAGAATTCCAAGGGACCATGAGAATCAATCCAGCAGGTACTACATGATGCAAAGGAGAATAATATAAGACTGATTGGAGGGGCTGGGATCAGCCGTGACCAGGACACCATGCAGCTCGGGTGCGAGCAACCTGCCCTGTGACCCAACCAGGCCTGCAGAAGCTGAGACATCCTCGGAGAGCATTTCAGCTGCTGTTGCCTAAACCTCAAGTGTTCCCAGACTTTGCTCGAGAGAATCATTCCGGGAAAACCAAGCGGAGTCTTGCGAAGTCACTAAATTGCCCTTGGAACTCAGAGTTGCAAACCTCCTGCCTCAGCCTCCTAGACTGCTGGGATTACTGATGGCATCCTCATCACACCAAGCTGACACCAAGGATCCACCCGAGGACAGCGTAAGGCTTGGAAGACCCAACAGCATGAACATGGGCATGGAAGCACCCAAAGAAGAAGTGGCCGAGGTCTCCTGTGTGTGCTGGGGCTGTCCTCACCCCTGGCCTGTCCAGGGCTCTGTATGGGGCCACTGCACCTGCCAGCCAGTAACTGACTCCACCCTGTGTGGGGGAGTCCTGGGGCCTCCCCACGCCCTCCACTCATGCCTGGGGCCCACGCCACATCCCTATCTCAACCCTTGGGCTCACGTGTGGATGCCCTGGGGTGGTGGTATCTGGACGGGGCATCCACTGCTGGCTGCCTCGGTGCCTGTAGATTGGTGTAGGGCCACCTCTAGCTTTAATCCCTACACATGCGGCCGGCACCCGACTGCCCTGGGCCACAGCGTACTTCCTCATTCCTGGGGATCCGGATCCTCCCCACCCTCTCCAGCTCTGGTCAGGAACACCACCTACTGTCCCCTGGTGAGGGCCCAGGACCCAGCCAGCTCAGCCCCCTGGGCTGCAGTGGGGGGCCCAACCCGAAGTGCTCCAATCTGGAGGTGGCCCCAAAGCTGTCCCTTGGGCCAGGCCTCCAGCTTACACACACAGGTGCTCCTGCTGTCCTCCAGCTCTCAACTCTGCCCTCTGCTCCTGGCCCCCATGCCAGATCCTGAGCTGGATCCCGAGCCCCACATGCTAGATCCTGAGCCTGAGCCCCAGCCCCCCATGCTAGATCCTGAGCCTGAACCCCAGGTCCTCATGCTAGATCCTGAGCTGGAGCCCCAGCCCCCCATCCTAGACCCTGAGCCCCAGTCCCCCATCCTAAACTCTGACCCCAGTCCTCTGTCCTAGACCCTGAGCCCCAGCCCCTTGGCCCTGGTAGGCAACCCTGCAGGACCTGCTGATGCCTATTCCAGCCCCAGTCAATGCCCTGCACCCACCCCACCCCAAGCCCTGGCACATGGCACCCAGCTTACCAGGCTCTGCCTCGGGTCTTGCGCCTGGACTCGCCACATATAGAGGCTCAGGTGTGAGCTGTTCACTGCTGTCCAGCCCATGCCCAACCCTCTCTCCCATATCTCCCTCCACTTTATTTCCTGTGCCCTTCAGCCCTCATGGCCACCCTCCTCCACAGCTTCTGCCCTGGCCAGCACACTAGTGCCATCTGATACACCACATGCAATACAACCAAGCAAATTTTGTGTGCTTAGGTTTTTAAGTGATGGGCTGTAGAAATGGTTCATTTTCTCTATCAGTCAATAAATGTTTAAGGTTAATAAAAAAATAAAATAAGTCTGATTGGAGTCTATGAGGAAACAGGAGAGTGCAGATAACATAAAAAAACTGTTCACAGAAGAAATGGCAGAAAATTTCACAAGCAGGGGAAAAGAACTTGGAATACAGATAAGTGATACACATAGGAATCCAACTAGCCATGACAAAACAAATCTACACCTAGGCATATAATAGTTAAGATTCCAGAAACCCAACAGAAGAACAAACTTCTACTAGCAGTTAGAGAAAAGAAAAAAGAGTCACATAGAAAGGAGAGACCATCAGAATCACCTCAACAGAAACCCTCAAGTCAAGAAGAGTCTGCAGTGAAAGATTTCAAATTCTAAAGGAAAACAACCTCCAACCCAGATTTATGTACCCTGCAAAACTATCTTTAAAATTGATGGAGGCATGATACTTGCATAAAAAAGAGCAGCTGATAAACTTCATGAATACCAAACCAGCACTACAAAAATTTTAAACAATGCCCTAGGAAAAGATAATGAGGATCATCACCCCTAGAAGCCCAGAAGAATGAATCTATTGGGGATGTGAAAAAATTAAATGCAAAATGAGAGATTAAAAAAGAATCATGACAAGGATAAGTGAATACATGTCAGTTATAACCATCAATGTTAATGGTCTCAATTCACCAATCAAAGAAATACACTGGCAGAATGGTTCAAGAAGCAAAATCTAACGATATGCTGCATACAAAAAACACACTTTATAAAAAGAGAAACTTGTAGACTGAAAGTTAAAGGGTGGAAAACCATACTCCATGTGATAGGAAACTGAAAAAAATCAGGAGTGACTAACCTCTTTGCAGATCAAGTGGATTTCAAACAAACACTGATTAAGAGAGACAAAGAAGGCCACTACATCCTTGTAAAAGGACCAATCCAAGAGGAAGGGATGACAATCATAAATATCTATGCGCCAAATACTAGTGCACCCCAAAAATGAAACAAATACAGACAGACATGAAAAATTAAGTACACACTAATACAATAGTAGTCGGGGAACTTAATAGTCCACCGTCACAAATAGATACATCTACTAAACAGAAAATAATGAAATACTGCACTCAATCAAACTCTTGGACACATGAATTTAACAGGTGCTTACGGTGTCCCACCCACGAAATCAGAAGGCACTTTCTTTTCAGCTGTACACAGGTCCTTCTCCAAAGTAGACCACATGCTAGTTCACAGAACATGTTTAAGTAAGTGCAATGGAATTGAAGGTATCCCCTGTATATTATCAGACCACAGTGCGATGAAATTGGAGATCCATAACCAAAGAAACTGCAAGAATTACATAACACATGGAAATTGAACAGCACACTTCTGAATCACAAATGGGTCACAGAAAAATTGAAAAAACAATAAGAGTTTCTTCATTTAAATGAAAATGTAAATACAACATATTGGAATCTATTGGCCACAATGTGAGTAGTCTTATGAGAAATATTAATAGCACAGAATACTCATATTACAAAAAGCAAGCCCAAATAAACAACCTGATGGTGAAACTCAAGCATCTAGAAAAAGAAGAGCAAGACAAACCAAAAGCTCATACAAGGAGGGAAATTATAAAGATCAGAACACAAATGAATGCAATGGAGACTAAGAGAATGAAACAAAATATTAATGAAGCAAAGATTTGGTACTTTGAAAGAATACGCAAAATAAAAAAACATAGCCAACCTTATCAAAAACAGGAAAGAAGAGATGCAAATTCAAGCAATAGGAATGAAAAGGATGAAATTACAATGGATTCAGCAGAAACTCAGAGGATCAAAAGCACTACTTTGAGAAGCTCTATGCCAGTAAGATGGAAACACAGAGGAAATGGAATAATTGTTAGATATGTATGAATTACCAAAGTTGAAGAAAGAATACCTAAACATTCTAAACAGTCAAATATCAATCAATGAAATTGAAAACATATTTAGAAACTTATCAACTAAGAAAAGCCCAGGCCCTGATGGCTTCACGGCTGTATTCTAAAAGACATTTAGAGAATAATTATTGCCAGTACTGTTTAAACTCTTCAGTGAAATTGAAAGTGAATCAATACTCCCAAATTCATACCTGGAAGAAAGCATCACCTTTACCACAAAAGCAGAGAAAGTCCCAAATGAAAAAAGAAGTAGAGGCCAATCACACCAATAAAAATAAATGTAAAATCTTCAACAACATACTGGCAAAGAGAATGCAGAAGACCATCAAGAAGAGCATACACATTGACCAAGTGGGATTCATCCCAGGGATGGGGGAATAGTTCAACATATGCAAATGAATAAATATAATACACTATATTAATAGTGTCAAGGACAAAAACCACATGATTATATCAACAGGTACAGAAAAATTGTTTGACAAAATCAAATAAGCATTTATGATTAAAAACCCTACAAAAATGGAATAGAATGCCTGTACCTCAACCTGATAAAACCAATCAAAAACCAACAGCCAATATGATACTAAATGGACAAAAACTGAAATTCTTCACAGTAAAATCAGGAAGAAGCCAAAGATGTCCACTATCAACACTCCTATTCAATATAGTTTTGGAAACATTAGCCACAACAATTAGACAAGAGAAAGAATATAAATAGATATATGAAACAAAGAACTCAAATTGTCATTATTTATAGACCACATGATACTCTATATAGAAGATACCAAGAACTCCACCAAAAGTCTTCCACACTTCATAACCAAATTCAGTAGTGCAGCAGGACACAAGGTCAAAACAAAAATCAATACCTTTCTTAAACCTGAATACAGACTCACTGTAAACTGGAAAAACAGCTCCCTTTGCAATTACAACCAAAAAAATGAAATACCTAGGAATAAACCTAATGAAAGGAACCAAAGACCTCTACTCTCAAAGCAATACCAAGTGAAAAAAGAGATTGAAGAGGATATCAGAAAATGGAAAGACATCCCTTGCTGCTAGGTAGGAAGAACAAACATAGTGAAAATAGCCTTACTTGACATACTCCATATGTGAAACTAGGGATGGAGTATAGCATGAGTGTAATAGGTGGGAAAACTATCAAAGTATGTTATGGACAAATAGGCCACAATTAATCTGTATAACTAATAAAAAGAATTAAAGTAAGGTACAATGCTATGCCACTTTACATAAAAAGAAGAGGCTATAATTTACAAAACAGGAAATATAACAAGTAATAGCAGGAAAGCTATAATCTGGCACAGTGTAGTGAATATAATATATGCCAGCCACTGTGAAAAACCTGGCAGTTTCAAAAATAATCAAACATGTAATTATCATGTGATCCACCAGTTTTACTCCTAGGCAAATTTTCTAGATAATTGCAAGTCAGTGCTCAAAAAATAAATGTATATGAAAACTTGTGGCAACAGTATATACACTAAGCAAAATATGGGAAAAATCTAAATGTCCATCAATGAGAGAATGCATAAGCAGTGTGTACATACCGATGGTATAATATTATTTAGCCACAAAAGAAAAGAAAATGGTTAACATTACAGATAAAGCCATGAAAAACAGGGAAGGAAGGAAGGAATGAGAGAGGGATGGAAGGAAGCTATATAGAAGAATGCAAGAAAGGAAAAAAGGAAGAAAGACATTAAGGAAACAATAAAATAAAGGAGAATGGTGTAAAAGAAGGGTAGGCCCAAAGGAGGGAGGCAAAAACCTGAAAGCAGAACGTAAAGAAAGAACTTGAAGACCACAGGAAATGTAGGGACAACTTAGGGTTGCCCTAGGCATGACAGGACTGTGAAGGAAATGAATAAGTTCTCTTCAAGGATTATTTTTCACATTGAAAACCCAGTCACTGTTTTTAAAAAATGTAGGGTAGCCATGTATATTAAAAAATAAATGATGAATCAGCTGGAACAGAGGTTAGGTAGAACTATTGAAGACATCGTTGTAGGATAAGATTTTGTGAACAAAACCTCAGTTGCCCATGAATTAGTACAAAGAATCAACAAGAGGGATCTCTTTTTATGAAAAAGCATCTGCACAGCAAGAGAAACCACCAACAGTGTGAAGAGTCAACCCTCAATGTGGGGAAAAACTTCAGCTTCTGTTCCTCAGACAAAGGTCTACTATCTGGAAACTATAAAGAACTCAAAAAAATCAGACCTCCCGAATTTAAAGACCCAATCTGAAAGTGGTCTTCTGAAATGAAAAGACATTTCTTAGACAAAGAAGTAGAAATAACAAACATATGAAAGAGTGTTCAACATCAGTGGTCATTCAAGAGATGCAAATGAAAACAATGCTGAGATTCCACCTCACTCCAGAAAGAATTGCTGCTATCATGAAATCAACCAATAACAAATGCTGGCAGGGCTTTGGGGAAAGAGGAACCCTGCTCCACTGCTGGTGGCAGTGTAGACTGGTGCAAACACTGTGGAAATCAGTATGGAGATACTTCAAAGAACTAGGACTGGAAGTCCCATTTGACCCCACTATTCCACTGCTGAGTATCTTCCCCAAAGAATTAAAAGAATCATACAACTGTGATATGTGTGTACCCATGTTCATAGCAGCATAATTTGTAACAGCTAAAACTTGGAAGTAGCCCAAATGCCCATCAACTGGAGACTGGATAAAGAAAATGTGAGGTTGTTTTAATGAAATGGAGTACTACTCAGCCATAAAAAATGAGAAATTAAAGACATTTATAGCTAAATGGATGTACATTGAGGTGATACTCTTAAGTGAAATAAACAGAACACACATGGGTAAATACTGACTAGTTTCCCTAGTGTGAGAAACTGAAAGTGTAAATAAGGAATAAAAGGTATAATTGATAATGTGAAATAGGAAGAAAAGGGGTAAAGGAGAAGGGGAAGAGGGACATGCAGGGTAAAGCAAAGAAGGGATTGTCCTTAATATGAGAAAATGAAAAAATGGAAACAGTCTTTGTAAATAGGGAGGCATGGAGAGGCTGAAGGGAGGGGAGGGGAAGGGAGAAAAATAAGGACTGAGAGATATTATGTAGAGGTACAAATTTCCAATGATGAATGTCATTATATTGTATACTTAAAATGTACCAATAAAATAATTTCTTAGAAAAATATATGCTATCAAAAGGAAAACATGCATGCATGTTCTGTTTATTATAGCAGTGTCCTTCACAATAGTCAAGGATTATTGTTTCTGTTATCAGATTAATAAAGAAATGTGGCATATACATAACCCAGACATAAAAAGAAGTAAATCCTGGTATTTGTTACTTCATGGAAGAACCTGTATGACATTACGTGAAGTGAAATTAAAGGATCCAGACCTAGGAAGGACACACCACACAAGTTCACTTATATATGGATGGGTCTCTGAAAAGCAGAACTCATAGAAGCTGAGCAAAATGACAGCTACCAGAAATCATGGGGATAGGATTAGATAAATTAGGGTCAAAGCACACATTTCAGTTAAGAGAAGAATAACTACAAGAATTCTATTGTACAACACGATGAATATGATTGATAAAAGTAAATTGTGTACTTGATAAAAATGGAAAGTTATCAAATGGAAGTGAGAAAATAATTGCAAAACACATATTTAATATGTCAAGTATCGAAACTACATAATAATGAACTATTACAAGTCGTAAGCCAAAGTACAATCTACACAAATTGCTAAATGTGAAAAGAGTTAAAGTGATACATTTCAGAAAATATATTAACTGCCAACAAATACATGAAAATGTGCTCAATTGGTCATAGGGAATTTCAAATAAAAACACAGTGAGAGAGCACTTCATAGTCCATAAAACTCTGCACTTTCCATTAAAAAATTTCCATGTATTAGCAACGATGGGAAGATAGCAGCAACTTCATACATTAGACTGTAAAAAAATGCCAGCTACAATAAAAATGCCTTTCGAGTTTCCACAAAAAGTTAAAAATGCCGTCACTAAATGACACAGCTGTCTCACTGCTATACATATGACCCAAGTAATTGATAAGCAATATGCTCATGTGCTGCTTGGCAAAGAAGATAGGTTTTGGGGACCTGCTTGCTCTGGCTTGCTCCACCAGCTTACCACCAGCCACCAGGACAGGGTGAGGAGGACCCCCCGGGCAGGCCCACCAGCTGATGGCTGGGCCGCGCAGGCGCCTCCAACAATACTCCGCCCCTCCCCCTGCCTCTGGCCTTTTGGCTGTGCAGCTACTTGATTACACACTGCAGAGGCACAGGGGGACAAAAGCCATTGTCAAGAGCTCCAGAAGTGAACAACAGAGAGAGCTCCTGTCTCAGTCTCCCTGATGAAAACAAGCCCACTGGAATAGTGAAGGGAATCTCTGCAATAAAGTCACACCAGACCAGACCTATAGGAGGAATGGATGGAGGGAAGGAAGAAGAAAAGGAAGAAAAGAGAAAAGATCACAAAGAATAAAGCAACATTTCAAGACTTATCATAGGCATTTGTATCACTATGAATCACATGAGAAATTGCATTCAAAAGTAGATTACAGCATTGTGTTCCAAACCCAATGATTTTAAGAGGCAAAAATTGATGTATTAGGCAGAAATATAAAAGTACACATTGAAAAAAATAGAGTACAACCCCTCAAAAGTGTGATGTGCTATAGTTTGGAGCTGAGAATATTGATGTTTTTCTGTAGTGGAAATCTGTAGAATTTGTGAATCCAATCTTTGTTGCTACAAAACGAGGGATAGCAAAGTTAGAAATGTGTGTGGTTTCAGGTCACAGGTGTCAGGCTTTCCCATCTTAGATTCCTTCTTTCTTACCCTAATAAACTAAAAATAAAAGTGATGCACAGTCGTGATACAGCTATCACTCTGATGTGTTCATTCTATTTCTTCCAGGAAAAACAAGAAAAAAATAAAATTAAAATGAATAATATTAATATTTACACACAGTAATATATTTTGAGGAAACCATGTCAACATTATATGTATGTTTCTGTAAGTCAAGATGTAAATATGTATATCAGGCATGCATGTAACAAAAGTTGCCAAACGTGGAACTTTATAGATTATTTATAGGAAAGAAAACTTACAAGGAAAGTACAGAGGGAGTTGTTGAGGAGAAATAAATATAAAAATATATAAAACAAAATCATAGGGAATGGAAAAAGTGAGGTATATTTAAAAGTCATAGTATTTGTACAATGTCCATTTTGTTCTGAGGCCAATGATCCATCACAGACAAGAAGCTGCTCTACTGAGGAGTCTTCATAGGGCTCACTTCACACCCTTGTTCCTCAGGCTGTAGATGAAAGGTTTCAGCATGGGGGTTACCACAGTGTGCAGAACTGAGGCATTCATGCTTCCATGGGAAGAATGGGTCACAGCAGAGCTGAACTACAGCCCAAGTGCTATTCCATAGAACAAGGAGACCATGCATAGGTGAGACCCACAGCTGCTTTATACCTGCTCGCAGTGGAGGGTGTGCTCAGTTATGAAGAGATAATCTGAGAGTAAGAGAGGATCCCTGTGACAGGCAGTACCCCCAGCAGTGCAGTCACCACATGTAGGAAGATGGTATTGATAAGGACTTCAGAGTTTGCTGCCTTGAAATCCTGAGCCATTTCACAGAAGAAATGGGGAATTTCACTGACTGTGGACAAAGTGAGATGCTTCATCAGTAGAAAATGGATAAAGGAAGCACAGGATATTATGATACAACACACCAGATCTAAAAGGCCACAGAACCAAGGGTTCATGACAACTGTATTTGATTGGTTAACAGATGGTGACAAAGTGGGCACAGGCCATCATGTCAAAAGGACATCATCCATCTCAACAAAAGTATTTAAAAGTGTACCTGAGTGAGGCACTCTATGTAGGAGATGCCTTTGCTCTGTCCCTAGATGTTCATTAGCATCTGTGGGACCTTGTTAGAGGTGAAACAAATGTCCTCAAAGGACAAGTTGGAGAAGTACTTGGGGGTGTGGAGGTGGGAGTCAGAGCTGATGGCCAGGATGTTGAGTAGATTCCCAAGCATTGTGAACAGATACATGGACAGGAACAGTCCAAAAAAAGATGCTGAAGTTCTGGATCACCGGAAAGGCCCAGGAGGACTAGTTCTGAGGCAAACATATAGTTTGCTGCTTCCATGTACCTGGTACTTATGCTGGGAAAGAAGATAATGAAATATTTAAGGACAGCCACCTGCCACTTCAAATAGTTGTCACTTTACAGTATCATTCATGGATAGATGTTCTTCACTAATAGATCCAGCCAATGACTGTGATGCAGTCAGTCAAGTATCATCTCATTTTCATTAAAAAACAATTTTTTGCAGTACTGGGGATTGAACTCAGGACCTTGCAAACTTGCAAGGCAGGCACGGTGCTGCTGAGCTAAATCCCCAGCCCTTAAAGTATTTTTAAATTTAAAGTTTTACATCTTTAAATATGTGTAATTTATAAATAATTACTCAGAATTTTTAAAAATTAGACAAAAGCACACTACTGTCATTTGTATATGAATCTTTGGACATCAACTAATTTTTATATGACGCTTCCAAAAGATTTGAAAACATTTCTTGATTTTTTTCTTTATAATCTTAATTGTTTACTTATTACTGAAGCTCTATAATATTGATTAAATATAAATTTTCAACTCAGACAACCTTCATTCTTTGAGGAGCCACTTCATGGATTTGTGAATGTTAAAAACAATTCCTAATATTTTTCATTTTAAAAGTATTATTATTATTTTTATTACTATATTTTGTATTTTAAAATGCCCTGTGCATAGCAGACTCTCAATAAGTGTTTCTTTTGTTATCATTAATATTATGATGATTAAACTCTCCCTTTATGTTCATTGCTTGGACACCTAAATTTCCCCATGAAAAGTAAAAAGCTGTGATTTACAAACTGGATTCTTAAGTTAGACTTCCTTTAATATAGTTTTATTTAATCAAAATACCATCAGTGTGATCCTCAGATAATAATTTCAACTCTTAACATGTGATTCCTTTCTACACTAGGGGTCATAAATATTCACCATCAGGTCAGATTGGAGGATGAAATTAAATGACAATAATGTGTTTGTTCTCCTTGGATAGAGTAGTGAACATTTCATACTCATGAGCTGTTATTGTGAACATCACAAAAAATCTGTCCTGCATGACTATCAGTTATCAATATGCCACTTAACTGGGGCAACCACCAAGGAAGAAATTCTGATCAACATAAATACAACAGGTGTGTGAGATCTTTTAGACACAATTCAGCACTTTTAATGAATAAAGTTCCCCAAGCCTCATTCTTTCAGAGAATTCCAGCCAGATAAATTGTTCCAAAAAGAGGAAAACTCATTTGCACTACATCAATGCAAGGAGGATAAAAAGTACATCATCATTTAAATCAAATAGAAGGCAATTTTAATGTGTGTGCTCATCTATGCTAGGCATTTTATTAAAATAAGCAGAGTTTATGATTAAAATGTACAATTGATGGAATTGATTATAATATTCAGTCATTGTATAAAATTGGTCATCCTAGAGAAATTAAAAGACAAACCTATGATTAAAATACATGTTTCAAATCTCCATTATAGAAAAAGACTCAGCACTATGAAAGCCTGAGGAAATTAATTAATTCAAAATAGAAAAGACTTCATTGAAGTCAAATTCATTCAGTCAAACTGAGGAGGAGCTTTTCTTTGAAATAGATAAGTTTGAGTTGGGAAAGGAAGGATGGATATTTATTAATCAGGGAAAGTAAAGAAAGAACAAACATTCCAGGCTAAAAGAAAAGAATGTGCAGTTGTTTTTTTGAGACAATAAGCTGGTACAGGAGGGGATTTGAAAGCCTGTAGCAGTGTAGAGCAGGGACCAGGGTCATGAAGGACACAGCATGTAAGGCCCACAGTAGAGCTTCCTATAATCTTCCTTATGTCCTTCTCACATTCACAGATTGATATTGATTTGTGGGCCTGAGGTTGTGCCAGTTTTATCTAATCATTTGTATTTTCAGGGTCTCACATAGTCCCCATTACGCTGTAGATGTTCCACAAATTCAAATGTCTGATGGGCAGCAAATATTGGGATGAAAGTGCTAATCATAGCCTACAAAAAAATGGGCCAGTGAAGAGAAACCATAACCATAATCACAACAGAAAAAAGGCTTTGAGAAGCTTTCGCAGTCATTAGTGTTCTTAGCAGTTAAGTCAGAGTCTCTTGGGACATAAGGAAATCAAGGACAATTTTTAACCCAGTAAAAAATTGTTTGAAATCATATTCAACAAGATATGACAAGATCAAGTACTACAATATCTGTGACCACAGTAAAAAAAAATGCCAAAATCAAGTGCTACAATATCTATTAAACTAAGGAACATGCCAAGACAGTGTAGTCCAAATTCACTCATTTAATATTTAGTGAAAAATTGAAAGAGATTAATAAAATGAGAAAGAAAATTAGGATGAGTACCACACATAAGAAATAATTGTATCATTGCATTATTTTGAAGACACCAAAAATAAGAAGGAATAAAAAGGACAAGAATAACAATATAGAACTATTCAGTGAAATGAATAAATCAAAATTACCAGCAAAAATAAATTATAAAAGAAAAAAGCAATTACATTAAAAACAAGATAGACAATGTGTCATACATAATAGATATTTAGTGAGAACTTTAAAAATAAATTATTTTTGACTAGGAATCTGCAATTTGTTAGAGACTTCAGAAAGATATAGACTCTACAGAAAAATTAATAATCAAGGAATATTAATTTGCAATTTAAATTTTCTGAATTGTAGAAAAAAATAAAGAAAAGAGTGCAAACTGAAAAAGATGATTCAGTGGAAAATAAAATACTTTCCAAATATAGGAACATCAGAGACTAAACAAACATTGAGCTGTTTTAGAATTATTATTTTCAGTAAGGCCAGTACCTACTTCCTCTTTTATTCTTGTTCCACCTGGCTCACTAGGAAACACTGACATTCTCCAGTGGCTTCACTGTAGATATCCTGTCTCCATGAACTCTCCCTCAAAATCCACTGGGATTTCAGAGAGGCTGGGATCAAAGAATTGTAGATAAGGATCAATGGGGCATGTTTAAAGTTCCTAGCATCTCAACTGTTGAATTCTCAGAGTTCCTCATTAAATGAATTGTTCTGGTTTTTTCCTGGTCTCCAAATCATTCAGCTCCCATGAGGTGCAGAGAAGATAGAACAAAAATGTCTAAGTGAATTTCACATCTACTTAGGCAGCAATAAATGAAAATAGAATTATTTCTTCCAGAAGAAAAGATTTTGTTTTTTCTTTTGTTTGATTTAAAAGTCACAAAGTATCCCCTAAGGAAAGAAATTTCTACAAGCTAACAAACTTAACAATTGTGGTTGTAGGGCCTCCTTAAAGAATTTTGAAAGCTTGTAGATCACTTGCTTTCCACAATGTTAGATTCATGAAAATTGATCATGTCATGGTAGATAGTGAACTAATTATAATTTTATCCCTATAGTTGTAATACTTTTAAAATAGAGATATATGAGATATATATATGTATGTATGTATGTATGTATGTATTTAAATGAGCAATATGATAAAAATGTTGTTTTCTCTTGTTCTTTATTTTAAAATTTTTATTTTATTTTATTTCTTTTATTTTTTAAGGATGGGCAATAACTGAAGAGTACAAAGTTATTTTTTAGTGAGTTCACAGATATGTTCTGAGATTGCCATGAGGACTGCATATGTCTATAATACACTGAAAACTATTGAATTGTGCACTTCTGATGGATGATTTGTGTGACAAGAGAATTATATGTCAATAAAACTGTTTATGAAAAACTAAATTCAAAGACATCAGAAAATCTATTATCTTGTGGTTCAAAGAGAAAGAGTGATATTAAAAATAATGCATTCCTATTTTTAAAAAAGTTGTATAGAGCACAGGATTGCAAATCTCCTGAGAATAAAATCACATGGAAGTGATTAGAAGTGTGTGTGTGTGTGTGTGTGTGTGTGTGTGTGTGTGTGTGCTACTAAGGATCCAACACAGGGCCACATGAATGTTAAATAAGTGCTCTTCCACTGACCTATACTTTAACCCTGGCTTCTTGATTCTGGTTAAGAAAACACCTTTACATTTCAATGCTGCCTACTCACAGTGTATTAGCACCAGCAAATTCACCAGTCCTCCAAGTCCATATAGAGAGGCTTAAAGGACATGCTTACTATAGGAGAAACCTCCATTATAAGATTGTTTTATGGGCTTGGAGAATAGCTCAGGGGTAGACTGTTTGCCTAGCATGAACAAGGCCCTGGATTCCATCTGAAGCACTAAAATAAATAATAACAAGATTATTTCCTGCCTCATATTGAATATTATGGAACAGCAACTATTGAAAATAGGTGATCAGTAAGATAAGATGAAATTTTTCCATCAAGACTAATGCTTCATTTATTAAATTGTTTTTTATTCTCTATGTGTTTGTATATGCAAAACTGCAGATTCATCCATTCACAGAACAATTTTTCAAGAAATTTTGTTCAGCTCACTGGATAAAAACATGGAGCAGGGAAGATATTTCTTTTCCCATAAGGAACTGACGATGACAAATTTTAGGAAAATAACAGAAATGATAGTTAGACACAGAAATTGAGTATGGTTTGCAGGGGAACATTATTGCTAGAACTGTATAGCATCCATCCATCCCTGAGTTTCATCCCACTACTGCAGTAATAATAAGAGACAGGAGATAGATGAGAGGGGAGAGAGAGAGGAGAGAGGAGAGAGAGACAGAGAGAGAGAGAGACAGAGAAACATGAGAGCTGAGGGGGCTCTTAGGGAAAAGGAAGGGAACAAAAGAGGAGACAAAGAAAGGGGGAGACCCAGAGGCTGGTCATTCCAGAGGTAACTGTGCACATACCCTGAGAAGTAGCTGTGAGGCTCAGGCCTGAGCAGCTGCAGGGGGATCACAGCCAGGGGTTCACTCCCAACCCAGAGGCTCCTGAACACCCACCCAAGCCAAATTCCAACCCAGAAAAGAGCTGCAAAAGTGCACAAGCTTCAGCCAGAGGCCTGCCATAAAACTGGCCACAGCCACTGACCCACCTGGAAAAAGAGCGGCCCAGGCACACAGGCCATACCTAGAGGCTCACCCCAATACCACTGATAAGTGCGTGGAGACCCTAGCCAAAGCCTGTGCGGACAAAGGGAACTGGGGTGCACAGTTCCCAGCCAAAGGACCTCCCAGACAACAACCACATAGAGGCCCCAGTGAGAAGCACACCTGCATGCCATCCCAAGTGTGCAAAACAGCCGCATAGAGGCCCCAGCCAGAAGCCAACCTCGACAACAGGTCAGCTCAGGGACCAAGAAGACCAGCACTCTCAATCCAGGAATTGGTGTACTGGTAAGCAGTAGAGTAAAGGCTGCTCAGTGGCTTGTTGAGAGTTCAAAAGCACTGGATGACCAAATGTGAGGCAGCAGCCTGCATCTGCTGAAATGAGAAGACACACAAATAAGTCTCAGAACAAGATTTCCAGATCACCAAAGGGCAAAGAGATGGAACAATCTGGTACTCAATGACCTGGATTCACTGAAGTGGCCATTAAAGAAGACCTGGAAAAATCAAATCAGAAATAATTTCTCAGATAACAGCAGAGTTTGTGCCCATAGTACATGACATGATTAATAAATCTAGAGAAGACACATTAAAAAATAGAGGAGCTGAGGAACATGATGGAATCCTAACATAGGAAACAAAGTGAATCCATGGCACAGATGCAAACAGATTTCTTGAGATTAAAAACTTCTTTGAAAGTTTATAGACCAGAATGAGCAAATGTGAGGACAGAATTCCAGAAAATATAGATGATAGGATGACAATTAGTGAGCAGGAAAAAAATTCTTAAAAATAGTAAAGACCATGAGAAATCAATCCAGCAGCTGCTAGACAATATAAAGAAGAATAACATCAGACAGATTGGAGTCAAAACAGAAACAGGAGAGAGGGTAGACAACATAGAAAAAAATAACTTCACAGAAGTAATGGCAGAAAAATCCCCAAACAGGAGAAAAGAACTTGAAATACAGATATGTGAGACATATAGGACTCCAACTAGCTTTGATCAAAAAAATCTACATGTAGGCATATAATAGTTAAGATTCAAGAAACCCAACAGGAGAAGAAAATCCTACAAGCAGTTAGAGAAAAGAAACAAATCACATACAAAGGAAGCCCACTAGAATCACAGTAGACTTCTCAATACAAACATGCAAAGCAATAAGACCTTGGAGTGAAGTATTTCAAGCCCTAAAGGAAAAACTATCTCCAACCCAGATTGATGTATCCTGCAAAAGGATTCCAAATTAATGGAGAAATAACATACTTTCATGACAAAGAGAACTTTAAGAATTTCATGAATACCAAACCAACACTCCAAAAACATTTAAACAATATCGTAGGAAAAGACAATATGAATCACAACCCCAAGAAGCCCTGCAGAATGACAAGAAATTAAATGCAAAGGGGGACTATCAAACAAAAAGAAAAAGTCATGACAAGGATAAGTCAATACATACCTGTAATAACCATCAATGTTAATGGTCTTAATTCACCAATCAAAAGAAATAGACTTGCAGAATGGGTCAAGAAGCAAGAACAAACAATATGCTGCCTACAAGAAACACACTTAATTCAAAAAGTATCCCATACATTGAAAGATAAAGGGTGGAAATCAATACTCCATGTGACAGGAAACCAAGAAAAAATAGGAGCAGCTATACTTTTTCCAGATCAAGTGGATTTCAAACCAACACTGGTTAAGAGAGACAAAGAAGCACACTACATCCTTGTAAAGGGAACAATCCAGTAGAATGAGATAACAATCATAATATCTATCCACAAAACAATAGTGTGCCCAACTATGTAAAACAAATACTAACGGACATGAAAAATCATATAAGCACTAATACAATAGTAGTGGGTGATCTCAGTATCCCACTGTCACAAAAAGATAGATCAACTAGACAAAAAACAAACAAGGAAATACTAGAACTCAATCAAACTCTGCAACAAATGAACTTAACAGATGTTTACAGAGTCTTCCACCCCACAAAATCAGAATACACATTCTTCTCAGCTGCACATGGGTCATTCACCAAAATAGACCACATACTCACACATAGAACATGTGTAAGTAAGTGCAAAGGAATTGAAGTTATCCCCTGTATATTATCAGACCGTAGTGCAATGAAATTGGAGATCGACAGCAAAAGAAAGCACAATAATTTCATAAAAACATAGAAACTGAACAACACACTTCTGAAAAATCTATGGGTCACAGAGGAAATTAAAGATGAAGTCTGATAATTCCTACAACTAAATGACAGTGATGATACAAGATATTGGAATCTAAGGGACACAATGAAAGCAGTCTTTCGAGGGAAATACATATCAGTGAATAATCACATAAGCAAAACAGAGTGATGTCAATTACACAAGCTGATGTTGAACCTCAAGCTTCTAGAAAAAGAAGAGAAGGACAAACACAAAGCTCATACAAGGGAGGAAATTATAAAGATCAGGGAAGATATCAATGCAATGGAGACTAAGAGAACAATACAAAAAAAAAATCAATGAAGCCAAGAATTGGTTCTTCAAAAGAATAAACAAAATTGACAAACCCTCAGCCAACCTCATCAAAAAAAGTAAAGAAAAGGTCCAAATCCATGCAATTAGGAATGAAAAGAGTGAAATTACAAGAGACCCAGCAGAACCCAGAGGAATATCAATACATTGAGAACCTATATGCCAAAATGATGGAAAATGCAGAAGAAATGGACAGATTCCTAGAAAGGTGTAAATTACAAAATTTGAATGAAGATGCCCTAAAATTCTAATCGACACAATATCAATCAATGAAATTAAAAACATATATAAAAACTTACCAACTAAGAAAAGCCTGGGTCCTGATGGCTTCACTGCTGAATTCTACAAGACATTTAGAGAGGAACTACTGCCACTACTGTTTAAACTCAATGAAATTGAAAGGCAAGAAATACTCCCAAATTCATTCCTGGAAGCAGGCATCACCTTGATCCCCAAAGAAGAGAAAGACCCAATTTGAAAAGAGAACTATAGGCCAATTTCACTAATGAACATGGATGCAAAAATCCATAATAAGATACTGGCAAATAGAATGCAGAAGATCATCAAGAAGATCGTACACCCTCGCCAAGTGGGATTCATCCATGTATGCAGGGATGGCTCGACATGTGATGATCAATCAATTTAATACCCTATATCAATAAAGCCAAGGGCAAAAGCCATATAAACATCTCAATAGATGCGAAAGAAAGCATTTGGCAAAAACCAACATGCATTTATGAAAAAAACACTCCAAAAATTGGAATAGATTGTCTCTACTACAATTTGATAAAAACCATTTATGAAAAACAAACAGCCTATATGATACTAAATGGTCAAAAATTGAAATCTTTCACACTAAAATCAGGAACAAGACAAGGATGTCCACTGTCACCACTCCTGTTCAATATACTTTTGGAAATATTAGCTTCAATGATAAGACAAGATAAAGAAATAAAAGGAAAAAAGATAGGAAATGAAATAAAATTATCATTATTTGCAGATGACACGATACTCTATGTAGAAGGCCCCAAGAACTCCACTAAAAGTCTTCTAGACTTAATAAACAAATTCAGCAAAGTAGCTGTATAAAAGGTCAATACACTAAAATCAATAGCTTTTCTGTACAAGCAAAACAGACTCACTGAGAGAAAAATGGGACAATCAATTCTTTGGACAAACACATCCAAAAAATTCAAATACCTAGGCATCAACCTTAAAAAAAGTCAAAGACCTCTACTGAGAAAAAGAGAGCACTAAGAAAAAATAGACTGAAGAGGATATCAGAAAATGGAAATACATCCCTTGCTCCTGGGAAGGAAAAATCAACATAGTGAAAATCGCCACATTTCCAAAACTGCTATATAGATTTAGTGCAATCCCATTTGAAATCCCAGCAGCATACTTCTCAAATCTGGATTAAAAAATACAGAAATTCATTTGAAATAAGAAGAGACCTAGAATAGCAAACACAATCCTAGGTCAAAAGCCAAGGTTGGGGGTTTCAAAATACCCAACTTGAAATTATACTATAAAGCTACTGCAAAAAAAAAGAAAAGAAAACACAGCATGGGGCCGGCAAAAAAACAGACCTGAGCACCAGTGGAGCAGATCGGAAGATGTGGAAACAGCTCCAGACACTCAGCCACCTCATCTCTGACAAAGGAACCAAACACCCTCACTGGAGGAAAGATAGCCTCTTTAAAAAATGGTGCTGGATAAATTGGGTTTCAACTTGCCAACGACCAAAACTAGACCTATATATCTCACCATGCACTAAACTAAAATGTTTTTTTGGTAAATTCTTTTATTGGTACATTTTAGGTACAACACAATTACATTTCTCATTGGGAAATGTAGCTTTACACCATGCATCTTGGTTCTTATTTTTTCCCCATTCCTAGCCCTCCCTTCACCCACTCCACCCTTCCCTATTTACAAAGATTTTATTTCCATTTTTCCATTTCTCATCATTTTTCCTTTCTCTTCTTTCCTTTTCCCTGCCCCTCCCACTATGCCTACCCCTTTGGACCTTTTCTTCCTATTTTACATTACCTATTGCCATTGGTACATTTAAGGTATACAATATAATGACATTCATCATTGGAAATTTGCACCTTTACATAATATTTCTTGGTTCTTATTTTTCACCCTTGCCCAGCCCTCCCTTCAACCCCTCCAGTCCTCCCTATTTATAAAGATTTTGTTCCTATTTTTCCTTTTTCTCATATTAATCCCATTCCCTTCTATCCTTTTCCCTATCCCATCCACTTCCTTCTCCTTTGCCCCTTTTCTTCCTATTTCACATTACCTATTATACATTTAGTCCTTATTTGCACTTTCAGTTTCCCACGCCAGAGAAACTATTCTGTATTTATACATGTGTGTCCTATTTATTTCACTTAAAGAGTATTGCCTCAATGTACATCCACTTAGCTATAAATGTCTTTAATTTCTCATTTTTTATGGCTGAGTAGTACTCCATTTTATAAAAAAAACACACACATTTTCATTATCCAGTCTCCAGTTGATGGGCCTTTTGGCTGTTTCCAAGTTTTAGCTATCATAAAATGTGCTGCTATGAATATGGGTGCACATATATCACTGTGTTATGATTCTTTTAATTCTTTGGGGAAGATTCCCAGGAGTGGAATAGCGGGGTCAAATGGGACTTCCAGTCCTAGTTCTTTGAGTTATTTCCATACTGATTTAAACAGTGGTTGAACCAGTCTACACTCCCACCAGCAGTGGAACAGGGTTCCTCTTCCCCCACAGCCCCTCCAGAATTTGTATTGGTTGATTTCATGATAGCAGCCATTCTTTCTGGAGTGAGGTGGAATCCCAGCATTGTTTTAATTTGCATCTCTCGAATGACCAGTGATGTTGAACATTTTTTCATGTATTTATTTGCTATTTTTACTTCTTTGTCTGAGAAATGTCTGTTCATTTCAGATGCCCATTTTCAGATTGGGTCTTTAAATTTGGGAGGTCTGATCTTTTTAAGTTCTTTATAGATTCGAGATAGTAGGCTTTGTCTGAGGAAGAGCAGGTGAAGATTTTTTCCCACATTGTGGGTTGTTTCTTCACACTGCTGTTGGTTTCTCTTGCTGTGCAGAAGCCTTTCAATAAGAAGAGATCCCATTTGTTGATTGTTTGTGCTAGTTCACGGCCAACTGAGTCTTTTTTCATAAAATATTTTCCTACACCAATGTCTTCAAGGGTTCTACCTAACCTCTGTTCCAACTGGTTCAGAGTTTCTATTTTAATATTTAGATCTTTAATCCATTTTGATTTTAGTTTAGTGCATGGTGAGAGATATCAGTCTAGCTTTAATCTTTGGCAAGTTGAAGCCCAATTTTTCCAGCACCATTTATTAAAGAGGCTATCTTTCCTCCAGTGAGGGTGTTTGGCTCCTTTATCAAAGATGAGATGGCTGAGTGTGTCTGGCTTTGTTTCTGCATCTTCTAATCTGTTTCTCTCATCCTCAGGTCTGTTTCTTTTCCAGTTCCATGCTATTTTTATTGTAGTAGCTTTTTAGTAGAGTTGCAGGTTGGGCATTTTGATACCCCCTGCCGCGTCTCTGTTACCTAGAAATGCTTTTGCTATTCTGGATCTCTTCTTGTTCCAAATGAATTTTTGGATTGTTTTCTCAAGGTCCATGAAGTATGCTGCTGGGTTCTCAATTGGAATTCCATTAAATTTATATAACAGTTTTGGAAGTATGGACATTTTCACTATATTAATCCTTCCTACTCAGGAGCAGGGGATGTCTGTCCATTTTCTGATATCATCTTCAATCTCTCTTTTCAGAGTGCCATATTTTTCAGAGAAGAGGTCTTTGATTTCTTTTGTTAGGATTATTCCTAGGTATTTCAGTTTTTTGGATGCTATTGTGAAAGGAATTATTTGCCCTTTTTCTTTCTCAGTGAATCTGACATTGCTGTAGAGGAAAGCTATTGATTTTTGTGTGTTGACCTTGTAACCAGCTACTTGACTGTATTTGGTTATTAAGTCTAGAAGACTTTTGGTGGCGTTCTTGGTGTCTTCTATATAGAGTATCATGTCATCTGCAAATAATGACAATTTGACTTCTTCATTTCCTATCTTTATTCCTTTTATTTCTTTCTCTTGTCTAATTGCCATGGCTAATGTTTCCAGAACTATATTGAACAAGCTTGGAGAGAGTTGGACATTCTTGTCTTGTTCCTGATTTTAGTGTGAAGGATTTCAGTTTTTGACCATTTAGTACGATATTTGCTGTTGGTTTTTCACAGATGGCTTCTATCAGTTTGAGGTAGAGACCATCTATTCCAATTTTTTGTAGGGTTTTTATCATAAATGCATGTTGGATTTCGTCAAATGCTTTTTCTGCTTCTATGGAGATAATCATATGGTTTTTGTCCTTGGCTCTATTGATGTTGTGTATTTCATTGTTTGATTTGCGTATATTGAACCATCCCTGCATTGCTGAGATGAATCCCACTTGATCAGGGTGTATGATTTCTTGATGATCTTCTGCTTTCTGTTTGCCATTATCATATTAAGAATTTTTGCATCTATGTTTATTAGTGAGATTGGCCTATAGTTCTCCTTTTCGGTTCAGTCTTTCTCTGCTTTGGAGATCAAGGTGATGCTTGCTTCCAGGAATGAATTTGAGAGTATTGTTTCCCTTTCAATTTCATTGGAGAGTTTAAACAGTAGTGGCAGCAGTTCCTCTCTAAATGTCTTGTAGAATTCAGCAGTGAAGCCATCAGGGCCCAGGCTTTTCTTAGTTGATAAATTTTTAATTACATTTTCATTTTCATTGCTTGATATTGGGTTGTTCAGAATTTTTAGGTCTTCTTTGTTCAACTTTGGAAATTCATATGTATCTAGGAATCTGTCCATTTCTTCTGTGTTTTCCCTCTTGCTGGCATATAGGTTCTGGAAGTAGGTATTGAGGATCCTCTGGATTTCTGCTGGGTCTGTTGTCATTTCACTCTTTTCATTCCTAATTGCATGGATTTGGGTCTTTTCTTTCCTTTTTCTGACAAGTTTGGCTAAGGGTTTGTCAATTTTGTTGATTCTTTCAAAGAACCAACTCTTGGCTTCATTGATTTTTTGTATCTTTCTCTTAGTCTCCATCGCATTGATTTCTCCTCTGATCTTTATAATTTCCTCTCTTGTATGAGCTCTGGAGTTGTCCTGTTCTTCTTTTTCTAGAAGCTTGATATTCAGCATCACGTTGTTTAATTGGGCTTGTTCTCTTTTCCTAATATGTGTATTCACAGCTATGAATTTCCTTCATAAGACTGCTTTCATTGTGTCCCATAGATTCCAATATGTTGTATTGTCATTGTCATTTAATTGAAGGAACTGTCTGATTTCTTCTTTAATTTCCTTTGTGACCCATTGGTTATTCAGAAGCCTGTTGTTCAATTTCCACGTACTTATGAAATTTTTTGAGATTTTTTTGCTATGGATCTCCAATTTCATCACACTATGGTGTGATAATATACAGGGGATAACTTCAATTCCTTTGCACTTAAGCATGTTCTATGTGTGAGTATGTGGTCTATTTTGGAGAATGACCCATGTGCAGCTGAGAAGAATGTATATTCTGATTTTGTGGGTTGGAAGACTGTAAACATGTGTTAAGTTCATTTGTTCAAGAGTTCGATTGAGTTCTAGTATTTCATTACTTATTTTTTGTCTAGCTGATCTATCTATTTGTGACAGTGGCATCTTGATCTCCCCCACTACAATTGTATTAGTGCATATATGACTTTTCATGTCCATTAGTATTTGTTTTATATAGTTGGGCACACTAGTGTTTGGTGCATAGATATTTATGATTGTCATCTCCTCCTCTTGGATTCTTCCCTTTAAAAGGATGTAGTGACCTTCTTCATCTCTTTTAATCAGTGTTGGTTTGAAATCTACTTGATCTGCAAAGAGGATAGCTACTCATGCTTTTTTTCGGGTTCCTGCCACATGGAGTATTGTTTTCCACACTTTAACTTTCAGTCTATGAGTTTCCTTTGGAATTAAGTGTCTTTCTTGTATGTAGCATACTGTTGGATTTTGCTTCTTGACCCATTCTGCCAGTCTATTTCTTTTGATTGGGGAATTGAGATGATTAACATTGATGGTTATAACTGAAATGAATTGACTTGTCATTGCCATGACTTTTTCTATTTGTTGGGTTCTCCCCTTTTACATTTAATTTCTTGTCATGCCAGATGGGTTCATTCTGCTCTGCTTCCTGGTGTTTTAATACTCAATGTCTGTTCCTAGCATATTGTGTAAAATTCTTTGGAGTGCTGGTTTGGTATTCATGAAGTTCCTAAGGTGCTCTTTGTCATGAAAGTATCTTATTTCTCCATCCATTTTGAGAGATAGTTTTGCAGGGTACATCAGTCTGGGTTGGAGGCTGTTTTCTTTTAGGGCTTGGAATATGTCACTCCAAGCTCTTCTTGCCTTGAGGATTTATGTTGAGAAGTCTGCTGTGATTCTGATGGGCTTTCCTTTCTATGTGATTTGTTTCTTTTCTCTGACTGCTTGGAGAACTTTGTTGTTCTGTTGTGTTTCTGGAATCCCCACAATTATATGCCTATGTGTAGATTTATTTTTGATCAAGGCTAGTTGGAGTCCTATATACCTCTCTTATCTGTATGTCAAGCTCTTTTCCCCTGCTTGGGAAGTTTTCTGCCATTATTTCTTCTGAAGAGATTTTTTATGTCATCTTCACTCTCTCCTGTTTCTTCATTGAGCCCAATCAGTCTTACGTTATTCTTCTTTGCATCATCTAGCAGCTGCTGGATTGATTTCTCATGTTCCCATATAGTTTTGAAGCAATTTTTCTTTTCCTGGTCACTAACTGCAATCTTATCTTCTCTATCTGAAATTCTGTCCTCACATTGGCTCATTCTGCTGTGTAGACTTTCAATGGAGTTTTTCATGTCCTGGAAATCTATTTGCATCTGTTTTATGGATTCCATTTTTTTCCTATGTTGGGATTCCATCATGTTCTTGAGCTCCTCTCTAGATTTATTAATCATGTCTTGCACTAGGGGCACAATTTCTACTGTTATCTGAGAAATTGTTTCTGATTTCATTTTTTCCAGATCCCCTTTTGTTGCCAGTTCATTGGGTCCAGGTGGCTGAGTATCAGAGTGTTCCATCTCATTTCCGTTTGGAGTTGCTGTAGGTGATCTGGAAGTCTGGCTTTGAGACTTATTTACCTGTTTTCTCATTTCGACTGTGGGGGGTGCTTTTGGCTCCTGCACGGATTACCTCCTCTGATTTGGGAGAGGTGAGACAGGGTCCGGAAGCAGCGCTATGGATGGTGGCCCAAAAGCCCTTTCCTGTGGGCTGGGAGTAGCAGGAGGGATGGTAGTCAGGAAGCCCTTTCCTCTGGTCCAGGAGCAGTGGGATTGTGGCTCAGAACTCCCTACCTCTGGGCTGGGAGCAGCTGGACTCAGTACAGTGGTCTGGTGGACCTGTGTCCTCTGCATCTTTGTAGTGTGGAAACAGGTGGCTGTACAGAGCAGCGGGGGGGGGGGTTCCTGTGGATTGTTCCTGGGGTGTGGGCTGATTCAGCATGTTCCACGTGACTCAGGACCTCGGTAGGTCATGCACAGATCTGCCTGTCTGCAGCTGGCTGATTCAGCCTGTTCCATGCGACTCTAAACTAAAATTGAAATGGATTAAAGATATAAACATTAAAGCAGAAACTCTGAACCAGCTGGAACAGAGTTTAGATAGAACTCTTGAAAACACTACCGTAGGAAAAGATTTTTTGAACAAAATTTCAGTTGCCCGAGAGCTAGCACAAGCAATCAATAAGTGCAATCTCTTCTTACTAAAAATCTCCTGCATAGCAAGAAAAACCACCAACATTATGAAGATACAACCCACAATTTGGGAAAAAAATTTCATCAGCTGTCCCTGAGACAAAGGTCTGCTATCTAGAATTTATAAAGAACATCAAGAAATCAGATCTCTCATATTCAAAGACCCAATCCAAAAATGACCATCTGAAATAAAGACATTTCTCAGATAAAGAAATAAAAGCAGCAAATAGACATATGAAAAAATGTTCAACATCACTGGTCATTCAAGAGATGGAGAACAAAACAACACTACGATTCCACCTCACACCAGTAAGAATGGCTGCTATCATGAAATCAACCAATAAAAAATATTGGACAGGCTGTCATGAAAAAGGAACTCTGCTCCACTGCTGGTGGGAGTGTAGCCTGGTGAAACCATTGTAGAAATCTTTGTGGAGATACTTCAAAGAAGTAGGATTGGAAGTCTCATCTGTCCCACTTATTCCCCTGCCTCGTATCTTCCCCAAATAATTAAAGGAATCACACCACAGTGATATATGTGCACCCATGTTCATATAGACACACATTTCATGATAGTTAAAACTTAGAAGCAACCCATTTGCCCATCAACTGGAGACTTGATAAAGAAAATGAGGTTTTTTTTATAAAATGGAATGTTACTCAGCCATAAAGAATGAGAAACTAGAGGCATTTATAGCTAAAAAGATGCACATTGAGGAGATAATATTAAGTGAAATAATTAGGATGCACATGTTTCTCTGTGAGAAACTTAAGGTGTAAATAAGGACTAAAAGGTATTATAGGTAATGTGATATAGGAAGAACAGATGCAAAATGGAAGGGGAATTGGAATGGAATTACTATCAGAAAAATAAAAAGTGGAAGCACATCTTTGTAGAAAGGGAAGGGTGGAGGGGTAGAAGGGAGGGCAAGGGAATGGGGAAAATATAAGAACCAAGATGGATTATGTAAAGGTGCAAATTTCCAATGATGAATGTCATTATATTGTATACCTTACATGTATCAATAAAATTAATTATATATATTATTCCTCCATAATGCCATATACATTGAAAAATTGTGTTTTTATTAATGAATATTAGTTATACCGATTAATGGATTTTATTTTGTCACATCTGTATATACATGTAATATACTTTAATCCTCTTCTTGCCCCTAACATTGTTTTGCTCTTATCCTCTAATAGCCCTTATCTATTTTCATGTCTTCACTTTATGTGATTTTTAAAAATAATTGTTTGTGACATATGAAAGAAAATTCATTTGAGATTTTGAGCCTGGTTCATTTTTCTTAACACGATAATCTCCAGTTCCATTCATTTTCTTGGAAATAACATGATTCTATTCTTCTTTATGGCTGAATAATATTCCACTGTGTGTATCTACACACTTTTTCTTTATTTATTTATCAATTGATGGACATCTAGGCTAATTCCATAGCTTAGTTATTGTGAACAAGGACTCCTGGTCTATGGATATCCAGATAGGTCTGTAGTATGCTAATTTTATCCTGAGATATACTGAGAAGTGGTACAGATAGATTAACTAGTATCTCTATTTTTAGTTTTTTTCCTTCAGAAAACTACATATTATTTTCCATAGTGCCTATACACGTGTACATTCCCACCAACCATGTGGAAGATTTCATTTAGCTTCACATCTTTATGAGCACTTGTTTCTTGTATTTTTAGTGACAGCCATTCTTTCTGGAGTGCGATGTAATCTAACTGTAGTTTTTATTTGCATTTCCTGATAGCCAAAGAAATTGAACATGTGTATCATGCTTATTGAACATTTGTATTTCTTCTCTTGAGAAGGGTCAGTTAGTTAATTTGCTTATTTATTGATTGATTCAGCTATTTGTTTGGGGTTCTTTTTAGTTCTTCATATGTTGCTGATATTTGGCCCCTATGCAAAGGATAGTAGGTGGAGCTTTTCTGCCATTCTGTAAACTGTCTCTTTGCTTTGTTCTTTCTTTGCTATGCAGAAGTTTTTTTAATTTGGGGAAGAATGAATATTAAAAATATTGTGACAGCTATTAAATGTATTGGCTTAAAAGTGACACATCATTTTCAATAGTATTTCATTGGACAGATGAAAATATTTTTCATGCACAAATTCAAAGTAAAAAGAAAATTCAATCTGCTTGTGTGTTCAGTAAGTGAGGATAACCAGAAATATCATTAATCAGCAGTAAAATCCACCACAGTGTCACACACCACATGAGAATCCATGAAACGTTATGCAGTCTATTACATAAAAATATGAGCACAGATTATAGTTTTAAGCTTGAACACCTCTTTTTCTGCTTAGTCCCTCTGTAAGTTTGAGAAAGTTTTTTTACTATTTTGCTTTGTGTTGTGTGTTTGTGTGTGTACATGTTTTCTATTAGAACATCAATATCCTCACCTATAAGAGGGATATATTGGAAGGCTGGTTTGGTATTTATGAAGTTCTTCAGGTGTTCTTTTTTGTTAAAATATCTTATTTCTATTCATTTTGAAAGATAGTTTTGAAGGGTACATCAATCGGGTTTGGAGATTTGTTTACTTTTAGGGCTTGAAATACTTCACTCCAGCCTCTTCTTGACTTGAGGGTTTGTTCTGAGGAATCTGCTTTGATTTTGATGGAGTTTCCTTTATGTGATTTTTTTTTCTTTTCTGTAACTGCTTCTAGTATTTTGTTCTTCTGTTTGGTTTCTGGAATCTTGACTATTATATGCCCAGGTATAAATTTCTTTGATCAAAGCTAATTGTTGTCCTAGATGCCTCACATATCAATTTCAAATTATATTCTCTTGCTTGGTAGGTTCTCTTCCATTACTTTTTTGAACAGTATTTTTTCATGGCATTTGCCCTATCTCCTGTTTCTTCATTGACTCTATTCCATCTTATATTATTCTTCTTTGTAGCATCTAGCAGCTGCTGGATTGATTTCTCATGGTCCCTTTCTGTGTTTAAGGAATCTTTCCTTTCCTGGTCACTAGATTCCATCCTGTGTACTATATCTAATATTCCATGCTCACATTGGGTCATTTTGCTGCATAAATTTGCAGTGGAGTTTTTAATCTCCTGGATGTCTTTTTGGATCTCTTTTATGGATTGCTTTTCTTTCCTATGCTGGGATTCCATCAAGTTCCTGAGCTCCTCTATTTTTTTATTTGTATCTGCTCTCTGGAGGTTTTGTGGGTTTTTTTGTACTGGGAATTGAACTCTGAACCTTGTGCTTGAGAGGCAGGCACAGGACCACTGAGCTAAATCCCAGCCCTATCTAATGTTATTAATCATGTTTTTCACCATGGTCCTTGTCTCCTGAGCTATATGAGAAGTTATTTCTGATTTCATTTTTTTCTATATCCTCTTTCATTGCCAGTTGAGGGAGTCAGAGTGTTTGAGTTTCAAATTGTACTGTTTCACCCCCTGGATTTATACTTGGTGAACTAGAAGTCTGGGTTTGCATCTTGTTTACTTGTCTTTTCGTTTCTATGTTTTTGGTTATTGTTGAAGTTTTTTATTTAATTTGCTGCTTGTATATTGCTTATTGCAAATATATTTATTGCTAGTATTTAAAGACCTTAGGAAATGACTACTTCTTGAGTTGTCTCCTTGGTATAGTTGGCCTTTGGGTTTTTGCATCTCTAATGACCTTTAACCATCTCAGTTATGGTATACCAGTAAAGAAAACTAACTAGAGCAATCACATATTCTTCTCCAGAATAATACAATCAGCATCAACAATAGCATCAAACACAGATTAGAAAATGACCAATTTTGGTAGCTATTATTCTGACACCTTCACCTGCATAAACTAGACTTGTGGTTATATATAAAAATCAACAGCCAACAAGAAATATGTTTACAGTTAGTAAGACTTTCAAACTAGCAGCTTTATCCTCTGGGAAGAAGACTTAGAAGGAGTTGGGGGATATAGAGAGATAGGTGGGAAGGTTAGAAGGCTAGAGGACACAGAATGATCACACAAACTTTGTGAATCTGGTGAAGAAAGGAAGAAAAGAGAGAAGGAAGGAACTGAAGCAAGAATAGAACTATATTACAGCAATAGGAAAACTAGAAACTCTATACTCATTTAATAATTCATGAAAATAAGGGAATAAATATGACAAAAATAGGAACAAGCAAGGATGGAAATGAAGATGAAGAGAAAAGAGAAAGAAAGGAAGGAAGAAAGAAAAAAAGAAAGAAAGTAAAAAAGATCCTCTTTGAGGTTGATTTTGCTATTGTGGTAGACAATGTGGGCAGCAGTGTGCAGAGCTGAGTCAATTAATCTCAGCAAACCAGTTGTAGTCCAGTGAGATTCCTGCTGCTTTCTGGCTTTGAGGGCAGAATGGGACTTCCTGACCTCCTGCAGGTTAGAACTCTACAAGGTTCTACTGCAGGTTTGAGCACCCCTTCCCTCATAGCAGGTCCAAATTCAGTATGAGGTGATAGTCACAGCAACTCACCTATTGCTGTAGTCCACTCTGGCTTTGATTTCCCAGAGGGCTTCAGTTTGCAACAACAAAAATCCTCCCTCTTCTGATCAATACTGTGCCATCTTCCCTAGCTCATAGCAATGGCTCTCTGGCTTCAGGTTCTTCTACTGCATAGATGCAGATACACAGCTTTCCTGGGTATGGGGAGGCTGCTTTTCTTCCAGGGTCTGGGAATGAGAGGGCACAAATTATTCTTTTATAATCTCCTTCCCCACATCCTCTCTTCTCAAGTTCCCCTTTGTCAACTTTCATTATTGTTGATATTGGTAATATTCATCACTTTAATCATTTATTATTTTTTGTGTTTTGAATCTACAAACTCCTCTCTTCAAAGTAATTATATAATAATAGATTAATTGTTGTAAACTGGTGTCAATCACTTTTCCTCCCCTCAAACTGTATTTTGCTATTATCTATTGTATAAGACCTTATAAATATGATATCTAAAAGATTTGACCCAAAATTTTTAGGACTGCTAAAGAAAGTCAGCAAAGCTCTAATACTAAGTCAGTATTTAGCAAACAATAATATTTCTGTACAACATTAATGCAGTATCAAAAAAGAAACCAAGAAAAGTTTCATTTCCAAAGTTGCATAAAATATCTAGAAATGAAGTTAACAAAAGAGGTGAAGGAACTCTACAGTGAAACACTGATGAGCTATATTCATTAGGATAAAAAAATAAGAAAAATCTTCTATGTTCATGGTTTGCAAATATTAATGTTGTAACATGTCCTTATGCACAAAGGCAAATAGGGATTCAATGTAATTAATAATCATCAAAATAAAGAAGACACTCATCACAAATATCAAAAGAAAACTTAAAGTGTATAGGGAAAGTTGGTGGACTAGAAGTGGTTTGGGTCATGAGAAGGTCTCAGATATTATTATTAAAGCAATGGGAGATTGCTGTGTAAGGATATTCACCAAGAACCTGGGTATCATATCCTGCTAGTGATGGTAACCAGGCAAAATACAGACAGGTTCATGATTAGTAAGATAAGATCATTAACTGAAACAAAATATCTCAGTGTTGAATGAGCTTCTGCTAAAATGGGGTGGATAACATCCCCTCTTGCTTAGGAATAAAATGACACAACACTCTCATTCAGTGGATCTGATTCATGTTGGGACACACATAGTGCAAACAGGAGGTTTGCGTGCACCCATCTAAACAGAGAGACGAGTGATAATACCCATCCTCTCTTCCCAAGATTTCAAGAGGAGCAGATAAACAACACAGCATAGGGATCACACATGCTTCATGGTTTTGCCTCACTAAAATGAGTAGCTGGCAGACTCAAACAGAATTTGGGCAGAAAGCCATTTTCATTCACTCCTTTAGGCTAGGAATTGAAGGACCTCAATATTTTTCATAACTTCAAAATGAAACTCCCATCATGTGATAGGGTCAGGGTGTAGGATGTTTTTGATGATCTTCTGCATTCTGTTTGCCAGTAACATTTTGAGGATTTTTGCATCTATGTTCATTAGTGAGATTGGCCTACAGTTCTCTTTTTTGGTTGGGTCTTTCTCTGCTTTGAGGATGAAGGTGATGCTTGCTTCCAGGAATATATTTCAGTGTATTGCCTACCTTTCACTTTCATTGAAGAGTTTAAAGAGTAGTGGCAATAGTTCTTCTCCAAATGCCTTATAGAATTCAGTGGTGAAGCCATCAGGACCTGGGCTTTTATGTGTTGGTCTGATTTTAATTATGTTTTCAATTTCATTGATTGATATTTGGTTGTTTAGAATTTTTAGGTCTCATTAATTCAACTTTGTTAATTCATAAATTTCTAGGAATCTGTCCATTTGTTCTTTGTTTTCCATCTTATTGGTGTATAGGTTCTTAAAGTAGGTATTCATGAACCTCTGGATTTTTGCTACATCTGTTGGAATTTCACCCTTTTCATTTCTAATTGCATGGATATGAGTCTTTTCTTTCCTTTTTTTCTTTGTACTGGAGATCAAACTCAGGAGCTTGTGTTTGTGAGGCAGGCAGTGGAAGAATTGAACTAAATCCCTGGCACTTTCCTTTTATTTTTTGATAAGATTGGCTAAATGTTTGTAAATTTTGTTTTTTTTTTTCTTCTGAAAAACCAACACTTTGCTTCAATGATTTTTTTTATCATTCTCTTAGTCTACATTGCATTGATTTCTGTCCTCATCTGTATCCTTCCCTTCTTTGTATGAGCTTTGGGTTTGTCCTGTTCTTTTTTCTAGAAGCTTGAGGTGCAGCATCTGGATGTTTATTTGAACTCACTGTCTTTTCTTCATATGAGTATTCACTGCCAAGAATTTCCCTCATAAGAATGCTTTCATTGTGTCCCATAGACCAATAAATGTATTGACATTGTCATTAAGTTGTAGAAACTGTCTGATTTCTTCTTGAATTTTTTCTGTGACCTCTTAGTTATTCAGAAGTGTGTTCTTCCATTTCCATGTTTTTATGAAATTCTTGTAGTTTCTTTTGCTATTGCTCTTCAAATTCACTGCAGTATGGTCTGATAATATAGAGTGTATAACTTGGATATCTTTGCACATACTTAAATATGTTCTATGAGCTAGTATGTGGTCTATTTTGGAGAATGACCATGTGCATCCAAATAGAATGTGCATTCTGATTTTGTGGTTGGAACACTCTGTAACGATCTGTTAAGTTCATTTAAGAATTCGATTGAGTTCTAGTATTTTAGTTATTTTCTTTCTAGTTGATCTATCTATTTGCAACAGTGGTGTATTGAGGACTTCCACTACTATTGAATTAGTGATTATTTGATTTTTCATGTCAGTTAGCAGTTGTTTGAAATAGTTGGGTGCCCTAGTATTTGGTGCACATGTATTTATCATTGTCATCTCTTCCTCTCAAATTGTTCCCTTTACAAGTATGTAGTGTAATTCTTTGCTTCCTCTTAATGAGTGTTGGTATGAAATCCATTTGGTTTGCAAAGAGGATAGCTACTCCTGCTTTTGTTTGAGTTCCTATTGCATGGATTATTGTTTTCCACCATTTCACTTTCAGTCCACGAATTTCTTTCTTTTTCTTTTTTTTTTTCTTTCTTTTTTATTTTTTGCTACCATGGATCAAGCTCAAGAGCTTGCATTTGTGAATCAGGTGACGGCACCACTGAGCTAAATCCCCAGCACCTAGGAATTTCTTTTTGAATTAAGTGTCTTTCTTGTATGTAGCATATTGTTGGATCTTGCTTCTTGACCCATTCTGCCAGTCTATTATTTTAAATGGTGGGTTGACATAATTAAACTTAATGATGATAACTGATAAGACTTATCCTTCTCATGTCTTATTCTTTTTCTTGGATTCTCCCCCTTTGCATTTAATTTCTTGTCATGCCTGATGGATTCATTCTGAATGGCTTGCTGGGGTTGTGATCCTCATTTCCTTTTCCTAGGATATTGTTTAAAAATTTTTGGAGTGTTGGTTTGGTATTTATTAAGTTCCTCAAGTGCTGTTAGTCATGAAAGTACTTTATTTCTCCATCAAATTTGAAAGAATTTTGTAGGGTACATCAAACTGGGTAGGAGGTTGTTTTCTTTGGCGTTTAAAACACATCACTCCAGTCTATTTTGCCTTGAGGATTTGTGTTGAGAATTCTGGTGTGATTCTGATGGACTTTCCTTTGTATGTGATTTGTTTCTTTTACCAGCTGCTTGTAGGATTTTGTTTTTCTGTTGGGTTTCCAGAATCTTAACATTTATATGCTTAGATGTAGATTTTTTTTTTATCATGGGTAGCTGGGGTCCTATTTGCCTCCCTTATGTGTATGTCAAGTTTTTTTTCCCCTACTTGGGAAGTTTTCTGACATTTCTTCTGTGAACAGTTTTTTAAGCTTTTTTATTCTCTCCTGCTTCTTCATTGACTCTGATCAGTCATATGTTATTCTTCTTTGCATCATCTAGCAGCTGCTGTATTTATTTCTCATAGCCCATTACAATTTTTAAGAAATTTATTCTTTTCCTGGTCACTAACTGCAATCCTATCTTCTATATCTGATATTCTATTCTCACAGTGGTCATTCTGCTGTTAAACTTTCAATGGAGTTTTAATCTCTTGGAAATCTGTTTGCATCTGTTTTATTGATTCCATTTGTTTCCTATGTTGGGATTCCATCATGTTCCTCAGCTCCTCTATTTTTTTTATCTGTGTCTGCTCTAGATTTATTAATCATGTCTTGCACTATGGACACAATCTTTGTTGTAATCTGAGCGATTATTTCTGATTTCATTTTTTCAGATCCTTTTCCCTTGCAATTTCATGGATTCCAGGTGGTTGAGTATCAGATTGTTCCATTTCATTCCCCCCTGGAGTTGTCTTAGGTGATCTGGAAGTCCAGTTTTGAGACTTGTTTACGTGTCTTCTCATTTTAACAGATGCATCCTGCTGTGCCTTTGTTGAGGCAACTTTTTGCTCAGCCAGTCGTCTTCAATTCTCAGTAAGCCACTAAAAGACCTTTTCTCTGCTTCTCACTACTGTACCAACAACTTGGTTTAGAATGAATCCCTGAGCTGTCTTATTGTCCAGCCAGGGTTCTGGCTGGGGCCTGCACACACTTGGGATGAAATCTGTATGTGTCTGAGTAGAGCCTGCCACACTGTGTAGCTGTTTTCTGGGAGGTTCTTTAGTTGGAGGCTTGCACCCCAGTCACTGATTTCTAAGCAGGGTTCTAGCTAAGGTCTGCTCACAAATATGAATAGAATCTAGGTGGGCCTCTGTCTGTGACTTGTGTGCCTAGGCAGCTCTTTTCCAAGCAGTTTTTTTGCTTTGGCTTATGGGTCCAAACAGCTGGTGTCAGGGCAGGGCCTTAACTAGACATGCCTGCATCTGGGCTGCTCTTGTACACATATGCTTCTCCCTGAGTGTGAAAACATTTTTTGATGTTACTCTACCCTAACCAAAATAATTAAAAAAGTATATTACCTGCTTTGTTCATATTTGTATTTTCACTAAGATATACCATATATGTATTTTTATATATACTCAAATGAGAACCAAAGGGAGATTTTTTAAAAAACCAGAGAAATAAAGCTAAGTTTCAAAACACTTGTATTAGACAAAACTTTGTTGAGCAGCAAAAAAACTGAAACAATTTATAAAATTAGTATAATGTCACCATATCAACAAAAATGTAATGCCAAGCTTATTGGCATGATATGGTATCATGTTCATAGGGCATTTTGTTCTGTAGAAGATGCTCAGTGATGGTTTTGCTGTTCTTAAGCACTCAGTATATTCTTTGCATTCAACCCACTAGGTGCCAGTGTCACAGACCCAACTGTGTTTACCAACAGTTTGCAGGTATTTCCAAATTTTCACTGAGATAAATGGAAAGATAGAGATAAATTGTCCATGGATGAAGCCACCTTCATAGAGCAGGAGACCTGGAAACATTTTTAAGGGGCTACATTTAAAACCATACTTACACACCTAATGTGTAACTTTGGGTAGATAGCTGACCCTCTTGAGCCTCATTTCTGAAAATTGAAAATGAGACCATAAGAATACTGACCACATAGACTGGACTTGAGGCTTGTATCTAGATGTCCCACAATTTTTCAGAGGTAGCTGCATCTAGAGTGTATGATGCTGGGATTAATATTGCGTGATTACTAAATTATTCCACTAATTGGTTTGGCCTAGTTCTGAGTGTGGATAATGAGAAGACCCACATGGGTTTTGAGTGTTTTCTGCACTGAGTGCATAACCTGGATAGAATATAAAGGAGAGAAAGTGGGCTACTGTGGCCACTTGCTGTTTGCTACTTCACTGAGTAGGGACAATTGGGACCTTTATGGATAGATTATGGAGCCAGGCTCCTTTAAAAGGTACAAAAAAGGGGCCTCTGCATCTCAGCAAGCAGCAAGCTACCAACCTGTGGATTTGAGACCGATTTCTGTGTGTTTGCAATGAGCTGATCCATAGTGGTTTTGCCAACATGCCTAAGTTCAGACATCACTGTCCTCTCTAGTGCAGGTTTCCATGTTTACCCGAATTCTCCCACAATTATTACCATACCAGACCAATCCCCTAGCAGCAAGCCCAATATCCAATCAACCAAGTGTCAACCCTCAAGGAGGTGGAGACTGGACCCCCTACCCCATGAATCAGGACTATTGCCCCAGATTCAGTGGAAACTGGGCTGTACACACTCACATACCACCCTGTGGAGTGGCTTTGTGCTGTTTCCTGCAATTACTGATGTAGTTGTTCCATGACATTGGACTTCTCTGACTCCTCTTCCTTTTTCTGTGTCGCAGAGTGAGAAGTCTGGTGAGAGTGAGTCTCTGGACCCCTAGACACCACACCCACCAGATGTAACAACTGCTTTGCTATCTTCCTGCCTTCTGCCTGCTGGTAACGGTTTTCCCTTTCTTATGCCACCCTGCCATGTCACCCATTTTCAGAGCCAGCCAACTATTAACTGAAACCTCTACAAACTCAGCTACAATAAATGTTTCCTCCTTTAACTTTGGGTGGCAGGTATTTTGTCTAAGCAATGCACAAGACAGGACTTTTACATTTTGTTTGTATGTTTTAATGCACAGTCTCTCTATGTTCCTGAACTTCTGGGCTTTAGGTATGTTCAGTCCTCAGCCTATAGAGTAGGCGGGACTACAGGTCAGCATCACTCCACTTGGCTTGAATGGATTTTTATTTAAAATGAAAATAATTTCTTTGAAGTACTCATGTCAATGTAACATGTATTAAAAAATACCAAGTTCTTCACTTTATAATTAACAAGCATTTTAAATGAAAGAATAATGACAATTCTTAACCACCTCTATCAATACAAACTGTGCCACTATAAACATGGGTGAGCATATATCACTGTGGTATGATTCTTTTAATTCTTTTGAGAAGATACAGAGTAGAGGATCAAAATGTATAATTGATAATGTGAAATAGGAATAAAAGGTCTAAAAGAGTATTGGAAGTAGGAGGGTAGGGTAAAGCAAAGAAGGGAAAGAAAAATATGAGAAAAGGAAAAAAATGGAATCAAAGTCTTTTTAAAGAGGGAAGGGTTGGGAGTGTGAAGGGAGGACAGGGGAATGGGGAAAAATAAGAACCAAGATACATCATGTAAAGGTACAGGATCCCGGTGATGAATGTAACCATGCCAATAAACTTAATGAAGAAAAAAAGAATTCAATCTTCCTGGTTTTTGCATGTGCTGCAATTTTTTAAAAAAATCTTTATTTATGTTTTAAGTTTCTCATATGAAACAAAGTCAGGTAATAATTCACATTACTCATTTACCTTATTTTACTTAATGACTTTCAAGTTCCATCATTTTCCTACAAATGACTTGAATTTATTATTGTTTTGGTGAATAATGTCCTATTGCATAAATGTTTCACATTTTCTTTATCCAATCATGGACGGTTGAGTATCTAGACTGCATCTACTGTTTGGCTATTCTGAATTGCAGTGCTATAAAAATTGGTAAGAATGGTTTGCTAAACTGATATCTTTAACTCTCTTGGGAAATTACTCAGGATAGGTATAGCTGGGTCAATTATAATTCCAATTGTTACTTTTTTCTGGAATCTCCATATTGTTTTACATAGTACTTATACTATTTTATATTCCCATCAATAATGTAGAAGAATTCCTTTTTCTCCCCAACCTCACCAGTAATTGATTTTTTTAAAAAAAGTATTGATGTAAACCATTCTTTCTGGAGTAAAATGCAATCTTAGTGTTATTTTCACTTGCATTTATCTAATAGGGGAAATTCTGAATGTATTTTCTAATACTTGTTAGTCATTTACTCTCTTTTTTAGAAATGTCTATGCATTACTGTTACCCATTTTTATTGAATGTATTATTGAGTTTTCTTTATTTTTTTTTATATTTTTGTTTTCTTTATATATTCTAGGGATTAGTCCTCTCTGAGAATAAATGGCAACTTTTTGCATTCTGCAAATTTTTTACCCTGTCTTTTGTTTCCTTTCCTGTTCAGAATGTGTTCTTTTGATACAATCACATTTGCTGATCCTTAAAGTTAATTCTTATGCCATTAGTATTCTCTTCAGGATTTCCTTCCCTTTGCCTATCTCTTAAAATATTTTCCTACTTTATCCTCCAGAATATTTAGTGCTTCTCTTTTACTATCTAATTCTTAAATCCATTTTCATTTGCTTTTATTGCAGGGTGAGAGACACAGGTTTGGTTTGATTGTTCTGCATGTGGTTAATTAGTTTTCTCTACTCCCTTTTTTCATACCAGGGGTCAAACTTGGGACCTTGTACTTGCAAGGGAGGCATCAGCACCGCTGAGCTAAATCCCAGGCCTGCACCTTATTTTTTGTAAAAGTGATCATTTCTCTGCCTATGTTTTTCATTCCTTTGGCAAAGATCAGACAACTGTAAGTACGTGGTGGTGTTTCTGTTTATCCTATTTTATGACATTGGTCTATGCATATTTTTGTACCATTATCATGCTCTTTTGTTAAAATAGCTTCATAGTCTAATGTGAAACCTGGAGTTGAAATTCTTTCAGCTTTCTCCTTTTGGTCAGCATTGCTCTGGATATTCTTGTGGTCTCATGTACTTTAATTACTTTTTTCAGTTATATGAAAAATGATTTTGGTATTTTAATAGGAGGTGCATTAAATCTATAGATCTCTATTGGTAAAATTACCCATTTAATGATACGATTTCTCCTTTTTTAGAAACAGAAAATACATTTTTTTATAATGTCCATTTTAATCATTCCTCATAGTAGTTAAATTTTTGTTGTACAAGTCTTTCACTTCCTTGCTTAGGATGATTTCTGGGAATATTACTTTCGGAAATATCAGGATGGGTTTTGTTTTACTGACTTCTCTTTCAGTAAGTTCATTATTGATGAATAGAAATAATAATTTATTTTGTGAAGTGAATTTCTATCCTGCCACTGTGTTGAATTTGCTTTTTAGAGGCATAAGTCTTTTCATTGAGATTTTTTTGATCTTCTATGTGAAGGATTCTGTCAACTGCATATAAATAATCTGCATTTTCCTTTCCTATGGAAATCCTTTATGTGTTTATCTTCTTCTTGTTAATACACTATTTGAATTTAATATTGAAGTGGTGGGGTGAAAGTGGAAATTCTTGTTATTATTTTTAATAAGTTTCTCTAACAGTTTATCAATCTTATTCATTCTTGAATAAAACCAAATCTTTGACTGATCCTTTCTATTGTTTTAAGTCTCATTTTTATTGATTTCCACTCTGATATTTCTTTACTTCTTCAATTTAGGATTGTACTGTTTTGGTTTTACTATGACCTTGAGATGCATCGTTTGGATATTTGGCAATCTTCCATTTTTAAATTTAGACACATTAAAATAGACTTTGGGTTATGATATTTTGTAGTGCAATTTTTGTTTGATTTTAAAATTGTCTTCTTTAATTTCTTCTCTAATCCATTAATTATCTATGAGAATGTAATTTAATTCCCATGTGCTTGTGTAATTTATGTGGTTTCTTTATCTTTTGACTTCTATTTTCTTTCCACTATGATCTGACAGAATTTAAGAGATATTTTCATTCATTTCAATTAGTGTACATTTACTTAAATTTGATTTGTGACCTAAAACACGGTCTATTTTGAAGAAAGTTCTATGGGCTGCCTAGAAGCCTGTGTATTCTGCTTTAGTGAAATGACACAATCTGTATATAGCTGTGAAATCCATTTGTTCAAAGCACTAGTTAAACTCTGATATTTCTTTAATTTTTTATCAAGTTGACCTATTTGTCTGTATGAGATATTGAAGTCCTTCACTACAATTGTAGTGATATCTCTTTGTTAAATCTTGTATTTTTTATTTTATGTAATTTGGTAACATTCAGTGCATCTATATTTACAATTGTTTTTCTCTTCCTTGTGAATGGTTCCATTTACAAATAATTATTGACCTTCTTAGTCTCTTGTCATAATTTTGGAGTGGATTTCATGTCAGAAATTAGAAAATATATTCCTCCTTTCTTTCAGCTGTGCTGCAGAGATTTCATTTTTCAACTTTTCCCTTTCAGTTTGTGCATTTATTTGAGGTTTGTATTTTGGAGGAAACATAGAATAGGATTTAATTTTTGATTCAATATGTCAATTGGTGCCTCCTAAGTGAGGAGCTAAGACCATTTATACTGAGTGTTATATTTACTGTATCTTGTTCTTATATTATTTTCAGTGCATATTCAATTATTTGCTTAGTTTTTCCTCTTGTTCATCCAGAGGACAGATGGGTAGAGGGAGAGAGAGAAAAGAAAAATGATACAAAAACAATCAAGGCCAAGTTTATGTCCAACAACAAATAAAGCTTTTTATGTATTACAAGCATATAATTAAATCAAAGAACACAAGTACCCTTGTTCCTTCCCAATTTCTGATAACAGTAGCAAAATCTAAATCCACTGGGACATGGTAACAATTATATCTTCTATGCTGTCAGCTTCTTCTACCCATATGGCTCTTTTGAAACATGGCAGCTTAATACTTCAAATTGAAGATAGCTCTCATTATATTCAAGACTTCTTCCCTAGACATTTGCAAGATATCCCTTATCTGGTTTTCTAGCACCAAGTTCTATTTTATACATTTATACAACTTATGCCACTCTTCTCCTTCACAACCCTGCATGTTCTCACTCATGCACCAGCCTGAGCTATGTGTTGCACCAGCGCTTCCAACAGACATCTCAAAATCATGGTATTATCAAATCATCTATGCACAGGAAATAGCTCCTGAGAAACTGCTGCGTTCCCTGCCTTCACAGCCTGGTTGCATGACTGTTCATTCTGTTATAGACTGAATGTTTCAAGCCCTCAAAATTCATATATTTATATACTAACTCTTAGTTGGGCAAATCTGTTAACCATTCTGAGCACTACTTGTATAAGTGTAGAATGCCACTCGTAACAGTGCAGATAACACATAATATAATTTAAAAACATTAAAGATGTCTTATAAATTGCAAACCTAAGGTTAATATGCATAAAAATCTTATTAGGTCTCTTTCAATTATCAAAAGTTCTATTAAGTATATGATTCAATGAGAGCTCTTCATTTGTATTACAATAGTGTAATGTTATTGTTTTGAAAAATCTATCAAGAAGCTAAGGATTGGGGTGGGGATTTAGCTCACTGGTTCCACCGCCTGCCTCACAAGTGCAAGAACCCGAGTTTGATCCTCGGTACCAAAAAATAAAAAAGAAGTGGAGGATTGCAGTATTCATGGTTGTATATCAAGTGTTCACAGTTAAATTATATCTTAAAAAGTGAATGGAAAATTTTCTGAAGATATCAGTTTTTTCCACAGTAAATCAAGGCTCTGAGAATCCAAAGTCCTAGTTAAGAAAGTCTCTCAGTGTCAAACTTCACAGAATACTGTAGCCCAGCTTTAGGACTAGGTATTAGATGTTTAGACCATTGGAGAAGAGAAGATACTTGGGAAAAAAGTAATCAGAACTGATTCATCTGACATTTAACTTGGTGTGTTGGGGATCTGAGAATCAGTAAGAGAAAATTTCTTTTTGAAGAGAAACATCCCACAAGGAATTTATCTTCTCAGGTGTGGAATGAAAAGAGAGACAAGTGCTTATCAAAAAGATATACAGAGCTTTAAATATCTTCCTGCCTGAGCCACTTGGACTGTGCATCCTTGGTCTGAATAGGATGTGGTTGTTTACTTTGGATTTCTGCATCTGACTTGGGGAATAATACTGAACACCTTACCCTCTTGGTGGCAACATAGCTTCTGGTTGCATTGTAAAATATCCAGGGAGGAATTGGATTTCCATGAAGCCCTTTCCATCCAGAAAACTACTGTGGGTACTAAAGTGCAAAATGTGCTGCAAGAAGCTTCTGAGTGCTTGAGAGACAAGAATTTATACCTAAGGTACCCAAGAGCCACACCATACCAGCACAGAGTTGAGATATTACTGAGGTTGCTGGCATGAGTGTTTGACTAATTTGTTGATCTGTTTATTTAACATGCTGAAGAGGGAAGGAAACACTAAATCCTGACAATAAAAAGCTAATGTGGATTGTTAAACTAGATTAGAACAGAGCTTGATAGACAAAGTATTTTCATTACTTTACATTATTCACACAGCATATGTTCAAGAATTCATTGAATTAATTAAATGGAATAGAGAAATGGGTATTTATCTCTGGAGCATCATTGAATGAAATGAGGCATCTCTTATGTCTGATTAGGAACATCCTTTTGATTTGCTTTCTATTATGTCATTTTTTTCTACATTTGTTAGCATTGCAGTAGAAGTTTCCAGTTCAGTCTTTCTTTATCAATTTTTGGGGTTTTAGATTTTAGATACTTTTAGCTATAAAATTTTAAATTTTATCATCAAATAGGTCTATATCCTTAATTCTGACTTTCAGGTCTTCTGCAAGGTGCATACTCAGAGTTTTTGCTATGTTTTGATGTTCACTAAATTGTATCATTTGCTTTCATTCTGAGGTCTTTAATATCTTCTTTGTAATACTTTTCTTGTATTTCATTTCATATGGATGTGTTTAATACATTTCTTGTAAGAAATATGATTTACAGGATCAACAAATTTCCTCCATACAGATCATTATTTATGCCAGATTTATACAACTTCTCATGATTTTCCAACTAAGCTGAAATATATACTTTTCATATGTTAAATATCCATATATGCAGAAGCATAAATCCCAACTCCTTCAAGAAATAGAAACTAGACCCGTGATAGGCCAGTGATGGCAAAACTTCTAGAGCTTTCACTAAAAACAAACAGCTCACTGTGGCACAAAAGCCATATGTTGACCGCTACTGTTCTAGAGGATGCAAAATTCAAGGAATACGCTTTATTCTACAAATGTACAGGTAGGTCTTTGCAAGTTTAATTATCAATCCATTTGGAGAACATAAAATTATTGATATTATATAACTTCTTTCACATTATTCTTGCAGTTCCATTTAGTTTTTTATAAAGTGATATTTCTTTTTAAGGTGGTGTTGTTCTTGTACCTTTTTTCTCTATTTCTCATTTGGCTAATTTTATTCTTCATAGTGTAGAGATATTAACAAACACCTATGGAACAAAAAGATGAACACATCAGGTGAAATCTTTACTTATCTGGATTTTGCAACATTAATATTAAGACAGCACACAGAGTAATATATGTAAAGCAGGGTTTTATTGAGTGTAAAACTTCACACTTGTCGTGGAACATGGATGATTTTATAAAATACAATCTTAGGAGTCCTTTCCATGACGGTGGAAGTTTCCAATCATAACTAGAGCACCAAATGGATTATCCAAAGACTTAAAATTTTAATGAGTAATACAAAACATTGCACAATGAAAGAGAGAGAGAGAGAGAGAGAGAGAGAGAGAGAGAGAGAGAGAGAGAGAGTGTCTTTTTTCATCTGCTCTGGAAACACAAAAAATAATTGGTCTTCTTAGTCTAAATTTTAAAGTTTCTGGCTTAATCTCAAGAAAAACAAGTACCAATTTGGTTTTAATGTGGAATCTTGAATAGTTGCTTTCACTTATTTATATGTTAAAATAATGATTACCCATAACTGGAGATCTGAAGTTTTGCATGAATGGGGAGAGGGTTGATCAATTTCTGCAGTTGCAGTTAGGTGGACATCATGGCTTTGGATGTGGTTTTGCACAGTAGTATGACTGTAGCTAACAATTATGAACGATCCATTTCAAAACAGCTACAAGAAACATCTGAAATAGTGGACATGCTCATTCTCCTGATTTAATAATCACTCAATTCATACAACTAGTAAGACATGATGCTGTTCTTTATAAATATGTGCAAATATTAGCTATGAATAAAACTTAAAAAATCCTAATTATTCAAATCCCTATTTAAAGATGCAGGAAAAATTTCTAAAGTTTTATGGAAATATATGAAAATTGTGTTGTTCTTTAAAGACTTCCTTTTTGGGGGGATCAAACTCAGGATCATGTACTGGTGAGGCAGATGGTGACAACAATGAGCTAAATCCCTGGCCCAAGAACTATTTTGTGCAGGTGATTCAACAAGGCTGAAGAGAACAGCCATTTTGGAGCTACTTAAAGAAAATCATCTAAAAACATAGGTAATTTGAAAGAAGGGAAGACTGAAATCAATTTGATGTAAGAGACTTGTATTTTAAATAAAACATAGATACAGGACTTTATAAAACAGTGAACCAGCCCATGGGGCTGCTGGTGGGACTCATGGAGCAGGAACTGTCATTGTAGGAAGTTCTCAAAATATTGATGGACTGCAATAGTGTGCTAA
The DNA here is from genome assembly GCF_053883595.1 of Heterocephalus glaber. Taxonomy (NCBI): domain Eukaryota; kingdom Metazoa; phylum Chordata; class Mammalia; order Rodentia; family Bathyergidae; genus Heterocephalus; species Heterocephalus glaber. The sequence continues at coordinate 641,652 of NW_028258506.1, read as the reverse complement.
ACTCAAGCAATATAGGATAGACTTGAGATATAAGGCCTCTTATCTCTTTGTCTTCCTCCAAATGGAGTATTCTGCAGCATGCCAGCAAATTTCACCAGCAAGTGACCAGGAAGCTGCTCCATTCCTGATAGCCTACCAGGGTTTATTACCTTATAAAATTTTTATTGTGCACCATATTGGTTAACTGGAACCTCTAGGGACAACAAGGTTAGGGACCTCAGCAGTGGCAGTGAAAGTACTGAGTGGAAGGGCATGACCTCTCCTGCTTTTTGACCACTGGTGTGAGAGAGGGATGTGAACATTCAGAATTTAAGCAACCTTTGGCAGTGGCAGGCCAATGAGAGGAAAGTCAGCATCCCTGCTCACCCAGAGAGGAGAAGTGGAACTGAACAGCATTGGGGCTGCCTCCATGGCAACAGGGGTTTGGGATCAGGAGGTGATGGCACCTGTAGCAGCAGCCACAGAGGGAATGAGTCAGTGAACAGTACCCCATGCCTCCCCCACAGTATTCAGCAGTTTGAGAGGGGCTAGTCATGACAGTAGAAGTGGAACAGAAGAGTCTGTGCCAGGACTGGGAAGGGCCAACTGCACACAGGAATGGGAAAAGCCTAGGACTCTCTGTCTGGTGGCACCACAGCAACTAGGAGAGTGAAGGAGAGACCAACAGGGTAAGGAAACAGAGGTGGGCCACCAAGGGACATCCAGAAAATTGCTGGCTGAAGACAGCTACCAGGCCCACCCAGCAGTAATCCTAATGCATACCAGGAAGGCTTACCTAGCACAGATTTTGGCTCTGATTTGGAAACTACCACAGGACTATGGTACCAGAGTAATCTCTCTCTCTCTCTCTCTCTTCTTTTTTTCTTTCTTTCTCTTTCTTTATTTTCCTTTGTCTCTCTTTTTTAATTTTTTGATTGTTTAGATTTTTCTTTCTTTGTTTCACTTTCCTTTTTCTGTCTGTTGTACTTATTGTTTTGGTTGTTGAGGTTGTACTTTCACTTTTTGTTTTGTTCTGTTCATCTTTTTTTCTCTCTTTTCTCAACTATATTTCTTGATTTTTTGATATTTTCATGTGAGAGAACATTGTCTCTAGTCTCTCTGGTTCTAGTCTCTCTTTGATACTCTTCTGCTTACTCCTTCATCCTTTCTTTCCTTTCCTCTTCTCCACTTTTCCAAAGCTTGAGTGATCCTTCTTTATCCTTCTGTCTTCTTTCTGCTATATTTTTCTTCATTTATCTCTTTTTTTGTCTGATATCTCCCTTACATCAACACCCCCACAAGGTAAAATCAGTGTATAAAGGGGAAACACTGCACACATGTTCTTGGTTTATGTTGGATTTTACTATGTAACTGCACATCTCACTCCTGTGGTTAAAGGTAACAAATTAATAGTTAGCACATTTTGACAGTTTTTAGGTTGTGCTTGATCATACTGTTATTGCTAATTGTGCAACCTTAGGCAGGATGTTATACCTATTATAATCAGTTGTTCTCCCTTGTGTGATAACAGTGTGATTGTCTATGGTCATAACCATCACCATAGTCCAGTACCAAAAGAATAGATGCTGATCCAAATAGATAGCAACTTATCATTCCTAACAAACTGGAAACTTAGGTCTTGTAACAGACTCAAAGACCAAGAGCCTGCAATGCCTAGAAGATATATGTAAGAAATAGACATTTTTTGGGGAAGCCTCAATAGTAATGATAAAGCTACCTATCACAAAATATTTACATACATCAACACCAAAAAGTTATAATTTAAAAATAGAAAATATCAAGACACAATATTGGGGTCCCCAGTTACTGAAGACCCTCACAAAGTTTTAGTCTTCTACTAAGTAATGTGGTGTGTAATTGAAAATGAAACCAAGAGAAAACTGAAGTTGTAAAGGCCTCTGGAGTGACCAATTGCTCTGAGGAGCAAAAACCATTTATACACGGTAGCTCTCAGATTTTATTGAATGTAAAAGGTACAGAAGCACGAGTGGAATATGGACAGAGTGTCACAGTTGACATTTTGGGAACAATCACTTCTTCAGAGTAGCTAGCAAGAGAAAAACAAGGCATTTGTGCACCAAGCATAAAACCATCAAATTTCCGTAACAGTTTAATGGGTAACTTAGAGTATGTTGCTATAAGCAACTGTTTTACTGCTGATAAAAATACTTTGTCTGGACTCTTAATGGTTCAGTGCTGATGGGATCCTATATCTCAGCACCATCCCCTCATGGGCCACTTATCTGGCCTCAAGGGCAGCCATTAATGAGGGAGGCAATGCTGACCCACATATTACCACTTTGCCACCATGGGACACATCACTATGTTGGCTGAAATCCAGGTATATTTTTAAGGCCAATTAGAAAAAAATATTTCTGTACAGTTAGCACTGCCTGTACCTACATGATTATCATGCCAGTGTTTAATAAGGAAAAGGAACATGGCTGCAGTCAGGGTCTTCAATGTGGTGTTTCTTCACAACACAGAAGCAAAATGCAACCTCAGACCTCCAGTCCATCCAGGATAAGACCAGAGGACAATTAAATAAAGGAAATCAGAAGTCACCCACCTGAATATTCTGAAATTATAGCAGCAGAAGTAAAATAAATATAAAACAAAACAGGTGAATGGAGAAAATCAGATTATAAATGATTATTTAGGTTAAAAAGCAATGATGATAAAAATGAACTTACACAGTGAATATAGAGTAGACACAGATTTAAAAAACGAGAGGAGCTTAAGGGAATAATGGAAACCATGAATGCCCTGCATAGGAAAAGAAATGAAATGCATGAAACAGATTCAAGCACATATAAAGGAGATTAAAATTCCACTGAAAATATACTCAACTGATTGAACAAAGGCTAGGATAGAATATCATATCTTGACCACAGGATTGAGTTTAGTGATCACAAAAAAGAAAGATTTCTTAAAAATAGCTGGAGCACAATTCATAATGAAACCAAATCTTGAAAGCAGTTTATATGTCCATCAACAGATGAATGGCTGAAGAAAATGTGGTATTTACACACAATGGAGTATTATGTTGCCATAAAGTGATGGACTTGAATATTTTGTAGAAAAATGGATTCACCTTGAGACTATAATGTTAAGTGAAATAAATCAAACATACAAGGTTGAAAATCACAATGTTTCTCTTGTATGTGAAATCCAAAATATAAAGAAAGCTCAAAGTAAAAAACATATAAAAATATAGCTGGAGACTATGAAAAATCTATCCAACAACTCCAAGGTAATACAAGAAAGACAATCTAAGATTGATTAGAGTCAATGAGAAAGGAGACAGTGCAAATGCCATAAACAAGAGTTCAGAGAAATAATGCAGATAACTTCTCAAACATGCAAAAGCATAATATACAAATAAAGGAGGCATATGGAACTCCAATTACCATGATGAAAATAAATCTACAGTAAGGCATATAATAATCAAATTTCTAGAAATTCAACATAAAAACAGAATACTAAAAATGTTTAAGATACAAAGAACCCATAAAGGAAGGCTGACAGAATAACAGTACACTTCTCAACACAAACCCTTAAATCAAAGTAAGCATGAAGTATTTCAAGCCCTAAAAGAAAACAACTTCCAGATTGTATTTAGAAACAAGATCTATTAACATGCTACATACGAGAAACACATTTAACTTAAAATAACTTCATAGTGAAAATAAATGAATGGAAAACAATACTTCATGAAAAAAGAACCCAGAAAGGAGAGGTAGTTTTTCTACTTGCAAACAAAGTAAACTTTAAGCCAATACTGATCAAAAGAGATAAAGAAGGTCACTTCATAATTGTTAAAGGAAAACTCCTAAGGAAGAGTAAACAATCATAAAAATAAATGCAACAATTAACCAGTACATCCAACTATATTAAATAAATATTAAAAGACATAAAAAATTAAAAAAGCACTAACACAAACTCAATGGTGGACTTTAATATCCCACTGCCACAAAAATATCAACTAGACAAAAATACTCAAAAATAAATAACAGAATTCAGGCCAGGAATTTAGCTCAGTGCTTCTGGTGCCTCCCTCACAAGCACAAGGTCCCAAATTTGATCCCAAGCTCCAAAATAAAAAAAATCAGAATTCAACCAAAACTGAACAAATGGACTTAGTAGATGTCTACAGTGTCCTCCCCAATATCAGAATACATAATCCTCTCAGCTACATGTGGGACATTCTCCAAAGTAGACCACATATGGCTCATAAAACATGCTTAAGTAAATGCAAAGGAATTGATTGAAATTATCTCATGCATATTATCAGACTATAGAGCAATGAAATTGGAAATCAATGGGAATAACCCCACAAAAACTACGAAAAATTTAAGGAAATAAAATAACACCTTCCTGGACATACCAGTGGGTCACAATTTAATTGAAAGGAAAAATTAAGCAGTACCTACTGTTAAATGCCAATGCAATCATACAAGAACCTATGGGACACAATGGAAGAAAGCATATGAGGGAAATTTATAGTGATGAGCTTTTGCTTTTGGAAAACTGAGACAGATCAACTAAACAACCTAATGTTGAATCTCAAGTTTCTAGCAAAAAGATGCACAAGTCAAGCCCAGAGGTTGAGTGAGGGAGGAAATTGCAAAGATCACAGCAGAAATTAATGCAATGCAACTAAAGAAAAAAAAATATAAAGAATCAACAATTTGAACAGCTTGTTCTTTGAAAGAATAAATAAAACTGATAAACCCATAGCCAAGCTTATTTAAAAAGGAAAGAAAAGACACAAATCCACGAAATTAGGAATGAAAAGAGTAAAAACAGTTACGGCAGAAATCGATATCATCGATACCTACTTCAGACACTGTGTTCGAATAAGGTCGAAAATACAGAAAAAATGGAAAGGTTCCTAGATATATAATAATTACCAAAGCAAAATCAAGAAGATTTCTACACTTGATCTTAGAAAAAAAAAACCAAGAAGCAATGAGGAGATATACAAGATCTAAATAATGCAATATCAGCAAGGGAAATTGAAGTGGTAACTAAAAACTTATCAACAAAGAAAACATCAGGTACTGATGTATTCACTGTTGAATTCTACAAGAACTTTAGAAAACATCTACTGCCAATTCTCTTCAAACACTTTAATGAAATAGAAAGGAAAGTCTGAAAGTCATTCCTGGAAGCAAGTATTCCCCTGATATCAAAATGAGCGGACATACCAAAAAAAAAAGAAAGAAAGAAAGAAAGAAAGAAAGAAAGAAAGAAAGAAAGAAAGAAAGAAACCCTACAGGCCAGTCTCCCTCATAAACACAGAAACAAAAATACACAATAAGATACAGGTAAACAGAATATAGGAAATAATCTAGAAAATTAAACACCATAACGATGTAAGATTCATCCCAGAAATGCAGGAGTTGCTCAACACATGTAAATTTATAAATATAATACACCATATCAACAAAACCAAGGACAAAAATCACATGACTATCTCAAGAGATGAAGAAAACACATTTGACAAAGTTCAACAACACCCATGCGTGATGAAATCCCTATAGAAAATTGGAAAAGATGGTCTTTATCTCAATCTGATACAAAGCTATCTATGAAAAACCAACAGGCAAAATCATAGTAAATGGTCAAAAACTGAAATCTTTCAAACTACAATCAGGAAAAAACAGGATGTCCACCATCATCACTCCTATTCAATGTAGTTCTGGAAACATTAGACAGACTAATTAGACAAGAGAAAGTAATGAAAGATAAAGATAGTAAAGAAGTTACATTATAATTATTTGCAGACAACATAATTCTCTACATAGGAGACACCAGAAATTCCACCAAAAGATTTCTATATTTAATAAGCAAATTCAGTAGAAGAACTGTATTAAATAATCAATCCTAAAAAATCAATGGATTCCTGTACACAAATAACAAACACGTTGAGAGACAAATTAGGGAAACCATCCCTTTCACAGTAGCATAGAGAAAATTGAAATTCTTAGGTATCACTCTAACAAAGGAAGTAAAATAGCTTTAAATTGAAAACTATAGTAGTCTGAAAAAGGAGATTAAAGAGGATACCAGAAAATGGAAAAGTATTTGTCTCTCTTGTATTGGAAGAACCAACACAGTAAAAATGGCCATACTTCCAAAACTGCTATATAGATTTAATGCAATCCCAGTCACAATACCAATAGCATAACTCAGGGAACTAGAGAAAACATTCCTAGAATTCATTTGGAACCAGAAAAGACCTAGAATGGGAAAACAATTCTGGACAACAAAGGTAACTCAGGAGGCATCACAATCACTAATGTGAAATTATACTACAAAGCTACTGTGATTAAAACAGCATGATACTGGCAAAAAAAAAAAAAGAGAGTGAAGATCAATGGACTCATTTTCATTATACCAGGAAGGACAACTGATTAGATCAATCACAATACCTTAGCCCAAGTGATACAGTCAGCAACAGCAATAGCATCAGGCACAGCTTAGAAAATGACAATTTGTGGTAATTATTAATCTATCATCTTTAACCATGTGAATTAAATCAAAATCAAGAACCAGCTGAAAATATGTATATAGTGAGTGACCTCTTCAGTATGGGGACTTAGAAGGAATTGGGAAGGGAGGGATAGATAGGTAGAAAGATAGGAGAACATTAGAAGTGAGGCCAGAGGACACAGGAAGATCACACAAACTCTAGGAAACTATTGAAGATATGAGGAAAAGAAAGAAAAAAAACAAGAACAGAACAACATAACAGCAATAGGGAAACTAGAAACTGTATTCACTTTCTCTTGAAACTAATGACAATCAAGAGGAGGAAAAAGAGAGAAGAAAAGGAAAAGAAGAAATTTGAATTAGGGCAGGAACAGGAACAAAAAGGGAGGTGAAGAACAATGTGGAAGAGAGGGAGAGCGAAGGAGAAAGAAAAAAGGAAAAATTTGAATAGTAGAAAAAATGTACATTAAACATTAAAAGTAAGAGAAAAAATAATTTTGAAAATAAAAAGTAAAAACAAGGGGTCTCCTTCAGGCTATGTCTCTGCTGTCACAATCGACAATGTGGGCAGCAGTTTACAGATCTAGGTCAATTAGTCTCAGCAAGACGGCAACAGACCCCTGAGATTCAGGCTGATTTCTAGCTGCAAAGCCCAAGTTGAGAACCCTGACCTCCTTCAGGGTTGAACTCTACAAGATTCTAGTGCTGGTTCCAGGTGCCCTTAGCCTGAAGATACTTCAGGCTCTGATAGGAGATGGTGATCCCTCCAACTTACCAATTATGGTGGTCCAGTGTGACTTTACTACAGAGATTCTCTTCCCTTTTCCAGGGCACTCCAATTTTCATCAAGGAACCTGAGAGAGGCCCTCTTTCTGTTGTTCAGTTCTGCTCTATCTTCTGAAGCTCAGGACAATGGCATTTATGACCCCCTTGCCTCTGCAGTATGGAATCAGTTGCCAGGGCAGCCAAGTGGCCAGAGACAGTGGGGAGAGTGGGGCTGTAGTGGTGCTGCAGGCATCTGCATGGCTCCCTTCTTTGCTTGGAGGCCCAGGGTGGGAGCAGGTCAGTGCCCATGGTGGCACACACAGCTCAGTTCCAAGTGGCTCAGCTCCTCACCAGGCCACACTTCACTCCAAGGCAGTATTCACTGTTATGAATTTCCCTCATAAGACTGCTTTCATTGTGTCTCATAGTTTCCGATATGTTGTATTGTCATTGTAATTTATTTGTAGGAACTCTCTGATTTCATCTTTCATGTCCTCTGTCAACCATTGGTTATTCAGAAGTGTGTTGTTCAATTTCCATGTGCTTATGAATTTTTTGCAGTTTCTTTTGCTATTGATCTCCAATTTCATCCCATTATGGTCTGATAATATACAAGGGATAACTTTCATTCCTTTGGACTTATTTAAACATGTTCTATGAGTGAGTATGTGGTCTATTTAAGAGAACAACCTGTGTGCAACTGAAAGAATATGTATTCTGATTTTGTGGGGTGGATGACTCTGTAAACATTTGTTAAGTACATTTGTTCAAGAGTTTGATTCAATTCTAGTATTTCATTGTTTAATTTTTGTCTAGTTGATCTATCTATTTAGGATAGTGGAGTATTGAGGTCCCCCACTACTGTAGTATTAGTATTATATGATTTTTCATGTCCATTAGTATTTGTTTTATATAGGTGGGCACACTAGTGTTTGGTGCATATATATTAATGATTGTCCTCCCTTCCTCTTGGATTGTTCCCTTTACAGGGATGTAGTGTCCTTCTTTGTCTCTCTTAATCAGTGTGGTTTTGAAATCCACTTGATCTCCAAAGACGATAACTACTCCTGATTTTTGGGGGGTTACTGTCACATGGAATATTGTTTTCCAGCCTTTAACTTTCAGTCTATGAGTTTCTATTTGAATTGTGTCTTGTACACGACATATTTTTGGATCTTGCTTTTTGCCATGAAAGAATCTTATTTCTCCATCAATTTTGAAATATGGTTTGTCAGGGTTCATCAATCTGGGTTGGAGGTTGTCTTCCTTTAGGGATTGAAATATGTCACCCCAGGCTCTTATTACCTTGAGGGTCTGTGCTGAGAAGTTTGCTGCAATTATGATGGGCTTTCCATTGTAGCTGATTTGTTTCTTTTCTCGAATTGCTTGTAATAATTTGCTGTTATGTAGGGTTTCAGGAATCTTCACTATTATATGCCCAGGTGTAGACTTTTTTTGATAATGGCTATTTAGAGTCTTATATGCCTCACTTGTCTGTATGTGAAATTCTTTCCCTCTGCTTTGGAAGTTTTCTGCCATTACTTCTGTGAACAGTTTTTTATGTTTATTGAACTATCTCCTATTTCTTCATTGACTCCATTCAATCTTATCTTAGTCTTCTTTGCATCATCTTGTAACTGCTGGATTGATTTCTCATGGTCCTTTCCTATTTTGAAGAACTTTATCTTTTTTCTGGTCACTAATTGCAATCCTGTCTTCTATATCTGATATTCTGTTTTCACATTGGCTCATTCTGCTGTGTAAACTCCATGGAGATTTTAATCTTCTGGATATGTGTTCGCATCTGTTTTATGGATTCCATTTGTTTCCCATGCTGGGATTCCATCATGTTCCTGAGGTTCTCTATTTTTTCCTGTGTCTGCTCTTGTGTTATTAATCTTTTCTTGCACTGTGGACACATCCTTCTATTATCTGAGAAATTATTTCTGATTTTATTTTTTTTCCAGATCCTCTTTCCTTGCCAGTTCATGGAGTCTAGGTGGTTGAGTATCAGATTGTTCCATCACTTTGACCTTTTGGGGTGCCTTAGGTGATCTGGAAATGTGGTTTTGAGACTCGTTTTCTTGTCTTCTCATTTCAAGAGATGCAGTCTTGTGCACCATTGTTGAGGTGAGGTTTTGCTTGCCCAGATGTCTTCAATTCTCAGCAAGCCACCAAGAGGCCTTTCTGGGGGGGCCTCTGCCTGCTGCTTTCCCAACTGCTACCTCTTTTCCAGGCAGACGTTTGCCTGGGGACTGTGGGCCCAGGCTGCTTGGGTCTGGATGGCGGCCTTCCTGCGACCTGCCTCAACCAGTTCAGCTCTGGTCCAGGCAGGCTTCCCTCTGGAATTTTCATGCACTTAATAATTGAATCTAAGTGGGCCTCTGGATATTGCTTGTGTGCCTGTGCAGACCTTTTCAAAGCAGGGACCCTGGCTGGGATCTGTGCACCCCTAAAAAGCTCTGGTCCACACTAGCTTCTTTCTGGGATCTGCATGGACTTAGCAATGGAATCTGAGTGGGTCTCTTTTTTTTGGTTTTTGCTTATTTTTATCAATACACTTCCCAGTACATACATTTTTCAATCATCTTGGGGAGTTGCTAAAGGTATGTAATAAAGCTTGCTTTGTTCCTTTTTTTTAAAAAAAAATCCCCTCTCTTCACCTCCCTCCCTCATCCACTAGTTCTTTTATTTACATGTGTCCTAGAAGTTCTAGACAAAACAATTAGATTTGAGAAAAAATAACAAGAATTGAAACTGGAAAGGAGGAGGATAAATTGTCATTGAAGAGAGACCTGGGAAAAGTGAAGAAGAGTAATTGATGAGAGAGAAGGTGGAAGAAAAATGATCAAGATATAATATGTATATATACAATTTTCCCAAGATGAATATAATTATTATGTATGACAAATGTATACTAATAAAAAGAAAAAAATCCTAATAATTCTACAAAAGCTTATGACTGAAAATAATTCAATAATGTTGCAAGTTACAAAATCAACATAAAAGTCAACAGTATTTCTAAACATTAGTAACAAAAATTCAAAAAGAATTTAAGGAAATAATTTTGTTACAATAGTTATAAAAATATGAAATGCATAAAATAAATTTAACAAGGAAATAAAAGATCTCTACAATGAAAATTATAAAACACTAATGAAGGAAATGAGGAAGACCTCATGAGAAATAAAGTGAGAATGGATGTTATTAAAATGTCCACGCTTCTCAAATAATCTGTAGTTCCAATTCAAGCCCTATCACTATACCAATGGCATTCTTTGCAGTAGATTAAGCAAATTTAATTGTCATAATATTCTTGAATAGTAAGAATGAATCATGAGCAAAAAGAACAAAACAGAAGGAATCACTACATTGGATTTCTTAGTACACTTAAAATATATAGTAAAAAATATTGTAAGGTTCTGAGGAAAAAAACAGACAAAATAAACCTCAGATTCCATCTTACTGCAGAAAGCGTGGCTATCATCAAGAAATCAAATAATAACAAATGTTGGTTTGGGTATAGAAAAAATAGAACCCTTTGTATTGTTGGAAATATAAACTGATGTAACCACTATGGGGATCAGCATGGAGATTCCTCAAAAAACTAAAACTAGAAATGCCATTTGTGCTGGCTGCTCCTCTTCTGTATATCTTCTCAAAAGAGTTAAGATCGAACTTTATAGTGATATTTGCATGCTCATGCATACTGCAGCACAATTCTTTTTTTGGGGGGGGGCGGTACCAGGGATCAACCTCAGGTCTTTGCACTTGCAAGGCAAGTGGTGGAACCACTAAGCTAAATCCCCAGCCCTGCAGCACAATTCTTAATAACTAAATCTTGGAAGTACCTTCTAGGTCCATGAATAGATAAATAGATAAATAAAATGTGGTGTTTACATACAATGTAGTTCCACTGTGCCTCAAAGAAAAATAAGCTTGCATCATTTGTAAGAAAATGCATGCACAGTGAGACCATAATGTTGAGGGAAATAAAACAGATACATAAGTAAAATATCACATTATTTCTCTTACATAAGACAACCCAAATTATAAATGAAGAGCAAAATAAAAGATAATAGGGAGCAATGAGATAGATCTTTCTCAAATAGGAAGGGGATCAAGAGATGCATGGAGGGTAGGGGCAGTTTATGAAAAAAGAATTAAGATGTGTTATGTATATGTACAGATTCCCTACAGGGAATGTAAACATAATGTATTTCAAACATGTACTAATAACATTTTTATTTCGTATTTAAGTTTATTTACTTATTTATTTTTGGTTTTTAAAGATATTGACTTGCTATGTAATTCAGGCTGGCCTCAAACTCACTGCATAGCCTAGGGTGGCCTTGAACTCACAGTGAACCTCCTGCTTCAGCCTCCCAAGAGCTGGGATGACAAGTGTGTATGACAAGACAATCAAAATTATAAAAGTAGAATGGGCAGCAAAATCAATATACTCTTCAGGACTTCTATCATCAGTTCAAACAGTAAAAGCAAACATCCAAAAGTAAAATTTCCTGATTAGCATCATTTACTGTCATGAAAGTAATTTAATGGGGGGGCAGAATGATCTAAATGTGTCTAATGCATATTCAAGTTTTGTTTTGTTTGTTTGCATGTGATATGGCTTGGGTCTGGATGTCCTCCCAAAGGCTCATTCAGTCAGAGGTAACTGAATCTCAAATGTGTAATCCTGGATTTGAGGGCTTGCGATTCTAAAAATTTTTAAAACAGACACATAGATCAATGGAAAAGAATGCAGAGAAATGATTCTGTGTATTTTTTCCAAAATAGTTTTCACCAAAGATGCCCAGAACATATATTGGGGACAGAATATTTTCTTTAATCAATATTACTGAACACTAGTAATTACTGAAGAATGGGCCTATACCTCTATCTCATTCCAGATGTGAAAGTCAACTACAAATTCATAAAAGGTATAAAAGATAATGTTAGTTCTAATACTGAAACTACTGTAAGAATCCACAGGTCAAGCTCTTTAGATCACAGGTAAAGGCAAAAATGTTTTGGGTATGAACCTGCAAGTTTAGATATAAGAATAATAGTTAATTGAGATTACACAAAAGAGGGACTTGAACAGCCAAGAATTATCATAAAAATGAAGATACCACCTACAAGGTGGAAGAAAATATTTGCAAACTATTAATTGAAAGAGATTAGCACATGGAATGTACAAGGAAGTCAAAAAAGTCAAAAGGAAATAATCTACTTTAAAAACTAACAAATTGTATCAGCAGATATTTCTCAAAAGGAAATATACAAATTCCCCAAAAGCATATTAAACATGTAGAATATCACTATCAGAAACACCGAGAGGCATGCCATCTCACCCCAGGCAGAAGGACTACTATGAAAAATTTTTAAAAATCTGCCATTATGAACATGGAGATAGAAAAATGCTCATAATCTTTAATAGGAATCTTCATCAATACAGTTCTTTGGAGTGAAGTCTGAGGTCTCTCAGGAAAAAAAAATAGAACTTCCATTGTGGCAAGTGGTACCACACACTACTTGGAATATAGTCCCAGGAAATAAATCATTTCATTGAAGAAACATCTACACATCACTGTGTTTATTGCAGCATTATAAACAGTAGACAAAATGTGGAAATAAAATAAGTATCTGATGGTGAATGGATAAAATGTCATACATAACTGAAGTAGAATAATATTCAGCTATAAAATATGAAATTTTGTCATTTTTGACCACATGATTGAGCCTTAAGGACTTTATATTAAGTGAAATGAAATAAGCCAGGTCTGTACAGAAAAACACCAAAGTTCTCACCTATTATCATAGGTGCAAGCTGAAAAACATTTATCTCATAGATGTGGGGAGTACAACAGAGACCACTATGAGGTGAGAAGGGTGGTAGGAATGGGAGTAGGGGATGGAAAATAATGTGAAATAATAGAACAATGAGAGAAAAAAGTTCTAGTCTAAACTACAGCAGTAATTGAATACTTAGCAAAAATATATAGTATATTTCAAAATAGCTAATTAAGAGATTTTGAATATTTCCAGTATTAATAACTGATTAAAGTTTGAGGAGTTAGAAATGCCAATTATATTGATTTCATCTTGCATAATATATGCCTGAATAAATATATTACACTGTATTCTTCCATTTTGTGCCTCTATTATTTGTCAATTAATAATTTAAAAGAAAGTAACTACACATGCTGCTCCTTGCATATATTTAATATTTATGTTCCCTGTTGTTTCTTATAGAGCCCAAAGTAGATTAGGCAGGAATCTTTCTCATATTTGTGTATAAAATGTTTTCTTTGTTCTTGAGTTTTGGTTTTGAATTCTTTTTATACAGATCCAAGACCCATACTCCGTCCTGGTTTTTATGTAACATACAAAGTCCTCTCCAGACAACATCGTATAAAGTACTACACATATGATACAAATTGTACTCTTTCAGACTCAATAACTTTCTACATCTCATGTATTCTGAGGACAATAACATATGAAAACATTTTTTATAGTACCAAAAAGCAAATAAAAAGGATATTAGTTACTCTGTTTAAGTTTGCATTTCCACTAAGATACAACATACGTACCTTTATATAAACTCAAATTAGAAGCGATTTGAAAAAGAACTGTTTTTTAAGAAGCAGGGGAATAAAACAGTTTCAAAGCAGCTCTATTAGACAAAGTTAGTTGAGCAGATAAAAAAAACTAAAGCAAATTATAAAATGAGTATAATGTCACCACATCAACCAAATTTAAATGCCAAGCATAGAGGCGCACAGAAAATATAGTATCATGTTCATAGGATGTTTTGTTCTGTGGGAGCTGCTCAAAGTGATTTTGTGTGTGTGTGAAGGGAACCAGCAATGAGGCCTCAATGTTTGCTTTGGACTCAACCCACTAGGTGGCAGTAGCACAGCTCCAAACGTCATTACCAATGCTTTGCTGGTATTTCCAAATGTTCAATGAGATAAACTGAAAGATAGAGATAAATTTAGAGACAAATTCTCCATAGATGAAGCCATCTGCATACAGCAGGAGATCTGGAAACATTTTAAAGGGCTGAATTTAAAAGCATACTTATCCAATAAGACAGTCTCTGGCCTTGCCTCCATGTTTTTTGGGGGATTTTTTTGCCCCCAAAGAATATATTTTTTTAGAGAAGTGTAACAATTTGTTCTTCTGGGCAGATCCTGCCCAATGTATTAAAATGTTTTGAAACTGTTTGAACTTCGTGACGTCTCAGTAATTTTCTGTTGGCTCTGCCCCTCTCAGGAATGTTCTGTACCTCTGTTCTCTTGCTTCTGTAAGCATACTCGCCTGCTATGCCTTTCAAGAATGTTCTGTACCTCCACTCCCTTGTTTGTCTTAGCATGCTCACCTTCCCAGTAGACCCCTATATAAGGAGGCTCCCTTTTCTAGTCAAGTGCTCAGACTTCGGAGTGTGAACTCTACTGAGCCTGCCTGCATAATGAAAGGGTTTTTTTCCACTTTTTGAGTGGCCATTGGATTCTCGAGTCTTCAAATTGCAGTAGCTGGGGCACTGAACTGTAACAGTCAGCTGTGCCTCAGAGTTTTGGCACTCCACTGTAACACTAAGCTGTAACACTTGGCTGTGCCTGAAAGTTGAAACACTCGGCTATAGCATCAATCTGATCCACTTTGCCGCAACAAATGGAAAAAGAAACTGTGGTGTAGGTACACAATGGAATATTATCCAGCCACAGAAACCAATGAAATTCTATTATTTGTACACAGATATTCCTGGACATTATATTACATGAAATAAGCCAGACACAGAAAATCAATTACTACATATTTTGTCTCCTTCATGGACAGTAACATAAAAGTATATGTGGATGTAGAATAGTAATTCCTACATTCTGTGAAGAATAAAAGATGCAGAAGTATAAAACTGCTACCAAAACACAGACAGAAGGTGTAAATTAAGGTTTTTCTCAGCACAGTGGCGGGGAGGGTTAGAGATCCCTATTGTTGTTATAAATTTTATGAAGACCTAACACTTAGGATTTCAAAGAATACAAGATAAAATAATGCTAAGGGAAGGAAATGCTAACCAGACTGATTTGGTTAGTACATTCTGTACATATGCACAGAAATACCATACTGAACCCCATTAATGCATGTAATTATTCCATGTTAATAATATTAAATTAAATCTAGATAACTGTACTTATTATTACCCAGTATTGTTGAACCAGATCACATACATTATGTCACTTAAGAGTCTTAAGTACTGTTTATGAGGAATTAAGAGCTTATGGTAACCAGGTAACTACTGTGAGGTCACAGATACACTGAAGAGGCTTAAACCCATTGACTGATGTTAGGTTGCCTATATGGAAGCTTGTGATAATAAAAGTTAAAGCTCAAAAGAAGTAAAAGCTTTGTGACATAAACTTCTATTCTTGAGTTTTTCAAGAAAGAAATGTTCTGTGTCTGGGTATTGCAGTTAGAAATGAATATCCCAAAGCAAGATTTATTAAATTTCTCTTACTACTTTCATTTGTTTTTCCTATGAAAGCTATGAAGCTGAGAACATTTTCAGGTTTATGAGTCAATTGTATTTATTCTTCTAAATCAATGGTTCATTTATTTGATCATTTTTCTTAAGTATTTTACTGTTCTGATTGGCTTGAAATAATGTATATGTCTATTTTACTATATATATCTAAACTTAATTTTAAGAAAATATTTATTTTATATATTTAAAGTTTACAATATATTATGACATATATATAGCTAGTAACATGGTTTTTACAGTGAGGAAGATTTCCTCAATACACAGTATATTATATGATTCTCCCAGCTTTTCAGTTGTTTTTTTGTTTAAAATGTTTTTGACATGTATATTTAAAAGATAGATTTTTAAAAAATTATCTTAATTTTACACATTTATGGGGTATGGTATAATATGTGATATTTATATACAGCATATACTGACCACATAAGGAAAATTAATATTTCCCTTTCCTTTTTGGGGGGGGGCCACTGGGGTTTTAACTGAGGACCTTGTGCTTGACAGGCAGGCATGGCACGCTTAGGTAAATCCTCAGCCCTCCATTTTTAAAAATAATTTTAATTAAAATTTAATAATTGTACATAGCTATGGAGTACAGTGTAACATTTCAATATTCTCATATAATAAGTACTGATCAAATGATGAAGATTCATGTTTCTATCTTCATATCATTGTTTTTTTATTTGGAGACTTTGATCTTCTCCTTTCTACTTACTGAAAAATATGCAGTAGGTTATTTTGAACTAGTCACTCCATTGTTCTATTGAAAAAGAGTATTAATTCCTTCTGGGCATCTGATCTCCAGCCTCCCACCGTCACCCCTTCTCAACATTCTCCCTATCCTCTAGTGAGCACTATTGCACGTTCCAATTGACGCTCTGGTAATTCATGCACGAGAGACGACATGTGGAATATATATTTAACCATGTGACTTAGTTCCATATCATGATGTTGTGAAGGATACACATTTTAGATGGAGTAAAGTATATATTCTCATTTCTACTTTTTGTTCCTTCCATCTCTTTATGGTTAGTGGGTTAATCTATAAATACTTGCAGGAGTCTTATCCGATTGTAACACATTCCTCCAAATTCAATTTACTATGGGTATAATATTAACAATTTAACTTTATTTTACTTCCAACAAATAACTAAGCATCGTTTATTTCAAAATATTTCTTTTATCCAAGGATTTCAGTGTTTAAACTACAGTAGCTTTTTATTTGTCTAGATTGTTTATGATCTTTCTGTTTTATTTACACATCTAATTGTATTTTAACTGATTTTATAGTGGTTAGATAATCACAGTATTATGATACACTATATGAAAAAACAAACCAAAGTTTATATTTTGAAAATAGAATATGGGCTTCATTTTTCCTGGCACAAATGGTGACAAAGGATCTTTTCATATTCTCCTTTATTTTACTTTTTCATTTCTTTAGGTATTAGGGTTTTACACAAAAGAAACCATGGTGTATTTACATTCTGTGTCTGACTTATTTCACTTAATGTTATGTTCTCAAGTTCTACCAATTTTCCTGAAAATGACATAATTTCCTTCTTCTTTATGGCTGAATATATTTCCATTATATATATTTCCATTATATATATATATATATAATATTTTCTTCATTTATTCATCTGTTGATGAGCACCAAGGCTGTTTTAGAGCTTGGCTGTTGTGAGTTACACTGTTATAAACACCGGTATGCATGTATCACTAGTATGATGTCTCTAAGTCTTTTAGAAATATACCCAAGCTATAAGTGGGTCAAATGAAATTTGTTTTTAATTTTTTGATGAATCCTACATTGCTTTTCATTGATTGTACTAGCTTATACTCTCACCGACAATGCACACGTGTTACTTTCCATTACATATTGCCAGTATTGTTTGTGTGTGTTTGTGTGTTATACATCATTTGAAAGTTTGTTTTTCAAAAGACCCATGAGGAATTCTTCTTTATGCTCCATCCTTGATTCTGATCCCAGTCTTCATGCCTGGAACATGAATTCAGTATCGCTTGGTGAAGCAGTTAATATGTAGCAGTGAGGATGAAACACACACACCCGGGGAGGTGATGCAAAAAAGTGAAATGAGAGACCAAGTCCTTAAGGATGGCACAGCCTTGAATTCCTTAACCCCAGAGGTGTCATGTCGGAATGAATACAGTCTGAATTTGTTTTAGTCACTATTTTGGTTTACTTTCTATTGCTTGCAGTTCAATGTTCTCCATAACAGTATACAGTGTTGTCACAGAAACTTTAGAAGTATTTTAACATGTCATGCACATAAAAGATCTGCACAAGGTCACAGATAACTACATCCCACAAGTAATAAGGCTTTCTTGTTTTTAATGGCTAAATAACATTCCATTGTGTTGGTGGACCATATTTTCTGTATCCGTTCAACCATTTATTGACACCTGGGTCGATTTAATAGCTTGGCTATTGTGAATAGTGGTTTAATCTTAGAGGACATAAAGTTAAGTGAAATAAGCCAGACATAGAAAGAAAAATCTTGCATTCTGACTCATATGTGAAAGCAGGGAAAATAGTCATACCTAGAAACTGAGAAGTGTTAGGGGAGAAATTAGAAAGAGGTTGGTGATGAGGTAAAAAATACAGTTGATTGGCTGAGTTCTAGTGTTTTATAACACTGTACGGTAGCTATAGTTAACAGAAAAATACTGTATATTTCAAGATATCTGGAAAAAAGTATTGTGGTTTTTACAAAATAATAAACATCTGAGAGGATGGGTATGGTACTTGTTCTGATTAGATTATGACATATTGTATATACACACTCAAATATTACACTGTACCCCATGAATGCATACAATTAAAATGTGTTAATTAAAGTAAAAAGAGAGTTTTGCATCATGTGTATATATTAATGGAATGATTCTGTTATAGAATATACTTATTCTTTGATGGTCCTTGCATGTAAATGTCTTGATAACTTAAAAGACCACCAGAGGAGAGAGCTACACAAATATAAAGTGTAAAAGGCAAGAGGACAAAGAAATTTGATTGAGGGAACACAGGGGAGTGGAAGGAGATGAAAAGAGAACTAAGATGTGTTATGTACATATGCCAATTTCCCATGTATTATCATGTACTGAATATATACACTGAAAAGAATAAGAAATGTCAAGGAGCCTGATGAAAAAACTGGACATTTTTTTTTTGGTTCTGTTCAAGTTAAGCCTTGAAGGTTACAAGAATGCTCTGCACTGAAAAACACATGAGACAAGGTCATTGTCTATGACTTAATGCTGTCCATTCTGCAACCTGTGGGTTCCCCACTGACTCCATCTCTCCTTACTGCTCACATTCAGGACATTAGCACTTGAGCTCATGCTGCACCTCTCTATCCCCTTTCCAATTCCAAGGTCTTTGTTGTATATTTGCATTTTAAATGCTATTCCCTGGAATAACCTATCTGTTTTGCCCAGGGAGTATCAGTATAAAAATCCAAACCTTGGACTATGTTAAAGAGCAAAAGAAGCAAACAAACAAACAAAATACAGAAAAAAAAATAGGCCTATATATGTGAATGCCTCAGCCAGGTGCTCTTCAACAACCTGGACACCATCTACCACGTGAGCTTCATTCCCGATTGTGTCCTTTGACCCGTGTTGGAGAAGTGCCCACCTCATGAGCTGCGTCGCATAGAGTCCTGCAATCTGGGGCTGGCTGAAAAGACAGATCATTTATGGAAACTTCATTGTCACAAAGATTTCAAAGACCAAAAGCCAGAGGAGCACGAGTCCTGGTGGGAGATGTACCTGCAGCTGCAGATGCCCGAGCACAAAGAAATCAAGCTCTGATGACCAGGATCCGATTGGCGAGGGGGGAATGGGCCCCCAGGCCACCAGACTAAGCTGATCCCCTTCAGCACTGCATCCTCCAGGAGGCAGGAGGAGAACGTTGGATTTGGAGGACCAGGGAGAAGTGGAGGAGAACAAGGAGGAGGACGAGGAGGAGGAGCAGGAGGAGGAGGAACAGGAGAAGGAATTGGAGAAGGAAGAGGAGGAGGAGCAAGAGCAGGAGAAAGCACTGGAGATGGAGGAGCAGGAGGAGCAAAAAGAAGAGCAAGAGAATGAAGAGTAGGAAGACAAGAAAGAGAAGGAAGAAGAGAAATACAAAGAGCAGGAGAAGCAATGAGAGCAGGAAGAATACCAAGAAGAGTAGTAGGAGGAGAAGGAAATGGAGGAGGAGAGGGGAAAGGAGCAGGAGAGGGAAGAAGAGAAGGAGGAGGAGGAGCAGGAGAAGGAAGAGGAGGAGGAGGAAGAGCAGGAGAAGGAGGAGGAGGAAGAACAGCAGGAGAAGGAAGAGCAAGAGAAGGAGGAGGAGGAGAAAGAGGAAGAGGAAGAACAGCAGTGGAAGGAAGATCAGAGGAGGAGGAGGGGGAGCAGCGGCATCAGTGGCAGCAGTGGGGGTGGCAGCAGTGGCGGTGGGAGCAGTCTTAGCAACACCCAGGCTCCAAGGATCAGAGCACCCCACAGGGGAGGGGGTCAGCCCCTCCAGCCATGGCAGTGACAGCAGGGCATGCTGCGTGGCTCCTGTCAGGCAGTCCAATCCCGGTGCTAGTCCCCGTCCTGCCAGGCCTCCGCTGAGGGCAGCACTCAACACCCGGAAATCCACAGCCCAGAAAATCGCCCCTCTGATGGCCAAGACCATGTGAGATTACAAGAAAATCCTCTCCCCGAGGTAAACTCCAGGCCTGACTTGGCCCAGGAGTTGCCCAAGGAACTCCAGCACTGGGAAGAACTCCAATGGGAACAGACAGGATGGGGTTGGAGTGTGGGTGTGGGCGGTGGTGGGGACTGCTGGGCTACACTCAAGGAGCTGGAAGGGATGCTGTGGGCCAGATAGACGCACCATCCATACTGAAATCCCAGTGACAGAGCCATTAGGGCTGAGAGAGGTCCTCATGCATGAGTGAGAACATGCAGTGTTGTGAAGGAGAATAGTGACATAAGTTGAATAAATGTATAAAATAGCACTTGGTGATAGAAAATCAGATAAGGAATATCTTGCAAATATCTGGGAAGGAGTCTTGAATACGATCACAGCTATATTCAATTCGAAGTATTAAGCTGCCATGTTTCAAAAGGCCCATATAGATAGAAGAAGCTGAGCACTGCTGGTGCTTAAAGAGATACTTGTTCAACAACGAGCAGGATTAAAAGACCTCAGTCATAATGACATCAACAACTGAACTCTGCCAACCACTTGATTGAGCCTAGGGAAGGCTCTTGACCTCCAGTTGAGAACATACCATAATTAGTGATTATATTTGGCCAACATGAGGCTCTAAGCAGATAAATCAGCCATACCAATCCTTCTTATCTACAGAACAGAAGGATAATCAGTGTATGTTGTTTCAAGGTCCTTGTTAATTGCTTTGTAGCAATAATACTCATGTGCATGTTATATATGTGTATTTAAGAGGGTTTTGTTTTAATTTTCAAGGGACACATATTAGGATGTGTTCATAATATATAGTGGACTATTTCAATGAATATACAAAATGTTCAATTAATTATTTTGTGCATATAGGATTTCCATAATCTCAAACTTTCATTATTTAATCATATAAAATGCAATTTTGAAGTCCAGAGCATGGCAAGCTAGAGGTGCACAAAAGCAATTCCAAGATATTTACTCAAAGCAACAAGTAGATGGTAAACAGGAGATGGATGTCCAGATGAAGTTTGCAATACACTTTAGTGAGCCAGAAATCAGGGGAAATGAAGAAATTTTGAAAGAATAAGACCTGAAATAACAGAAGTAACACAGCCTTGAAGAGAGTACCTGGTCTTTTAGTGGGTTAGGAAAAACGTACTCCGTAGAGGGGTAAAATAAAATCTCAGTGTACACCTAAGCATGCAGACATTGTTACTGAACAATGTTTGCATACAAGGGTGATCCGACCTCTTGCAAGAGACGAAGCATAGAAGATATAATTGCTAGCATTTCCCAGTGGATTTAGATTTTGCTACTGTTATCAGAAATTCTGAGGATCAAGTGTCCTTGTGTCCTTTGATTTAAGTTCTTGCTTGTGATACATAAATAGCTTCATTTGTTATTTGGAATGTTATGCCCTTGATTGTTTTATATCGCTTTCCTTTTCTCTCTCCTTCTACTCATCTGTTCTCTGGTCAAACAAGAGGAAAAACTAAACAAATAATAGATTAAGCACTGAAAATAATATGATGAACAGATACAGTAAATATAACACTCAATGTAAATAGTCTTAACTCCAAACTCAGGAGACACCAATTGACAGACTGGATCAAAATACAATCCTACTGTATGTTCCCTCCAAGAGACAAAGCTTGAATTAACTCACAAAATGAAAGTGAAAGGATGGAAAATGGTAATCTCTGCATCCACTGCTTAAAGCAAGCAGGAAAATCTATTTCAACTTCTGCTGTGATCTCCACTCCAAAATTATGAGAAGAGGCTAAGAAGGTCAATAATTATTGGACAATGGAACCATTCTCAAGAAAGAGAAAAATAATTGTAAATATACACACACTGAATTTGATCAAATTACACAAAATTTAAAAATACAAGATTTAACAGATAGATATCAACACAATTATAGTGATATTTCATACAGATAAAGAGATGAACTTGATAAAAAATTAAAGAAATAGCAGAGTTTAATTAATGCATTGAACAAATAGATTTCTCAGCTATATACGGATTGTGTCATTTTGCTACAACAGAATACACATGCTTCTAGGCAGCCCATGGAACTTTCTTTGAAATACATCATGTTGTAGGTCACAAATCATCTTTAAATAAATATACAGAAATTGAAATATCTCTTAAACCCTGTAAGATCATAGCAGAATAAAAATAGAAATCAACAGATAAAGCAATCACATAAATTACACAAACACATGGGGATTAAAAAATATCAACATAAACAATCAATGGATTAGAGAAGAAATCGAAGAAGAAATTTTAAAATCAAACAAAAATTGCAATAGAAAGTATCATAACTGAAAGTCTATTTTAATGTGTTAAAATGGAAGATTGCCAAATAAATATCCCAATGATGCATCTCAAGGTCAGAGTAAACCAAGAACTATCCAATCCTAAATTGTAGAAGAAATATCAGAGTGAAAATCAATGAAAATGAGACTTAAAACAATAGAAATGATCCACCAAATATTTGGTTTTAATGCAAGGATGGATAAGACTGATAAACTTTTAGAGAAACATATAAAAAGGAATAACACAAGAATTTTCACTTTTGCTCCACCTCTTCAATATAGTATTCAAATACTGTTTTACCAAGAGAAAGGAAAACAAATGAAGGATTTGAATTGGAAAGGAAAAATGCAGACCATCTATACCCAGTTGACATATCCTTCACATAGAAAATCAAAAAGAATCTCTATGAGAAAACTCATGCCTCTAAAAAGCAAATTCATCATAGTGGCAGGATAGAAAGTCAATGCACAAAATAAAATATTATTTCTGTTCACCAATAATGAACTTACTGAAAAAGAATTCCATAAAACAAAACCCATCCTGATATATTAAAATTTAATTTTCCCAGAAATCAACTTAAGCTAGGAGGAAAGACTTGTACAACAAAAACTTAATTACTATGAGGAAAGATTGAAATGGGCATTACAAAAAAAAGATATTCTCTGTTTCTAAAGAGGGAAAACGCATATTATTAAATGGGTAATTTTACTAAAAAAGATCTATATATTTATTGCAACTTCTCTTAAAATAACAAAAGCATTTTTCATAGAACTGGAGAAAGGAATCATATAAGTATATGAGACCAGAAGAATATCCAGAGCAATGCTGAGCAAAAAGAGAAAACCTGAAAGCATTTCAATTGCAGATTTCACATTATATTTTGAAATATGTTAATAAAACAGCATGATAATAGCACATAAATAGACACAGAACAATGTCTTAAAATAGGCTGCACAGAAACAACACCATGTACTTATAGTTGTCTGATCTTTGTCAAAGGAATTAAAAACATAAGCTGAGAAATGACCACCTTTTCAAAGAAAGGTACAGAGAAAACTAGATAAACAAATGGATAACAAACCAAACCTGTGTCTCTCATCCTACAATAAAAGCAAATGAGAATCGATTCAAGAATTAGATAGTAAAACAGAAACACCAAATATGCTGATGGATAAAGTAGGAAAAATACTTTAAGAGATACACATAGGGAAGTAATCCTTAAGAGAATACAGAAGGCATAAGAATTAACCTTAGTGATTCACAAGTGGGATTATATCAAAATAAAAGTTTCTGAACATCAAAGGAAACATAGGACAGGGTGAAAATTTACAGAATGGAAAAATTTCCAGTTACTCCTTGGAGTGAGGACTAATACCTAAAATATATAATGAACACAAAAATACGTAAAGAATATATAAAGAAAATTCAATAAAATATTCAATAAAATGAATAGCTGAAATGAATACACTTCTCAAAAGAAGAGTAAATGAATAACATGTATTAGAAAATGCATTGAATATTTCTGATATTAGAAAAATGCATGAGAAAATAACACTGAGATTACATTTTACCCCAGAAAGAATAGTCATCATCAAGAGTGCTTTTAAAAATCAATTACTGATGAATTTGTGGGGGGAAAGAAACACTTCTACATTGTTGATGGGAACATAAAATAGTACAAGTACTGTGGAGAACAATATGGAGATTCGACAAAAATTAAAAATTGGAATTGCATTTGACCCAGCTATACCTATCCTGAGTATTTTCCCAAAAGAGTTGAAGATCATTTTAGAGAAATTCATGCATAGCAATTTTTATATCACTGCAATACACAATAGCCAGACAACAGAAGCCGTCTAGATACTCAACAAACCATGAGTGTAAAAATAAAATGTGTAATATTTACACAATGGGACATTAATCAGCCAAAAAAAGGATAAATTCAAGTTATCTGTTTGAAAATGGATGGAAATTGAAACTCTAATATTTAGTAAAGTAGGTTAAATTTACAATATTACTTATTACTTGATTTTAGTTCATATGAGAGACTTAAAACATTAAAGAATTTTTAAAAAGGCAGTATATACAAAAACAGGAAGACAGAGTTCTAGAATATGGAGAAAGAAACCATGGCAAGTGGGGGAGAATGGAGGGAACAAAGGGGAAAAAAGTTTGAAAGGAACAAAATTATATACAAGGAATATATATGATTTGTCAAAGTGAATGGAATTACATACTGTAAACATATACGAATTATAAAAAGAGTGCACTACAAACTCTCCTGGATTGTAGGTTGTTTTGAGAAATCTCCTTTAATGATGAGATTACTCTCATAAGCAATTTGGCATTCAGTTAACAGAGTTTAGTGGTCTGTGTTTGATTTCTGCGTGTAGGACTTTGATTATGATGTGCTGTGTAGAACTTCTTTTCCAGTCATGTCTATTTGGAGATCTGAATGCCTCTTATACCTAGTATCTCTTTCATTCTCTAGATTTGGAAAAATTTTTGCAAAAGTTTGTATATATTTTAATATATTAAGATATATTTCAGATCATTATATTTAACTTTAGCTTGAATTCAAATAATCTTTAGATTAGTTTTTTTCTGAGTGATCTAGGATTTCTTAGATCATTTTTGGTCATCTTTTTTGTTTTTTGTATTTTACTGAGTTGCTGTCCTTCCACATCAACCAATCTTCAAGAGTTAATGTTCTATCTTTTGACAAAGATATCTACTGCCAAATTTTTTACTGAATTTTTTATGTCCAGAATTTCTGCTTGCTTCCTTTTCATAACTCCTTATATATATGATATATATATCTTCCCAAAAGAGTTTAAAAAATCATACCACAGTGATATATGTGCGCCCATGTTTATAGTGGAACAGTTTGAAATAGCTAAAGCTTGGAAATAGCCCAAGTGCCCATCAATTGGAAACTGAATAAAGAAGATGTGGGGTTTTTTATAAAATGGAGTACTACTCAGCCATAAAGAATGAGAAACTAGAGTCATTTATAGCTAAGTGGATACATATCAAGGTCATACTATTAAGTGAAACAAATAGGACACACGTATAAATATCAAATTGCTTCTCTACTGTGAGAAACTGAAATTGTAAATAAGAGTTAAAATTATTAAAATCAATAATTGATAATTTGAAATAGGAGAAAATTTCCAAAGAGGTAGGGGTGAAGGGAGGGGAAGGGGAAAGGAAAGATGGGAAAGAAAAAATTATGAGAAAAGAAAAAAATGGAAACAAAATCTATGTAAATAGGATAGGGTGGAGGGGGTGAAGGGAGGGCAGGGAATGGGGGAAAAATAAGAACCACGATACATAATGTACAGGTACAAGCACGCAAAGATAAATGTAAATCTATTGTATACCTAAAATGTACCAATAAAAGATCTTAAGAAAAAAAAAAAAGCTGTTCAAAGTGCTAGGATCAGTCCATATTGCTGCATTAAGTGACAATGTATTTCTGCCATACCAGCACCTACACAATTATCCATATGTCAACAGATAATTTAAAATTTGTTAAAAATTTTCACAATTTTTCACTAACCCAGGAATGCTACAAAATAGTATAATTGAAGAGTACATTGGGATATACAGGAAGATAAAGAAAAAGAATGAAATGTTAAGAAAAACAGATAAAGCTATAAAGAGATGTCAGAGAATGAAAGAAACAAGCATGCATGGTTTTATTTTCATGCCTGGGATGGAAAAATAGTGGCAAGGTTTTGAGAAGTTATTTGTGGAGGTGAGAAGAACAAAGAAGAGGGAAGAAAATACAATTATAAAGTAAAAGAAACTTTAAGGAGATTGGATCAAGTTAATAAAGGGGTAGAATCTAATATTCAGTCACTATAGATACAAATCTTATTGAGTTTGAACCTGACAGGATAATGTAAGACACTACAAAAATACAATAATTAAATTTATTTATAGTTGCATATGCAAATACTCCAAACATATATATTCTAAGAGATCATGAAAGGAGAAAATAAATAACAAAGAATAAAAAACAATTATGCTGATAGTAATGAATATCAGAAAACAAAGTAGGTAGGAAAAGAGATTTGAGAAGCTGTTTCAGAGGAAGTTAAGGACAGAGGAGGCAGGAGAGACTTCAATGAAAAATGGTGGAAGATACAGAATGATTGAGTCAAATTTATGACCTAACCAAAAATCTGATTTAGCAAACCCTACTAAACAATCCTTGGCGTAGGTGTTCTTAATATGATGTAGTAAGGACACCTTAAAATTAAAAGAAATAATTCACACTCACATGACTTACTAGACACATACAGTTCCGTAGAACTTACTAAAAGCAAAATCAGAAGAATAAAAACAAAAAAATAATAACTTTACATTAAAGTTTACATTCACGCATATTGCTTTTCCATCTTAGTTCAAATATAGAGTAGCCTTGTAGTGCATAAACAGGGTTGTACTCCATGGTCCTATGGTTGGTGTGGTTATGGCTGGGCACTGAGGTAAGTCAACCAGTGCTTAAATTATTTCACCACAACTAAGTTCTTTATACCTTGCAGAGAAGGGTTTGGAATGTTCAGAGGGTTGCCTGAGACTGTTTCTCACTCCCTCTGCAGGCAGAGGGCTACTCTCCTGTGAGTGTGGTGGCCTGGGATTTGTCCTCTATCTTAGCTCCATGTACTTCAAATGGCTCGAGTTTATTTAGCACTGATGCAGCAAGACTCCTCAGTTATTTCAGTGTTTCAGTGTTCCTTACAGGAGTTTCCAAGTCTCAGACAATTTACCCCCACAGTGTCCCCTATTGATGCCTTTGACTACTGTCGCACTGAAATTGCCAACTTGGGATTACTTTTAGCACAGAGTTACATCTCCCAGGAACTGATGTGAGGCTTCTCTCCTACTGTTTTGAATTTCCACTGTCACAGTCATATTTTTATAGGCCCTACATTATTAAGCTTCTTCCCTATCACATGATGGTAGTTTCATTTTGAAGTTATGAAAAATATTGTGGCTTTCCATTGCTAGGCAAAGGGAGTGAGTGAAAATGGTTTTCTGCCCAAATTCTGCTTGAGTCTGCCTCCTGGTCATTTTAGTAAGGCAAAATCATGAAGTGTGTGTGTGATCCCTGTGCTGTGTTGTATATCTGCTCCTCTTGAAATCTTGGGAGGTAGGGTGGGAATTATCACTCTTCTCACTGCTTGGATAGGTGCACTCAGATCTCCTATTGCACTATGTGTGTCCCAACATGAGTCAGAACCAGTGAGTACAAGGGAATTTTGTGTCATTTTATTCCTACTGAAGAGGGGATGTTACCCACCCCATCTTAGCAGACACTCACTCAACAACTGAGATCTTTTGTTTCAGTTAATTATCTTATCTTAATAATTATGAACCTTTCTGTGTTTTGCCTGGTGACATTCACTAGAATTATATGATATCCAGATTCTTGGTAAATCTCCTTACACACCAATCTCCTGTTGCTTTGGAAATAATATAAAAGACCTGCTCATGATCCAAACTGCTTCTAGTCCATCAACATTCCCTATACACGTTAAGGTTTCTTCCGATATTTTTGTGATGAATGTCTTCTTTATTTTGACAGGGATTATAGCAAATCCATATTTTCCTTTGTGCATAAGGACATATTACAATATTAATATTTGCAAACCATGAACATGGCAGATTTTTCCTATTTTTTTGTCCTAATGAATTTAGTTCACCTGTGTTTCACTGTAGAGTTCTTTCACCTCCTTTGTTAACTTCATTTCTAGATATTTTGTGAAATTTTGCAAAATGAAATTTTTCTTTGTTTCTCTTTTTATATTGAATTAATGTTGTAAAGAAATATTGTTTGCTAAATACTGACTTAGTATTTGAGGTTTGCTGACTTTCTTTAGAATTCCTAGTCCTAATTTTTTTGGGTTGTGTCTTTGAGATATCATATTTATAAGGTCTTATACATTAGATAACAGACTGCAAAATACAGTTTGAGGAGACGAAAAATGATTGACAACAGTTTACAACAATTAATTATATATTATATAATTAATTTGAAGAGAAGAGTTTGTAAATCAGAAACACAAAAAATAATAAATGCTTAAAGAGGTGAAAATAATATCAAGAAGAATGAAAGTGGGAAAGGAAGAATTCAAGAATAGAGGATGTAGGGAAGGAGATTATAAAAGAATAATTTTTGGCCTCTTATTCCCAGACCCCACAAGATGTGCAGCATCCCTGCACCTACAAGGGCATCCTGTGGGTCTGGATCCATGCAGCCAAAGCATCTGGGCCCAGAAAGCCATTGCTATGAGCTCAAGATGATGGCACAGTTGTGAGCAGAAGAGAGAGGCTTGCTTTTGTTGAAAACTGAAGCCCATTGGGAGAGAGAAGACAGAGTGTACTACAGCAATAGGTGAGATATTGTGACTAGAACTTCCTACTGAACCTGGACCTGCTTGCTATGAGGGAAGGGCAGCTCTAACCTTCAGTAGAACCTTGTAGAGTTCTAACCTGCAAGAGGTCAGGGAGCTCCATTCTGGCCTCACACCCAGATACCAGCCTGAATCTCATTGGACTATGGCTGGTTTGCTGAGATTAATTGACTCAGTTCTGCACACTGCTGCCCACATTGTCTACCAGCAAGAGCAAAGTCAAGCCTCAAAGCAGACCTTTCTTTCTTTGGTTTTCTTTCTTTCTTTCTTTCTTTCTTTCTTTCTTTCTTTCTTTCTTTCTTTCTTTCTTTCTTTCTTTCTTTCCTTTTTTCTTTTCTTTTTCTTTCTTTCTTTCTTTCTTTCTTGTTTCTTTCTTTCTCTTTCTTTTCTTTTCTTTTCTTTTCTTTCTTCTTTTTTTCTTCTTTTCTTCATATCCCTCCTTTCTTGTTCCTATTTTTGTCCTATTTATTCTCTTATTTTCTTGAATTGTTAAATGAGTGTAAATATAGCTTCTAGTTTTCCCGTTGCTATACATTTGTTCTGTTCTTGTTTCAGTTCCTTCCTTCTCTCTTTTCTTCCAGTCTTTATGAGATTCACAAAATTTGTGTGATCACCCCATGTCCTCTAGCCTTGCTTCTAACATCTCCTTCTATCTTTCTATAGCCCCCAACTCCTTCTAAGTCTTCTTCCTAGAGGGTAAAGCTGCTAGATTGAAAGACTTACCAACTCAACATATTTCTGGTTGGTCTTTGATTTTAATATATAATCACATGTCTGGTTCATGCAGGTAAAGTATCAGAATAATACCTACACCAATTTGTCATTTTCTAAGCTGTGTTTGATGCTATTGTTGATGCTGACTGTAGTACTTTGGCCAACGTGGCATGATTGCTCTAGTCAGTTGTCTTTACTGGTATACCAGGACTGAGATTGGTTAAAGGCCATTACAGATGCAAAAAACCAAAGGCCAACTACACCAAGAAGACAAACCAAGAAGTAATCATTCCCTACGGGTTTTAAATACTAACAATAAAGATATTTGCAATAGCAATATAGAAGCAGCAAATTAAATAAAAAACTTCAACAATAACAAAAAATAGAAATGAGAAGACAACTAAACAAGATGCAACGCCAGACTTTAAAATCACCAAGCAGAAATTGACAGGGTGAGATGGAACAATGTGAAACTCAACCACTTGGACTCTCTAAACTGGAAAGGAAAGAGGATACAGAAAAAATGAAATCAGAAATAATTTCTCAGATAGCACCAGAGATAATGACCATAGTGAAAAACATGATTAATAACACTAGAGCAGGGCTGGGGATTTACCTCAGTGGTGCTGCTCCTGCTTCACAAGTGCAAGGACTAGAGTTCAATTCTCAGTGCCAAAAAAAATATCTACAACAGACATAGATTAAAAAAAAATACCGGAGCTCAGGAACACGATGGAATCTCAGCATAGGAAAGAAAAGGAATCCATAAAACAGATTCAAAGAGATATCCAGGAGATTAAAAACTGCATTGAAAGTTTATGCAGCAGAATGACCCAATGAGAGCACAGAATATCAGATATAGAAGACAGGATGGCAGCTAGTGACCAGGGATTGAAAGATTTCTTAAAAATAGCAAGGGACCATGAGAAATCAATCCAGTAGCTGCTAGATGATACAAGGAAGAATAACATAAGACTTAATGGAGTCAATGAATAAACAGGAGAGAGTCCAGATGATATTAAAAAACTATTAAAAAAGTAATTGCAGAAAACTTCACCAGCAAGAAAATATAATTTGAAATAGATATGTGAGGCATCTAGGACACCAACCAGCTGTGATCAAAAAAATCTGCACTGAGATATAGAATAGTCAAGATTCCAGAAACCAAAAAGAAGAACAAAATACTGCAGTTAAAAAAAAAGAAAAAAAACCACATAAAGGAAAGCCCATCAGAATCAAAGAAGACTCCTCAGAACAAACCCTCAAGTCAAGAAGAGCCTGGAGTGAAGTATTTTAAGCCCTAAAAGGAAAAATTCTCCAACCCAGTTTGATGTACCCTTCAAAACTATCTTGCAAAATGAATGGAAATAAGATATTTTAACAAAATAGAACACCCAAAGAAATTCATGAATACCAAACAAGCACTCCAAAATATTTGAACAATAGTCTAGGAAAAGACAATGAGGTTCAAAACCTGAGTATGCCCAACAGAATGAATCCATTAGGCAAGATAAGAATTTAAATGCTAGCTGCTGTGGGAAACCAGCAAAAGAAGAAGATCATAGAAAGTATAAAGCAATATGTATCAGTTATAACCATCAATGTCAATGGTCTCAATTCACCAATTAAAAGAAATAGACTGGTAGAATGGGTCAACAAGCAAAATTAAACAATATGTTGCATATAAGAAAGACACTTAATTCAAAAAGAAATTCATTGGCTGAAAATGAGTAGAAAACAATACTTCATATAACAGGAATCTGAAAAAAAACAAGAATAGCTATCCTATTGCAGACAAAATGGAGTTCAAACCAATACTAATTAAGAAAGACTAAGAAGGTCACTACATCCTTGAAAAGGGAAAAATCCCTTTTCAAAAATCATAAATATATAAGCAACAAATACTAGTACTCCCAACTAAATAAAACAAATATTAACAGACATGAAAAATCAAATAAGCACTAATACAATAGTAGTGGGGGACCTCAATACTCCACTGTCACAAATAGACATGTGAACTAGAAGAAATATCAACAAGGAAATACTAGAACTCAACCAAACTCTTGAACAAATGGACTTAATAGGTATTTACAAATATTCCACTGAACAAAATCAGAATAAACATTGCTTTCAGCTACACATGGGTTGTTCTCCAAATTAGACCACATATTTGCTAATGGAACATGTTACAGTAAATCCAAAGAAGTAGAAGTTATCCCCAGTATATTATCAGATCAAAGTGAGAGGAAACTGGAGATCAATAGCAAAAGAAACCACATGAACTTAATAAACACATGGAAATTGAACAACACCTTCCTGAACAACCAATGAGTTACAGAAGAAATTAAAGAAGAAACTAGACAGTTTGTAAAAGCATATGACAATGCCAATAACACACATCAGAATATATGGGACACAAGAAAAAAGTCTTGAGAGGGAAATTCAAAGCAGTGGATACTCATATTAGGAGAACAGAATGAGTTCAATTAACAACCTCAAGCTCCTAGAATAAAAAGAGCAAGACAAATCCAAAGCTCATACAAGGCAGGAAATTATAAATATCAGAGCAGAAATCAATGAAATGGATACTAAGAATAAAAAAATTGACAAACCCTTAGCCAACCTTATCAAAAAAGGAAAGATAATGCTCAAATCCATGGAATTAGGAATGAAAAAAGTGAAATTGCAACAGGTTCAGCAGAAATCCGATATCTACTTTGAGAACCTATATGCCAATAAAAGTGAAAACACGGAAGAAATGGACAGATGTTTAGATATATGAGAATTACCAAAGTTTAATGAAGAAGACCTAAATATTCAAAACACCCCAATATCGATCAATGAAATTGAAAACATAATTAAAAACTTACCAACAAATAACCTGAGGTCCCGATGACTTCACTGTTGAATTCTACAAGACGTTTAATGAAGAACTATTCTCACTACTGTTTTAGCTCTTCAATGAAATTAAAGGAGAAGAAATACACTCAAGTTCATTCCTGGAAGCAAGCATCACCTTGAGAACAAAATCAGAGAAAGTCACAACTGACAAAGAAAACTATAAGCCAGTCTCCCTAATTAACATAGACACAGAAATCCTCAATAAGGTACTGGCAAACAGAATGCAGATCATGAAGATCAATACACTCTGGATTCATCCCAGGGATGCAGCAATGGTTCAAAATATGCAAATCGATAAATGCAATACACTATATTAAGAGAGCTAAGAATAAAAACCATATGGTTATCTTAATAGATACAGAAAAAGTGTTCTACAAAATCCAACACCCATTCATGATTAAAAAGCCCTAGAGAAAAGTGGAATATATGGTGTCTATCTCTACCTGATTAAAACCATCTGTGAAAAACCAATAGTCACCATCATACTAAATGGTCAAAAACTGAAATACTTTGCATTAAAATCAGGAAAAAGACAAGCATGTCCACTATCACCAATCTTGTTCAATATAGTTGTGGAAACATTAGCCACAACAATTAGACAAGAGAAAGAAAAAAGGGAATAAAGATAGGTAACAAAAAAGTTTTATTGTCATTATTTGCAGATGACACGACACTCTATATAGAATATCCCAAGAACTCCACCAAAAGTCTTCTAGACTTAATAATCAAATTTTGTAGAGTAGCTGGACACAAAGTCAACATGCCAAAAACAATAGCATTCCTGTACACAAACAACAGACTCATGGAGAGATGAACTGGAGGAACAACTCCTTTAAAAACAGAATCCAAATAAATGAAATACCTAGGAATTAATCTAATAAAAGAAATCAGAAACCTCTACTCTGAAAACTATAGAACTCTGAAAAAAGAAGATATTGAAGAGGATATCAGAAAATAGAAAGAATCCCTTGCTCCTGGGTAGGAAGAACCAATATAGTGAAAATATCCATGCTACCAAACCTGATGCATAGATTCAATACAATCCAAATTGAAATTCCAAAACCATATTTCATAGAACTGGAGAAAACGATCCAAAATTCATTTGAAAATAAAAGATACCTAGAATACCCAAAGTATTTGTGGGCAGCAAAGACAAAGTAGCGGTATCAGAAACTATACCACAAAGCTATTGTGATGAAAACTGCATGGTAGTGACAAAGAGACCTAAGGAACACTGGAACAGAATAAAAGGTGCAGAAACAACTCCACACATAATCAGCCATCTCACCTTTGACCAAAGAGCCAAACACCTTTACTGAAGAAAATATAGCCTCTTTAATAAATGATGCTGGAAAAATTGGGTTTCAATTTGCCAAAGATTAAAACTAGACCTATATCTCTCACCATACACTAAACTAAAATTGAAATGGATCAAAGATCTAAATGTTAAAAGACAAACCATAAACTGGCTGGAAGAGTTTAGGTAGGACTCTTGAACATATTGGCATGGGAAAAAACTTCATGAAGAAAACTTCAGTTACTTATGAACTAGCACAAAGAATCAACAACTGGGATCTCATCTTATTAAAAGGCTTTTGCAAAGCAAGAGAAACCAGCAACAAAGGGTAAAGACAACCTACAATGTGGGAAAAAAAATTTACCAGCTGTTCCTTAGACAAATGGCTAAAATCTAGAATATATGAAAAACCAAAGAAAAATAGATCCCAAATTTAAAAACCCAATCAAAAATGAGCATCTGAAATGGATACATTTCTCAAACAAAGAAGCAAAAACAGTAAATAAACATATGGAAAAATGTTCAACATCACTGCTCATCTGAGACATGCAAATAAAAACAATGCTGAGATTCCACTTCACTCCAGAAATAATGACTGCTATCCAGAAACCAACCAATTAGAAATACTGGAAAGGTTGTGTGGAAAAGGAACCCTTCTCTTCTGTTGGTGTGAGTGTAGACTGGTGAAACCACCATGGAAATTAGTATGGAGATACTTCAAAAAACTTGGATTGGAGGTCCTGTTTGATCCAGCTATTCCCTTGCTGGGTATCTTCCCAGAAGAATTAAAAACACCATACCATAACAATATATGTGCACCTAAGGTTACAATGGTAGAGTTTATAATAGGTAAATGTTGGAAACACCCCAAATGGGCATCAAATGGAGACTGGACAAAGAGATTTTTTTTAATAGAATAGAGTACTACTCACCCATAAAGAATAATAAACTGGAGACGTTTGTAGCTAAATGGATGCTCTTTGAGGCCATATTCTTAAGTGAAATAAATAGGACACACATGTGTAAAAACTAAATAGTTTCTCTGGTGTGTCAAACTGAAAGTGTAAATGAAGACCAAAATGTATAATAGATAACATGAAATAAGAAGAAAAGTTCCAAAGGGGAAGGTGAACTGGGGGCAAGGGGTAGATAAAAGGAAAGAGGGGAAAGGAAAAATATGAGAAAAGGAAAAAGCAAGAAAAAAATTCTTTGTACATAGGGAGAGGTGGAGGGGCTAAAAGGAGGGCAGGGGAATGGGGAAAAAATAAGAACCAAGATATGTCATGTACAGATACAAATTCCCAGTGGTGAATGTCATCATATTACATACCTAAAATATATCAATAAACTTAATGAATAAAAAAATAATAAGTTGTTTCTATTATGTACCCACTCCCCAAGATGAGTATTAATGACATGTACTGTGAACATGTACAAATAAAAAAAAAAGATAAACATATCGATAACCTAATTTTATTATGGCATAGGGATATGAACATATCAAATTATCTCTGATACATCTCTGACATGTCTCTTATTTATACATCTCAATATGTACATTATTATATGTAATTGTATGTCCAATTAAAATAAATTAAAATCATATCATACAAAAATGGGAAAATTTTTCTTTCTGCTTTTCAATTTGGGTGCCTTATTTTTACTTCTAACTGCTCTGGCAAGGACTTCCACTAATATGATTAGTAGGAGTGGGTTCTCTTGTCTTGTTCCTCATCTTAGAGGAAACAATCCCAGTGGTTCCCTAAACTGTATCATGTTTCCACTGGGCTTGCAAAATATAGCATTTATCTTGTTGAGCAACATTAAAATTATTGGGATCTTTTTTCATGAGGGGATGTTCAATTTCATCAAATGCTCTTTGTATCAATTGTGATGATCATACAGTTTTTGGTGTTCATACTGTTGATGTCATATATCATATTTGTTGTTTTGTATATGTTTTCTCATCCTTTTATCTTTGAGATAAATTCTGTTTGACCATGGTGTGTAATATTTTTGACAGATTGTAATATTTAGTTCACCAATATTTTGTTAAAGATTTTTCACCTGTGGTCATAAGGCATATTACGCTATCAGATTTTGTCCTATATTTTAGTATCATGGAAATAATAACCTCATAGGATGAATTTGGAATATTCTCACCATTTCAACTGGAAAAATTTGAGAAAAAATGGACAATTTTGTTAACGTTTGGTAGAATTTAGCAGTGAAGACATGAGGTCCTGGAGTTTATTTTTCACTATTGTTTGACAGAGCACTTCTTATTACTGATTTGTTCTCTCCATTTATTTCTGAGGTATTCTGGTTCTATTTCTTCTCGTTTGAATCTAGGTGGGTATTTTTGTCAAGAAGTTTATCCATTTAAAGTTTCCCCATTTTTTCTACATCCAATTTTTCACAGTAGTTTCTTCTGAATATTTTATTATGGTGGTATTATGTGTAATGTTTCCACTCTTATTTCTAACTTCATTTGTTTGCATCTCTTACCTTTTTAGATCAATGTAGCTAAAAGTTTTAAAATTTTGTTAATATTTTCAGAAAACTAACTTATTTCCCTGATACTTTGTATTGTATTTCTAGTCTGTGTTTTATTGACTTTTGTTTCTATTTCATTTTCTTCTTTCTAGTAGCCTAGTTTATTCTTTTACAATTTTATTGAGGCAAAATTTTCAATAATATACTTATAATATTTCTTGTTTTCTATAGCTATTTCTACGACTAAACTTGTCCAAATTCTTTTGCTTCACCCATAACTTTGATAGGCTGCATTAATGATTTTTCTCTTGTTAGTTTTAAATTTTCATTTTTCTCATTGGCCCATTGGTGATTTAGAACTGTATTGTTTAACTAGCATGTATTTGTGCATTTTCTGAAATTCCTCCTATTATGGACTTCTAGTTTTAAACCATTGCTATTAGAAAAAGTGCTTGTTATGACTTCAATATTCTTTAATTTGCACAGACTTCTCTTGTGGCCTAATATACAATGTGTCTTAGATAAGAGTCCAACTGTTCTTGAGACTACTTTACTTTCTTTTCTTATCAGACAGAATGTTCCATATACATCATCAAATCTATTTAATCCAAAATGTTGTCAATCCACTATGTTCTCACTAATATTCTGGTTGAATGATCGTAAAGTTATATATTGATGTTCGTTATGATTATTGTAGGTAATTCATGTCACACTTTACATCCTTACAATTTGGTTAATATACAAACTGTGACAAAAATATGGTGTGGTTAAATTTCTTAAATATTACAGTGAAAGACACATTACCATTATTCTCTCTCAAACTACTCCTCAGATTTTTTTAACTATATCTTACATTCTTGTCACTTTCTGAAGCAGTTCTGGAAATTCTCTGTAGTGAAAGTCTTTATGAGGTGTGGTTACAAATATTTTGAATGGTGCCCCTGCTGCCAATTCCTACCAATTGATTATCTCAGAAAAAAATGTGGAAGTAAAAAGTATTAATGTGCTATACGTGTATATAAATACATACTATACATATAGAGTTCTCCCCCAATGATATTTTCAGCCCATCAAATTATGTCTCTCATTCTCACACTTGTATTTCAAATCCATAGCACATAATATAATTCATGTATTTTCAGATCAATAGAACTATGAAATGCTTCCCTCTCTCCTTCTCTATCAGGTACAGGTTGATTTTACCACAGCCAGAAATACTTCATAATTGGCTCTCACTCTTGATTTCTCAGTGAAAGGGCTGTTGCAACCCCACTCACTACTTTGAGGCTTGGATCACAATATTTCCAAGATTTGGAAAATGATCTGCAGTATTTTGTTGAATAAATACTTGTACCCTCACAGTCTACTCCTAATACCTCTTGCAATTCCAGTGATGCTTTCAATTGCTCATTTAGAGTTACCTTGAAGTTCTCAGATCATCTGATTGTCTCTTACTGATTTTTGAGTGTCATTAGGTAAATTTTCTAGCCTATCAACTTTATGCTCCACTCCTAACATTCTATTTTCCTTCTGATTATGACACTTCTGAAGCTTTGCATGAGGTTTTCATTCTCTTGATTCATATTTGATTCTTTTTAATAAGTTCTAATTCTTCCTAATGTTTTAATTCATATACTGCATTGTGTTCCATAATTTATTCAGCTGCTTATTTGCATTTTTTGGCTCAGTTTTTGTCTTTTAATTTATTTAATCAGCAGCTTATTTACACTACTTTAAATCTATTAATCATTGCAGTAATTACTTATCTACTTATTTGTCTCTTCTTTGATCACTTTGATTTTTTTTATTTGTCCTGATATTCACTTCATAGCCTGTGAAATGAGCAAGGAATTGAGTATTGTAGGTATCTTTTTGCTTTGTTTTTTCATAAATCTTGCATTGTTGTAATGAAAGTTGTAGCTCTCATAGGAGAGAAAGCTCTGTGAGTATACCAGAAATGTCTTTGGTAAATGAATTTCTTCCTCTGATGTGCCTTTAACCCTGGGTATTATTTATTGTACAGACACAGACTCCACCGCCTCAAGTATTGATTTCAGTATATATTCACTGCCTTTTGGGGGGAAAATCAGCCATAATAACAACACTCAAGGAATCAGTCATACATCAATCAATTTAAAACTTACTTAAAATGTTTTCACCTCTTTCAGTGAGCCATGAAATTGAAGGTATAGTAGTCATGAAAAATAGGCTGGGAAATATTTGAAGAAAAGCAGAAGGGTGAGGATAAATGAGATCAAACAATAAGAGAAACAAAAGTATTTTAAAACTAGATTTTGATGGGACTATGTTTATGCACAAATATGAGAGGGGAATGACAGGAAGTATTGGAGGTTATGTGAGGGGTCAGAGAGGAAGATCAGAAAAAAATGGAAGTGGAAATTGTGAGATGCTTTTTATGGGGTTCAAAACAATTAATGTTATTCATCTGGCTGCAGAAACCCAATGTTGAGGCTTGGTAAAGAACCCTTGGTGAGGAATCAATGTAAATTACTGTAGAAGTAAAAACTATCCACACCCATGCACAACTGCATACATTCATGTTGCACGCCCACCCTTTGGAAATGAAGTTGACCTGAATGTATCTGACACAGTGCACTGAATTGCCCTGGAAGGAGGGTCAACACTTTACCATATTCCAGTCCCAGTGTCATTTGCTCACCATATTCTCAAGCCTGTGTTTTTCTCAGAGTCATTGATCAGCATTTACGCTGCTCCCTCCATTGAGTTTCAGCCATGGTTCTCTACCAGCTACTGACTTTTCAATCTGGTCCCCATGCTGGTACTTCTATCTTGTTTCTCTCAGCTTCCTCAGGCTTCTGATTT
Organism: Heterocephalus glaber; assembly: GCF_053883595.1. NCBI lineage: Eukaryota > Metazoa > Chordata > Mammalia > Rodentia > Bathyergidae > Heterocephalus > Heterocephalus glaber. The sequence continues at coordinate 602,146 of NW_028258506.1, read as the reverse complement.
TAATGACCCCTGAAATCAGTAAGAAGTTTTTCTCAGTTAGTGCAAACTGTTTCTCTCTATTCCCATTGTCTTCCCATAGAAGTTTTATGTGATTTCCAGGTAGTAAGATGGCCAGACCTGTGTGGGTTCTGTGCTCTTGGTCTAGGAATCTGCCATCACCATCTGTGACCTTGCACTGTTTTCTGACAGGAGGACTGGGGAGTTTCACTGGGGCTGGGGACGGTGTTATTTGAGGCAAGTGAACAGCTATGGCACCACCCTTCTTTTTTTACTGAAAGTTTTGTGGATCTCGGGCTGAGTAACTCCCTAGCCTTAGGCTGGGATCTGCACCAGTAATTTGTGAATCTGTTTGCTGTCATTTTCAAAGATGATAAAATTTTTATGTTTTTCTGTGAATTGATACTTTCACCTACATAAAATTCTTCACTTTAACTCTGATAATTTTCTTTGCTCTGAATTTTGTCTGTCTTATATTAATATAGTTTTTCCAGTATTTTTATTTACAGTGCTGCTCATTTGTTCATCACAAATATGTTCTAAAATATTCAGTGGATAGTGCAAGCCACAAACAGTACCAGACTATAAGGTATGTTCAAATTTATAGAAAATATTTCCACATTTTAAATTAAAGGAATCCTGAAAAATTTCATTGGAAATTTTAAATTGCCAACATTATTATTCTCATGCTGTGGGGCCATTATTAAATAAAATGATCTCTACTTAAACATAACTACTAGGGCTGAGTTGTGGTATGGCCTTTTTTTGCATTTAAAAATATTTTTTGAGTTGAATACATGTACAAAATAATAAAGTAAAAATAAGGGATAATAGATGATCCCTGTCAGTGATCCCTGACAGTGTGTGTGAGAGAAAGAACATCCTTGCTTCTGGTGGATTTTGAACTGAGTTTGAATTTCCTTAATTCTAGACAAAATTTAAAAACAAAATCAAATTAATCCAAAAGAAAAATGTAATCATCTCTTGATAATGATAAATTACACAAATTGAATATTCAAAAGAAAAATGATGAAAGAAAAAACAATTTGTGAAAAAATATAAAAGTCTAATAAGATTTGAACTTTTTTTGAATTAAACAATTTTTTTCCTGGACACATTCTATATTTATTTGCAATATTTTTCAAATGTATCACACGCAAAATGAGATACGTTCTTTTTCTTACATTCATTCTATGTCATTGTTTGTTTGCAACTCTTTAGCTTAGGGGTTTTTAACATCAGTTTTTCAAATACAATAGTCTGCATTATTCAACTAATTAACCTACCAGTCTTTTACAGATCATTTCATTAAATATCAGAGGAACAATATTTTTCTCGTAACCAGAGAACATTCTCTAGGAGAAATCACAAAACATATCTGAAGACATTTAAAAATTAAAATCATTTCACATGTGAAGAAGAAACTATCATATAAAAGTGATAAAGAAATAAAAGCAGGTTTCTAAATAACTGCATAAAACAAAATAAATGGAGCATCAATACCAACTGAAACAAGATAAAAAGTATTAACGTACATTAATAAGTACATTTGCTGTCTCATAGGAGCAGGGGAATTCGAAACTCATTTCTCCTCCCAAGAAAACTTTCAGGATTTGCAAAGAGTTTAGCAAATGTGGAATTGGATGAAGAGTTCCACTGTGTCCACACATGCACAGGAAAAGTCCTACAATAAATGGAGGGTAAGAAAGAAAGTTAGATAAAGGAGGGAATAGAAAAAACTCATCAGATCCAAATTTAGTATCATGAGGATTTATAAAAGAGACCTGTACTGCCACAGTAGCATGGCACCACTTTCACCCTGGGTCTTGCCTATCTACTGGCTCGGGAAAGGATCTAATGCCCTGACTTGGGTAGTAAGTGAGATACACTACTAAAATTCAGAGTGAAAAATAATCATATCATTAAAAATTAAAATGGGAGAAGGAGAATTATAGGAGCAGGGAAGGGAGGGGAAGGATATTGTTTTTTTAAAAATAACTTATATTATGTACATGCACCTAATGCCCAAGATGATTGTAAACTGAATGTACTGCAAACATGAACTAAACATATACTTAAAAAGACTCCTAATCTGTCTGCTCTTTCCAATAGGAAGGGGAACACAATGATGGTGACTGAAAGCCAACAGTGTGTGTTTGAAAGGGCACTGGTAGGCCACTGGGGAAGCTGAAGGCAGATGCACAACCCTGATTAGGAACCCACACCTAGCACTGAGGAGACTGTGGCTAACCTGCTACATGAGCTGACAGTGACTTTGAATGGTGAGATCTTGGGGAGAAAAGAGACAGGTGCTGGAACTGACACAAACTCCTTCCTCCCCCAAACACTGGAACTGTTCATGTTTCCAGGTTGTCCTGCTCACTTCTCATGGCCTATAGTCAGTGCTCAAGTGGGAGCCTGTTTCACCATGCCATAAGATACTGAATGGCAGATGCTGTGGGAAATGATCTGAGAAAGAAATATAAACCAGAGGAGAGTGAAGCTTAATACCCATTTATAAGATTCTATAATGTTAAAATTTACATTAATGAACTGTTATAGATCAAAAGTTCCAATAGAAAATTTCAAAAATAAGTTTGGTTGCCAATTTTAGTTTTCTCCACGAGAGCCAAAAATTATGATTATTTAAAAGTAAAACAAGAACAAACACATTACTTGGTTTGATGTTTACATTTTAATAGGAAATTATGCTTGAGAACTATGAGTTGATCCATAACATAAGAGAGAAATGCAAAATATGTATGACAATCTTTTTGGAATCTTGAGAACATTAGGAAAATATCAAATGGAAAATCTTTTAAATAAATGACACAATAAAAGTTTAGCAGAGAGGTCCTGAGTCACACGGAACACCCTGAATCAGCCTGCTGCAGACAAGCAGGTCTGTGCATGTCCTACTGAGGTCCCGAGTCATGTGGAAGATGCCTAATCACCCTGCTGCAGATAGGCAGGTATTCCCACAACCTACCGAGGTCCTGAGTCACACAGAACACACTAAATCAGCCTGCTGCAGACAGGCAGGTCTGTGCATGTCCTACCGAGGTCCCAAGTCCTGCAGAAGACACGGAATCACCTCACTGCAGACAGACAGGTCTGCACACACACTACCAAGGTCCCAAGTCATGCAGAAGATGCTGAATCACCCAGCTGCAGACAGGCAGCCACCTGGCTCCACACTACAAAGACTTAGAGGACACCAGATCACCAGATCAAGGTACTGAGTCCCGCTGCTCCCGGCCCAGAGGTAGGGGCTTCTGAGCTGGTGTCCCACTGCTCCTGGCCCAGACAAAGGGGCTATCCAGTCACCATCCCTTCTGCTGCTCCCAGCTCAGAGGAAATGGCTTTTGGGCCACCTTCTGTCCCGCTGCCCCTGGCCCAGAGGAGGGGGCTTCCGGGCCACCGTCTCTCCCACAGCTCCTGGACCAGAGGTAGGAACTTCTGAGCAGCCATACCGCTGCTCCTGGACGAGAGGAAGGGGCTTCCAGGCCACCATCCCTCTCTCTGCTCCCAGCCCACAGGAAAGGGCTTTTGGGTCACCATCTCTACCGCTGCTCCCAGCCTCTGTCCCACCTCTCCCAGCTCAGAGAAGGTAGTCCATGCAGGCTCTAACAGCCCCCCACCCCAGGAGAAATGAGAAAACACATAAATAAGTCTCAAAACCAGACTTACAGATCACCTACAGCAATCCCAAAGGGAAATGAGATGGAACACTCTGTTACTCAACCACCTGGACCCACTCAACTGGCAACAAAAGGGGATCTGGAAAAAAAGAAATCAGAAATAATTTCTCAGATAACAGAAGAAATTGTGGCCCTAGTGCAAGACATGATTAATAAATCTAGACAGAAGCTGAGGAACATGATGGAATCCCAACCTAAGAAACAAATGGAATCCATAAAACAGATGCAAATAGATTTCCAGGAGATGAAAAACTCCATTGGAAGTCTACACAGCAGAATGAGCCAATGTGAGGACAGAATTTCAGATAGAGAAGATAAGATTGCAATTAGTGACCAGGAAAAGAAAAATTGCTTCAAAATTATAAGGGAACATGAGAAATCAATCCAGCAGCTGCTAGATGATGCAAAGAAGAATAACATAAGACTGATCGGGCTCAATGAAGAAACAGGAGAGAGTGGAGATGACATAAAAAATGTCTTCACAGAAATAATGGCAGAAAATTTCCCAAGCAGGGGAAAAGAGCTTGACATACAGATAAGTGAGGCATATAGGACTCCAAATAGCCTTGATCAAAAAAAAATCTACACATAGGCATATAATTGTGAAGATTCCAGAAACACAACAGAAGAACAAAGTTCTCCAAGCAGTCAGAGAAAAGAAACAAATCACATACAAAGGAAAGCCCATCAGAATCACAGCAGACTTCTCAACACAAACCATCAAGGCAAGAAGAGCTTGGAGTGACATATTCAAAGACCAAAAAGAAAACAGCCCCCAACCCAGATTAATGTACCCTGCAAAACTATCTTTCAAAATGGATGGAGAAATAAGATACTTTCATGACAAAGAGCACCTTAGGAACTTCGTGAATACCAAACCAGCACTCCAAAGAATTTTACACAATATCTTAGGAACAGACATTGAGGATTAAAACACCAGGAAACAAAGCAGAATGAACCCATCTGGCATGACAAGAAATTAAATGGAAAGGGGGAGAACCCAACAAAAAGAAAAAGTCATGGCAATGACAAGTCAATACGTTTCAGTTATAACCATCAATGTTAATGGTCTCAATTCACCAATCAAAAGAAAGAGACTGGAAGAATGGGTCAAGAAGAAAAATCCAACAGTATGCTGCATACAAGAAAGACACTTAATTCAAAAGGAAAATCATAGACTGAAAATTAAAGGGTGGAAAACAATACTCCATGTGACAGGAACCTGAAAAAAAGCAGGAGTAGCTATCCTCTTTGGAGATCAAGTAGATTTCAAACCAACACTAATTAAGAGAGATGAAGAAGGACACTACATCCTTGTAAAGGGAAGAATCCAAGAGGAAGAGATGACAATCTTAAATATTTATGCACCAAACACTAGTGCCCTCAACTATATAAAACAAATATTATTGAACATGAAAAGTCATATATGCACTAATACAATGGTAGTGGGGGACCTCAACACCACACTGTCACAAATACATAGATCAACTAGACATAAAATAAGTAATGAAATACTAGAACTCAATTGAACTCTTGAACAAATGAACTTAACAGATGTTTGCAGAGTGTTCCACCCCACAAAATCAGAATACACATTCTTCTCAGCAGCACATGGGTCATTCTCCAAAATAGACCATATAATCACACATAGAACATGTTTAAGTAAGTGCAAAGGAATGGAAGTTATCCCCTGTATATTATCAGACCATGGTGCGATGAAATTGGAGATCCATAGCAAAAGAAAATCCAAAAATTTCATAAACATGTGGAAATTGAACAACACACTTCTGAATAACCAATGGGACACAGAGGAAATTAAAGAAGAAATCAGACAGTTCCTTCAATTAAATGACAATGACAATACAACATATCAGAATCCATGGGACACAATGAAAGCAGACTTATGAGGGATATTCATAGCAGTGAATATGCATATTAGGAAAACAGAATGGGCCCAATTAAACAACCTGATGATGAACCTCAAGTTTCTAGAAAAAGAAGAGCAGGACAACCCCAAAGCTCATACTAGGGAGGAAATTATAAAGATCAGAGGAGAAATCAATGCAATGGAGACCAAGAGAATGATACAAAATATCAATGAAGCCAAGAGTTGGTTCTTTGAAAGAATCAACAAAATTGACAAAACTTTAGCCAACCTTGTCAGAAAAAGAAAAGAAAAGGCCCAAATCCATGCAATTAGGAATGAAAAGGGTGAAATTACAACAGACTCAGCAGAAATCCAGAGGATCATCAATACTTACTTCCACAACCTGTACACCAATAAGATGAACAACACAGAAGAAATGGACATAGTCCTAGATACATATGAATTACCACAGTTGAATGAAGAAGACCTAAAAATTCTGAACAACCCAATATCAACAAATGAAATTGAAAATGTAATTAAAAACTTATCAACTAAGAAAAGCCTGGGCCCTGATGGCTTCACTGTTGAATTATACAAGATATTTAGAGAGGAACTGCTGCCACTACTGTTTAAACACTTCAATGAAATTGAAAGGGAAGCAATACTCCCAACTTCATTCCTGGAAGCAAGCATCACCTTGATCCCCAAAGCAGAGGAAGGCCCAACTGAAAAAGAGAACTATAGGCCAATCTCATTAATGAATATAGATGCAAAAATCCTTAATAAGATAATGGCAAACAGAATGCAGAAGATGATCAAGAAGATCATACACCCTGAATAAAGTGAGGTTCATCCCAGGGATGCAGGGATGGTTCAATATATGAAAATCAATCAACATAATACACTATATCAATGGAGCCAAGGGCAAAAACTATATGATTATCTCCATAGACACAGAAAAAGCATTTGACAAAATCCAACACTCATTTATCATAAAAACCCTACATAAAATTGGAATAGATGGTCTCCACCTCAAACTGATAGAAGCCATCTATGAAAAACCAACCACCAGTATCATACTAAATGGTCAAAAACTGAAATCCTTCACACTAAAATCAGGAACAAGACAAGGATCTCCACTATCACCACTCTTGTTCAATATAATTCTGGAAACATTAGCCAGGGCAATTAGACAAGAGAAAGAAATAAAAGGAATAAAGATAGGTAATGAAGAAGTGAAATTGTCATTATTTGCAGATGACATGATACTCTATATAGAACACCCCAAGAACTCCACCAAAAGTCTTCTAGACTTAATAAACAAATTCAGTCAAGTAGCTGGTTACAAGGTCAACACACAAAAATCAATAGCTTTCCTCTACACAAATGACAGACTCACTGAGAGAGAAATAGGGCAAATAATTCCTTTCACAATAGCATCCAAAAAACTGAAATACCTAGGAATCAACCTAATGAAAGAAATCAAAGACCTTTTCTCTGAAAACTATGGCACTCTGAAAAGAGAGATTGAAGATGATATCAGAAAATGGACAGACATCCCCTACTCCTGGGTAGGAAGGATCAATATAGTGAAAATGGCCATAGTTACAAAACTGCTATATAGATTTAATGCAATTCCAATTGAGATCCCAGCAGCATACTTCATAGAGCCTGAGAAAACAATCCAAAAATTCATTTGGAACAAGAAGAGACCCAGAATAGCAAAAGCAATTCTAGGTAACAGAGACATGGCAGGGGGTATCACAATCCCCAACCTGCAACCATACTACAAAGCTACTGTGATAAAAACAGCATAGTACTGGCAAAGAAACAGACTTGAGGATCAGTGGAACAGATTAAAAGATGCAGAACAATGCCAGACACACTCAGCCATCTCATCTTCGATAAAGGAGCCAAACACCCTCACTGGAGGAAAGATAGCCTCTTTAATAAATGGTGCTTAAAAATTGGGCTTCAACTTGCCAAAGATTAAAACTAGACCTGTACCTCTCACCATACACTAAGCTAAAATCAAAATGGATTAAAGATCTAAATATTAAAGTAGAAACTCTGAACCAATTGGAACTGAGGTTAGGTAGAATCCTTGAAGACATTGGTGTAGGAAAATATTTTATGAACAAAAGCTCAGTTGCCCATGAACTAGCACTAACAATCAACAAGTGGGATCTCTTCTTATTAAAAGGCTTCTGCACAACAAGAGAAACCACCAGCAGTGTGAAGAGACAACCCACAATGTGGGAAAAAATCTTCACCTACTCTTCCTCAGACAAAGGTCTACCATCTCAAATCTATAAAGAATTTTAAAAGATTAGACCTCCCAAATTTAGGGACGCAATCCAAAAATGGGCATCTGAAATGAACAGACATTTCTCAGACAAAGAAGTAGAAATAGCAAATAAATACATGAAAAAATGTTCAACATCACTGGTCATTCGAGAGATGCAAATGAAAACAATGCTGAGATTCCACTTCACTCCAGAAAGAATGGCTGCTATCATGAAATCAACCAGTAACAAATGCTGGCAGGGCTGTGGGGAAAGAGGATCCCTTCCCCACTGCTGGTGGGAGTGCAGGCTGGTACAACCACTGTGGAAATCAGTATGGAGATACCTCAAAGAACTAGGACTGGAAGTCCCATTTGACCCTGCTATTCCCCTGCTGGGTATCTTCCCCAAAGAATTAAAAGAATCATACCACAGTGATATAGGTGCACCCATGTTCATAGCAGCACAGTTTGTAATAGCTAAAACTTGGAAACAGCCCAAATGCCCATCAACTGGAGACTGGAGAAAGAAAATGTGGTATTTTTATAAAATGGAGTACAACTCAGCCATAAAAAATGAGAAATGAGAGACATTTATAGCTAAGTGGATGCACATTGAGGCGATACTCTTAAGTGAAATAAATAGGATACACATGAATAAATTCTGAATAGTTTCTCTGGTTTGAGAAACTGAAAGTGTAAATAAGGACTAAATGTATAAGGTAAGGTGAAGTAGGAAGAAAAGGGGCAACAGGGAAGGGAGTGGGAGGGCTAGGGGAAAGGATAGAAGGGAATGGGATTAATATGAGAAAATGGAAAAATAGGTACAAAATCTTTGTAAATAGGGAGGAATGAAGGGGTTGAAGGGAGGACTGGGCAAGGGTGAAAAATAAGAACCGAGAGGTATGTAAAAATGCAAATTTTCAATGATGAATGTCATTATATTGTATACCTAAAATGTACCAATGATTACAATGAATAATTGATAATGCAAAATAGGAAGAAAAGGTCCAAAGGGGTAGGGGTAGTGGGAGGGGCAGGGGAAAGGAAAGAAGGGAAATGAAAAGTGATGAGAAATGGAAGAAATGGAAATAAAGTCTTTGTAAACAGCGAAGGGTGGAGGGCTTGAAGGGAGGGCTAGGAATGGGGAAAAAATAAAAACCAAGATGCATTATGTAAAGGTACAATTCCCAGTGAGAAATGTAATTGTGTTGTATACCTACAATGTACCAATAAAAGAATTTAATTTAAAAAATGTTTAACAGAGTGTTAAATGATATAGAACAGTTTAAATAAAATCATGGGCATATTATCTAGCTCCTAGTTGCCCTCTTAAATAATGTTTTCGGAGCACTCTTGATGTCTTTATTCCTTAGACTGTAGATGAAGGGGTTCAGCATGGGTGTGACCACAGTGTACATCCCTGAGGCTGTCGAAGTTGGGTATGAGTTTTGGGTGACAGCAGAACTAAGGTACACACCCAGGCTTGTTCCATAGAATAAAGAGACCACTGAGAAGTGAGATGTACAGGTGGAAAATGCATTATACCTCCCCTGAGAAGATGAGGTTGCACATATGGAGGAAATTATTTTAAATTAAGGGTGAAGGATGCCAGCAAGGTGAACACCAGCCAGCAGCACAGTGGTAACATAAGTCACCACATCATTAGGAAAGTTGTCAGAACAGGCAGAATGCACTCTTTGATTAAGTTCACAGAAGAAATGTGGGATTTCCAAGTCAGTACAGAAGGACAGCTGCAACACCATTAAGCTGTGTAACAGTGCATTTAGGACAGTCAGGATCCAGCATGCTAGAACCAGCAACACACAGAGTTTGGGGTTCATGATGATCGTGTATTGCAGAGGGTGGCAGATAGCCACATAGCAGTCATAGGACATCACTGTCAATAGAAAGTTTCCAACATTACAAGTAGTACAAAAAATACACTTGAGTGATTCAGCCTTCATACATTATGACTTTACTCTGTGTCTGAATGTTCACGAGCATGTTTAGTACTGTGGTGGAGCTGAAACAGATGTCCACAAAGGACAGGTTGGAGAGAAAGAAGTACATGGGTGTGTACAGGTGTGTGTCTGACACTGTGGCCAATATGAAGAGCAGGTTCCCTAGCACAGTGGCCAGGTACATGGAGAGGAAAATTCCAAACAGCAAAGTCTGCAGTTTTGGATCTTCTGAAAATCCTAGAAGAACAAATTCTGCAATTTGTGTGTGATTTCTTGATTCCATATTGTTGATATAACCTGCAGAGTGAAGGGAGAGAGAGAGAGAGAGAGAGAGAGAGAGAGAGAGAGAGAGAGAGAGAGAGAGAGAGAGAGAGAGAAAGCAAGAGAGAGAGAAATATATAGAGAGTAAAGAAAGGTGTATGAGTGGTGACAAACAAAAACGACTTCTACTAGTAACCTCATAAATGCTATCACTTATTTTCTACAGACCTTATTTTTAAGTTTCATGTACTTTTGGGTTCTCTTTAATTGATCAGTCTGTCATCTCTGCTGAGAAATTTCTTTCCAATGTTCAGCTTTCCAACAAGAGATCATGTATTCTATTAGTATAATGAAAATTTATTGTGTACATTATAAACTTTTCAATGAATATAAATCGTGTTAAAAGAACCACTGAGATAATATATTTATGGTGCAAAACACCAATTGTGCATATAATATAATGATACACAAGCAAACTATAAACATTGTATAAGATGTGAGAGACCATAACAAATGCCTGGAAGAAAAGGAAATAAAATAAAAATAGAGTGGGATGTTTATCATTTTAAAATTTTCTTTAAATTGAGTTTCAGGCAAGACCAGTAAACAGGAGGACATTGGAAGAAAGATTTCAAGGAAGATGGGGTGAGTGCCACAGGGAACTCTGGGGAAGTTGTGTCTGTAGGGGAAGTAGACAGAGCTAGGTCCTGAGAAATATGCATCATTCAGGTTTGCAAGGCCATGGAGGAGGAGTGTTACTGTAAAAAAGAGAAAGAGCTTGTGGTGTGACTCAAATGTGTAGGGTGAACATACTGGTCTGCTAAAAGTGAAGAGTAGAACAGTCATAGACAGAGGCTGTGAAGCATAGAGAGGAAGGGAGGATAAATATGGTCAAATAGTGAGTACACAGACACACTGAGAAGAATTAATGTCTACTACTCAATAGTACATTTTATTATAATTAAAAATACATTTCTGTATATTTCAAAATATCTAGAGATGATATTGAATGTTCACACACAGAAAGAATTAAATGTTTCAGGAGATGAATATTCTAATTACCACATTACATTTTACCACAAAAACATGCAAAATTATTATAGCTATTAAAACTAAAGGTTTCAAACATATCACATTGCAACCACATCCATACCATAATTTTCTTTTGTAGTGTGTATAACAAGATATAATAACATGTTTAAAAGAGACACTCTTTGTATAGATTATGAGATCACAAAGCTTAGAGCAAGCAACCAAATTTAAAAAATATCAGTGGTACCACTTATATCTATTATTTCATACAATCTTAGTTAGACAAACAGAGTCTCAGTTTTTGAGCTATAAAATATGATACCTGTGTTTGGCTCATTAGTATCTTGTAGAAATTAAATGAGTTCAGATTCAAGAATAATTTAATTTAACTCTAAAAGAGGAAGAGAGAGAAGAGGTGATGTTAGAAAGCATTGAAGTAATTCGTGTGTATATCCACATGAAATGAAATACATACTATAAAGGGATACCACCTATATGTATCATGGCATCATTCAATGTAACCAAGTTACAAAATCAACTAGGTGCCTATCAATGGAAGAATAAACAATTAAAATGTAGCATATGTGCATATTAAAATATTGTTCACTTATAATACTGAAATCTCACTTGCAGCAGCAGGGTTGGAACTTAAAGACATTACTGTAAGTGAAATGAGTCACATGCAGAACAACAAATACTGCAGGTCCTCATATGTGGAAGCTAGAAAAATTGATCAAATAGAACAAAAAATGAAATAATGGTCTCCTGAGTCAGGGAGGGAAAAGGAAGAGGAGAATCAGTGAAAGATTAGATAACAGGCACCCAGACACAATCAGATCTGTGGAACTGGTTCTGTTGTTGTACAGCAGAGTAGGATAAATACAGTCTACAGCAATCTACAACATACTTCAAAATACGGAGAATGCTCTGAAGTGTCACATCTATGATAAATAAATGTTTGAAGAACTAGAAATATTAACTATAGGTCACTACTCTATATGCATATATCAAATTATCATACAGCACCTCATGGTTAGGCACCAGTATTAAGGATAAATAAAAATATACTGAAATAAATAAAAAATACTGAAGAGAGTGTGGGCTTGTTGCCCTGAAACAGCAGGATAAAAATTCTCCCTCTGTCCAAATTTTGTTTTTCATTTGCTCCTTATTCAGTTGGTTGCAAAGGTTCATTCCATTTGAAATGGTTTCCTTTTTATTTACAACTGTTGTTTGTGTTCTGTCCTCTGTTTGATGAATCACATTTAGAGTTCAAAAGCTCTTTGACTTATGACAGGATTATATGCTAATAAAACCATTGTAAGTTGAGCTACATAAATCCAAAAAGCATTGAATGCATATAACCTACTGAAAATACTTGCTTGGTAACAGAGTGTGCTGCAGTCTCAGGTTGTTTTCCCTTGTGATAATGTGGCCCTCTGGGAACTGACTTGCTTCTGGTTATAAGCATTGTGGAAGAGTATGGTAACTCATATTACTAATGAGAGTGGAGGAAAAAAATGAGAGTACAATTTCCTTGGAATCACTTTTGCTCCATCATAAAAAGCAAGAAAGCCTATGTCAAAACATCACGTCATATTTTTATGCATATTGTGTGCAGAAAGCCTTTTTCTGAAATTACTCATCACTAAAAGCACAGAAACCCATATACACACATGTACACACAGAGAGCACGATATATATTTGTTATGCTCAGCTTACCCCCAACCACATTATTAGAAATAAATTGATACCAGGAAAATTATCATTATCAAATTAACTTTTTCCTAAGAATAGTGACTATAAATTCCAGTTCATCTCTCCTCATGTATAACTACGGAACTCCATTTTGTTACATTCAGTATCTGTCCTGTGTTTACAGAAACAAGCATTTCTCAATAAAAGGGGTGTGGTTATGTGGAACTAAGTGAGGAAAACTCCTAATAAGCATAGGTGGTCCATGAGGGAGAATAAGGAAAATCAGGCTTTCATCTTTGTGGTAGAATTCCAATTCCAGCAAAAATATTTTTTTAAATAAATTTGTCCAAAAGACAAAACAAGGTTTTGGCATAAGGAAACATAAAATCTGAACAACACAGCAGAAAATAAATAACAAATTTAGAAAAAGAAATCCAACAATTTGCAAATGATTTTAATGAAAAACAAAATACTCTTTGGTCTTTTTTCATGAGACACCAGAAAAATTATCTTTTCTTTGGCTGGGGTACATTCAATTGGTCTTTGTATAATTTAGTAATGGAGAAGAAAGTCTTCTTTCTCATTTTTCCTGTGAAGTTCTTCCTTTGTAATTCTTGGACTTTTGAATTAAATCTTTTTAAAAATATTCCCTCAATTTTTAATTGACACAATAATTTTACATATTTTTGACGTACAGTATCCTATTTCAATTCTCTTAAATGTGTGTTAATCAGATCAGGGTAATTGACATTTCTTTCACTTTCAACATTTATTACTTCTTCATTTGGGATCATTCAAAAGCTTCTGTACTGGGTATTTTGAAATATAGTATTAGAAGCTAACAGCCATAATAACCCCACTACATTGTAGAGCACTGAAATAATTCCTCCTATCAAGTGTCCCCCTTACTCATTCACATACTCATTCACATCCCCATTACTCACTCACTCCATAACCTCTTCCCTCACACTCTTTCCAGCCTCTAATAACCACAATGCTACTCTTTTCTTTTTTCCTGGATCTTATATTGAGAAAGTCAATCAGTACACACAAGAGCTTGTTTTGGTAGTCAGACAGCCTGCAGTGGTTTCTCGCTGCCATATTTATAAAATTGTGCACAGCCATGAAATTTTTATGGAATAAACCTCTCCCTGTGATATACACCTAGTACACGATATCAAACAAACATTTATTTATTTGTTCTCTTTCTTAGCTATAATAATGTGAAGAGAAATTGAACAGGTAATTCTCCTGCTCATCTTTCTTTTCACAATGGTGTGTGATTATATGTGTATTATTTATTTAGAAAAAAAACTAAAGAAAATGAGAAGCTTTGAAATAAAACAATTGTGAGGGAAGTGTTCCACATTAAATACGTGGTTATAAAACAGTTACATTAAAGGAATTTGAATAACACTTTGAAAATTTACAGAAATTAGATATGAAAGAGCAATAATTTAAGAATATAAAAATAAATCTATAATTATATTGGTATATATCTTGGCATAAAATTGTATATTACACAGTGCTTGTAGAAGTTTCTGGGACATAAAAACACTTGGTCAAATTAGGAATTTGTTCTATATATATGGGCAATTATTATGAGTACAATAATTTATACTTCACAGAAAATTTTGAATAATTACAAGGTGGCATTAATGGCTATGTGAAGGAAAAAAAATTGGTACTTTAGCTTGGATATCTTATGAAAAGTCAGAAGATTTAAATAGCTCAGTGTGCAAGTAAACATGATTGTGATGTATGTCAAGAAAACTATGGTTAAAATCTTCATGGGTTATTTTAAGGTAACAAATATGTAAAAAGAAAAACGCTTAACTAAATGAAACTAAAACATTTTGTAGGCAAAAATTCCCTCTGAAAAATTGACACATAACAATATAAAATTCACTTGAAATTCTTATAGTTGTAAAAAATGAGCATAACATGTGAAATACTACCAAAAATGTAAATGTTAAGTATAATACAGTCAGTGAAACCATTAACATAGCCATTATTGATAAGAGAATTCCTTAAGGTACTATTGAGCAGGGAACTCAGGAGGACACAACCTGGAAAAGAAGACTGCGCTGTGAATAAAAATAATTCACAATGTATCAGGCCCTTGAATAAAAAGTGCACAGATGTGAATGTGTGTGTAATACAGAATGAGAACTTTTGAGAGAATGTTAGAATTTAGGTGACAAAGAATGGCAATGAGAATGTAATCAAGTTCATCCATTCAAAACAACTGTATGAAATAAAGTAAAAACTATGATGTACTTTAAAAAGTAAGTACAAACAGGTAACTATTTGACAGCACTAACATGAGGCATTAGTTCCAAGTTAAATTGCCAAACTCTTAGAAATAAAACAGCAAAATATCATTTAAAATGCTAGTACAAGTAATATCAAAAGTTATGTTATATAAAGGTTTGTATGTTATATAAGGTCATAGGGATTAAAATATCCTTAAGATGTAAAAGCTGATTTTTTATTCAAATGATATGGAAAGGCAAGCAATGATGGCTGACTTGATTTGACTTTTCAAAAGGCACAACAAGGAAAAACAGATTTGAAAAAGAGTTAGAAATATGTGTATTTCTGTAAATGTATATTATTTACTGAAATAATGTAAATGAATTTTCTACATTTAAAATTGAGAGAAATAGGATAGAACCACCAGCTATAAGATTTGTATGCTTTGACCATTTCTCTCTAATAATTCAGATAAACAGACAAAATGTTGCTTTGTTGCTTTGAAAGCAACAAAGTTGGTGGAAAAGTTCAATTCCTAAATTTTAATGAATGTAATAAAAGACAATAATATGGTGAAATATTTGTATGTACCAACTTATCAAGGTGAATGCAATAATCATGTATTATAATTATATACTATTAATAAAAGAGAAAAAAATTCTCACAGGAAGCTTGCAATAGGGAAAGTAAACATCCAACAAACTCATACTTAGTCTCATGACAAAGAAATAATTGTAAGAGACTCATTAATATATCATATTTTACATGCTAAATAAAATTTTAAATGTGAATGGAGAGCATGATAGTACATAATGTAACTTTTTTGAAATATAAACTATTCTTACCAGGCTGTATTTGGAAGAAATACACTGTTTTTCAATGGAGCAGCATAGTCAAATGTGCCCTGTAATACTAAGAAATGAGATACTTTCACTTAACTCTATATCCATCCATAGCTGATGTCTGATTTCTCTGCTTCCCATAATTGAAAAGATCCTTGGAAACATGTTTCATTTTTACAGACATAACATCAGCCTCTCATTCCCTCTTCTAACTGTGCTTCCATTACATTCATGTCATGGTCAGCAATGACCCTACAACACTGAGTTAATTTGACACTTCACTATCTAAAACCATAAATATAAATATGAATGCATTCATTAAACCAGCAATCTCCAACAATCTCCTGCAACCTGCAATCTCTAAGCTTAGGGCTGAGATGGGTTTGTTCTCAGGGGATTTCAGGCACCTAGACATTGGTGGCTTCCAATCTCTGAACACCTCTTGCAGCAACTGTTGGACTCTTCAGACTAACCTGGATGAGATCTATAAGTGGAAGTTCTCTGTATGAAACTCCTAACTCCTTGAATAGTTAAATATGGAGAGGAAAACTATGTTCCTAGAAAAGAGAGCAAGAAACAGTCCAGCACTGATCCCTGAGCCAGGTTTAGGGTTCTGAAGGACACAACCATGTCCCGTCCAGTTCAAGTCTGCTCATTCTTAGGGACAGGATCAGAAAGAATACACACAACTCCTTAAACCTTCTCATTACTCACATCTCTCTCTTGGTACTAAAATCCCTGGACACATTATTATTCATGGGACATTATTCTGCTCAAGAATGATAGGTTTCCCCTGAAGATTCTCTGTTCGCAGGAGACAAAATTGAAAGTCAGGGGAATCCAGTGTTCATTACTCTTGCATGAACTGTTAACTGGACGTGATCTAGCCTCCCACACATCTTAGAAACACTGTCATTTAAAACAAATAAAACAGAAAAGTCCATTCTATGTGGTCAAGATTCTTATGTTCTCATTTTCTATGTGGAGAAATGAGAATCTCGGAGATAAGTGATCAACCCAAAGTTACAAATCAGATATCTAGGTATGGTTTTAATGGGAGCTGTTTGAAAATGTTTCCAGGCCCCTGCTCTATGCAGGTGGTCTCATCCACAGAGAATATATCTCTACTGGACCCTTGGAATTATTTACAGAATATTAGAAATTCCAACTGGGGCTATGCTACCACCACCCAGTGGGTAGATACCAACACATATATTGAGGCCTCACTGTTGGTTGCCCTAAAATATACTCCCTGAGCATCTTCTATAGGACAAAAGTTCTCAGAACATGATAACCTATTTTCTGTGTGTTTCTGTGTTTGCCATGGATTTATCTTTGTTGATACAGTTACATGGTTGAAAGGAGAGTTTTCATTTGAATCCACAGTGTGCTTTCATAATGAAAATAATAACGTGTATTAAGTACATAGTGGGGATGAGGTTCTCCCTGAGTCTTGCATCACCAGCTCATTACTCAGCATCCTCTGACACTATCTCTTTCACTCTCCTTCTCTTCTTTCACTTCTCATTGACTTCCACATGCGGGCTTTCTAAAGGCCTTGAACATCTTGAACAAGTACTTGCCTCAGGGCTTTTGCGCTGGCTTCTCTCCATGCCATCTGAAATTTCTGCAGAGAACCTCCTGGCTCCTGCTGTGTATTCTTGAGGTTTCTGTTCAAATGGCACCTTCTCTGTTCATCTGACCTAGACACCAAGGCAATGATGTCCTCAGGGTTGGGTGTAAGGATCAATGATAGAGGACCTGCATTGCATTCATGATGTCCCGGGTTCCACACAAGACACCCTAAGCAATACAAAAAAGGAAATTTCAATACACTTAGTTTCATTTGCTAAATGGCTACTTCACTATATGGCATATTATATAATTATTTTTAAATGCCTTTATTGAGATATAATTCATATTCACTTAATGTATATCATCTGGTGAGTATTTGCACATGAAAATGTATGTGATATCTTTACCACAAAAAGGAAATAGATATGTGATTTCCTTATTTACATACACTCTATGTCCATCTTGGGAATGTAAAACCTTTTGTTTTATAGCAGGGCTAATCATTACCTAGATTCAGGGCTTGAAACATGGTTAACACTCACTGTATATTCCTCAAATGTAAGAAACAGTTTATCAATAAATCTGTACATTACATGACTTCCTGGGGATAAAACATCAATGGGACACCCATGTCTAATTAGGAATGACACTAGGGATGTTCTAAAGGGAACACATCCTCAAAGAAAATGTGCAAACTAATTTCTAGACTGGAAAATGTAAATTGAAACATTTCAACTATATGGGTAACATTAATTTGTGTGAATAGCACTCCTGTTTTTTTTTCTTTTTCCTTGTAGTTGCATCCACCATATAGAGCTAGGAAACAACACAAGAATTTCTGCTTCTAGGATTTTCAGATGACATTGATTTGCAGCCCCATATATATGGCTTTTTCTCTCCATGTAACTTGTCACTATGCTTGGGAACCTACTCATTATCCTGACCATCATCACTGACTGTCATCTGCACATGCAAATGCACTCCTTAATTTCCAACCTGTTCTTTGAAGATATATGTTTTGTGTCTTCCACTGTGCCCAAGATACTGGTGGATATACACAGACAGACCAAGTTCATTACCTATGCAGTTTGCATCACTCAAATGTACTTCTTCTTGCTCTTTGTAGATCTGGGTGGCTTGTTCTTGGCTGTGATGTCCTATGACCACTTTGTGGCCACATGTCATCCCCTGCATTTCATGGTCATCATGAACCATGGCCTCTGTGTAGCTCTCATTCCGATGTTCTGGATCATGAGTGTCCTGCATGCCTTGCTACAAAACTTACTGGCATTGAAGCTATTTTTGTATAGATTAGCAAATCCATGATTTTTCTGTGAATTTAATCAGATAGTCCAACTTGCCTATTCTGAAAATTTTCTTAAGGACCTTGTGATACATTTTTTACCTGTGTTATTGGGTACTGGTTCACTTGCTGGTATCATTTACTCTTACTTCAAGATAGTTTCTCATCTGCTCAGGGGAGAATAAAGCCTTTTCCACCTGTGCATCTCACCTCTCAGTTTTCTCCTTATTTTATGGCACTGGCCTAAGTGTGTGCCTTAGTTCTGCCACAATCCATAGCTCACACTCAAATACAATAGACTCGGTGTTGTACACTGTAGTTACCCTTACGCTGACCAACTTCATCTACAGGTTGAGGAATAAAGATGTAAAGAGAGCTCTGAAGAGACTTGCAGCAGACGGGGGACTTTAGAAGGCCTCTTTGGATGTGGCTGAAGAAGTGCCCTTGCTGGCTGCATTCTAAACCTCAGTTTTGGAAATTGAGATTCTTTGATCCAGTTGTGAAGGGAACTTAGTCTATTTACTTACTGGTGTTTTCATTACTCTGATTATAATCTTCCTTTGTTAAAGTATTTGTTAGTACATGTTTGCCATAATAATGATTGCATTCATTGTGAGGAGTTGGTGCATAACACATCTTAATTCCTTTTATTCTTCCTTCCCCTCCACTCCTTTTCACCTCCTCCAACTCTAGATCCTCTTCCAGTTTAGAAAGAATCTATGTCCCTGTTTCCAATAATCTTTTATTTTAGTCTTTAAGTCATTTATATTTTGAGATTCTTATATAAGAGAAACCATGTGATATTTAGGCTTGTGTGTCTGGTTTATTTCTTTTAACACCATCTTCTCAAGGTGCATCCGTTTTCTGACACGTGGCTCTGAATGAGAAGTACTTCATTATGTATATATACCACATGTGTTTTCTGACTTACCATTATCAGTAACTTAATTTTAATTAATTAATATTAATGCCTCTTATTTATACAAATTAATGGGTTTTATTTTGACATATTTGTACATGAGTTAAACTTACTTTATTCATTTTCATCTCCTATTATCCCTGCTTTCCCATCCCATTATTTTCTTTCTTTTCACTAATAGTCTGCCCTCTACCTTCAAGTTCTTTTTTAATGGATTCCACATATGAGATAAACCTTACAATGGCTTTTTCTATGAATCTGACTCATTTTGTTTTACACAGTGGTCTCTTATTCCATGTATTTTCCAGAAAATACATGATTTCATTGTTGCTTAGGATTGCATAATGCCCTATTCTTTTTTTCTATCTATCTACCTGCCATCTGTATCTTCTATCATCTATCTGTTTCTATCACATTTTCTTTGCCATTTGTCATTTGATGAGTATTTAGGCTCAGTGCAAGCTTCAGAATTGTGAATGAATTGTGCTACAGAAAATATGATTTTGCAGATATCTGTATAGTATTGTGACTACTTCTTTTGGCTGAGGATTGTACAGTGTGAGCAAAGGATAGCTCTATTTTCATGTTTTGAGGAACATCCACACTGATTTCCATACTGACTGTACTAATTCATATTGCCTCCAACAGTATATAAATGTTCCTTTCTCCTCCCAGATTGATACTAGCATTTGTTGTTTGTTCTATTCTTGATGATACCTATAAGAGATATGTAAATCAAAAGTACCTTGACATTCCATTTTATAATGTTCCATTAATTCCATAAGTTTTGTTCATTCATTTTCATTCTTTTATTCTCCTGACTGTATGTTTGTTTACAAATCTGTCTTTGAGTTCAGACTTTCTTTTACTTCACAAATACTATTGTTAACAGAAGAATATTGATTTTTCCTTATATTCATTGTATCATTGAGTTTTAGCATTTCTCATTTTAAAAATTATTTCAATCTCTTCATGAAGTTTCTCATTTTGTTTATTCATTCCTGATTATGTCTAATTGTTGCTGTATTTTCCTGGAAGCTTACTGATCTTCCTTAAAACAATTATTTTTATTTCTTTTTCACACAGATCATAAGTCTCCCTTTCTTTGGAGTAAGGCACTGAGGAATTATTATATTCTCTCGAAGGTGTTATGATTCTTTGATGTTTCATCATTTTTTTTTTTTTTTTTTTTTTTTTGGTAATGGAGATCAAACTCTGGACCTTTTGTTTGTGAGGCAGGTGGCGGCACCACTGAGGTAAATCCCAGGTCCCAGAGTTTCATCTGTAGTACTGCCTTGCATTGATATCTGGTGGAAGAGTGGTCCTTTCAAGACTTTACATGTTAATTTTCCTATAGAAACACTTTCCCTTACAAGGGGCGGCAAGAGCACTTGATGGATGAAGAGGAGGAAAAGCAACTCTGACACTAGTGAGGGTTTATCTATGAAGTCTGTATGCACCTCTCTCAACACAAACATACAATATTTACCTTTTTAGTGTTGTTTATTTTGCTTAACACAATGGTCTGTATTTGCATTTTCATTCAAGTGACATGATTTTCTTTGTGGCTAAACATTCTATTTAGGTACTTTTCCATTCATTGGTTCCCAGGAAGGTAGGCCCTTTCTATAGTTCAGCTGGTAAGAATTACCTTATAGAAAAAGTGGGTGTGTAAGTTTTTTTTATGATGCAGAAAGTGAGTAGTGGACTAAAAAATGCAAGGTCATTGCTGACAGTGGTAACTATGTAATGGACACTCAGTTATGAAAGGGATTGGGAGATGTCAAGGGATTCTAGGAAAAGAAGTAAATCCAAGAAAGTTTGAAATTCACTTGATTTTGAAAATAAGGTATG
Organism: Heterocephalus glaber; assembly: GCF_053883595.1. Classification (NCBI taxonomy): domain Eukaryota; kingdom Metazoa; phylum Chordata; class Mammalia; order Rodentia; family Bathyergidae; genus Heterocephalus; species Heterocephalus glaber. The sequence goes on along the minus strand of NW_028258506.1, from coordinate 580,593 downwards.
TGTGTGGGTATGTGGAAAGATGGAAGGGTGTATATTTGTTTATTTTTAATGCAGAGTTTATTTATCTAGGTTTTCAGAATGTTAAGAAAGTTTTTGATGAAGAAAATGCTTTGAGATATTGTCTTAGAATAGTTTATGACACATGTATTTAATATTATATTTTCTCACACTAAATATTAAAGTCAATTTTTAAATTAACTGTTAGGTGAAAGGATGTATTAAAAAGGGTTGACTTGGAATTATTTTAGTACTTCTGAAGCTTAATATATTTGGGGTTTTTAATCATTTACTTTTCCAAATTCTCTGTTCAATGCTTTGCTTTCTTGCACTGGGGTCAGAGTGCTTTTATTCCCATATTATTGCATTTTTTCATATAAAAAATGGCGTTTTTCAACAATTTTGCTGTTTGAACTTAATTCTCCTGTTCATGTATATGTATAAGTTATTGTATGAGGAAGTATTTGAAACGTTCTCAATTTTGTGTCATCAAATCTATCAGATACATGATATTCCTACCTCATTTTTTAATTTTAGGAAGCATTGCAATAAACATAGAGGTGCAAATATATTTTGGTATGGGGATGTCATCCCCTTTAGTATGTATCCAGAAGTGAAATTTCTGGGTTGTATATTATCTCTATTCTTAGTTTTTTGAGTAATCACAGTATATTTGCTATAGTAATTTATATGCTCACCAGCAGAGTATCAAAATTCCCTTTTCTCCATATCCTTACCAGATTTTCTATATATGTTCTTTTTATGATTTCCATTAAAACTGAAGCAAGATGATATTTTGTTGTTTTTCATTTGCATTTCTCTGATAGTTAGTGAAACTGAGATCCATATTTCTTGCAGCATTATTTACAGTAGTAAAAACAAGGAATTAACCCAAATGTGGTCCAGCAGATGAATGTATAAAGAAAAAGTGGTGTATTTACATAAAGGGATATTACGCAGGCATAAAAAGACTAACTCTTGTTATTTGCATTAACTTGGTTGCACCTGGAGAACACTGTTTTGAGTGAAACAAGCCTTCTACAGAAACATAAATACCAAATATTGTCGTTAACTGAAGGAAATAAGTCAACCTTGTAGAAGTGTAGATTGAATAGTGGTAAGTAGAGATGGAGAAGAGCAAGAGGGAGAGGTACAGAAAGAAATGTAAAGGGACCTTGATGGACTGAGAAGGGTGCAGGGTAAAGGAGGAATGTGATCATGGGTACAAAGGTGAATGGACATGATTAGTGTATGATGTATGGATGAGTAGAAATACCACAGTGAATACCATTAATTTGCACAAGTGAAATATGCAAAGAGTTTTTAAAATTTAGAAAAAATTTTGCATTGTTAGTTTTCATGTCCTTGTCATTCTGTATTGTGGCCTTTTGCATTCAGTGGTCGGATTATTTTTAAACATGTGTAGTACCCTTTACCATCACTTGATATGTGTGATTCTCATTTGACAAGTGGTCACCTGTTCTTCCATAGCACATTTAACAAACATATGCACTGGTCAACTTCACATTACTAGAGCTAACTACCTGGGGTAATTAATTTATAAAGAACGAAGGCTGAGATTGGCTTGTGTTTCTGGAGATTCCAGTCCAAGATCGAGTGGCTTCATGGCTTTGAGTCTCAGGAGAGGCCATTCTGTCATAGGTGGAGCATGTTCTGTATTTACACAGAGGGATACTATCCGTAAAATTTGTTTGCATCACCAACCACAAAGCAAAGGAGATAGAGAGGACAGGCCTGGGTCCCAGAATCTCCTTCAGGGTTTTATTTCCATTTCTTTCCTTCTATTCTTTTCCCCCCCTTTCCTTCCTTTGCTTCCAGCTTCCCCCTCATTTGAACATTTTCTTCCTACTTTCCAATATCTATTACCAATTTTGGCTCCTATTTTCCCTTTTAGTTTCTCACATAAGAGAACGAATGTTATATTTAAACACACGTGTCAAATTTATTTCCCTTAAAATAGGATCTCAAGGTGTATCTATTTACCTAAAAATGTCTCAGGTTTGTCCTTCTTTTTGGCAGAGTAGTACTTCATCATACATAAAAACAACATTTTATTTATCCATTCATCCATTGATGGGCATCTGGACTGTTTCCAAGATTTACCCATTATAAATTGTGCTCTTATAAACATGGGTGTGCATATGTTGCTGTGGTGTGTGACCTTTAATTCTATTGGGAAGATACCTAGAAGGAGAAGAGCTGGGTCGAATGGAACCTGTAGCTTTAGTTTTTTGAGACATTCCATTCTGATTTCTATAGTCATTGTACCATTTTACACTCTCAGTGTAAAACAGTGGAACAGGCTTTATTTTTTCCCATAACCACACCAGCATTTGTTACTGGTTGATTTCTTGAAAATAGTCATTCTTCTGTAAAAAGATCAGCTAATAACACCTCCTTTATTGATCAAGAGCCAAGTTAAAGAAGGTAAAACCTCCTGGTGCTTGCCCATCAATGCTGTTCAGTGAGATAGCTGCAATCTGCCCCTGAGACCTGGCTGTGTGGATAATATTGTAAAAGATATGCCATTTGGAAAAAGGATGGGCTCCAAAAAGAGGAACTGGAATCTTTATCTAGCTTGCTGGGGGATAAGAGCCTTGTCTGTACACCTAGGACAGGCCAAGCTCTGCTCCTTATGCAGGATAAGAAGAACTTTGCCAAGGCATCATCTGGAATATATATATGTGTGTGTGTGTGTGTGTGTGTGTGTGTGCCTAAATGTGTATATAGTCTGGGTGAATATTGGGAGGTCTCATTCTTTCATTTATCTTCTGAAATCAACACCTAAATTTTTTTTTTATTCTTCAGAGAAAGATGAATAAAGAAGGACATCTTGGTAATACAAAGAATGATGGTTAAGAGTTTTTGTCCTTTTCAACACTGAAAATGTCAGTGTTTGCTTTGAGAGAAAACTTGGTTTGAGAACTTGCTTTGCAAGAAAAAATATTAACTAAAATGCAGGCTACAGTATTTTCACGAGCCCAAAACCCTTGACTTTGGGTAACAAAAGCTGTGACTATAATATGTTGTAATTTGAAGGTTTAAGAAAACAGAGAGACTTTCCTTGGAACTGTTTTGAGATGGTTGATGGCAATTAGTACTTTCCTGTTTTCATTTTTCAGTAGAAATAATGAAACACAAGACCTTGGGACTGAGCTATCTCCTGACCCCTTTCTTCTGCAGTACTGGGATTAAACCCTAGGCCTCCTCATCTCTTCTCTTCCTATTCTATTTTTATATTTGAGTCAGTGTCTCACTAAGTTCCTCAGGCTGGTCTTGAAGTTATGATCCTTCTGCTTCTGCCTCCAAGTTAGTACTTTTCTTAAAATGCTTTACAGATGATTGTTGAAAAGCTTAGCAAAATGCTCTGAAGGGTAGTTTCAGGACACTTTATTTTCAAGCTTTATAGCCTGTTTTCTGTTGTGTCAAGTGGAAAGCCACCTTGGCCAATATAAAAGGCAGAGAATGTAGTCATACAATCTTGAGACACTGCCTATGTCTATGCAGCTTTGTTCTTAGGTAGCCCAAGTTCTTTTTATTTTACTCTCAAAAAATGAGGCATTATTACATTTTGTGATATTGTTTGCACCTTGACAAGATGAAATTTCACAAGGCCTACAGAAAAACTTCACATGTGGCATAAAAAATAAAATAAACATCTATTCCTCAAATTAACAAAGAGATGTAAAACAGGGCTAAGATTTATGAAAGGAATAATAAATACAGTTACTACTAGTATAGGGCCTTTCTCTTTGTAAAGAATAGCAGAAACATTATTATATGAGGTATGGGACCAATAAGCCAAGTAGATTTTTGTTTCAGCACAAAAAGTCATGTGTTACTTTCAAAATTAATAAAATGAAGCTGTCAGACATTTTTGTTGGTCAAAATGAAAGAAAAAACTAATGTATTTTTGAATGAAAACTTTAAAGAACAGCCATTCTTTCCAGAGTGAGATGGAATCGCAGTGTGGTTTTAATTTACATTTCTTGAAAGACAAGTGTATTTTAGTATTATTTCATATATTTATTTTCCATTTGTACTTCTTCATCTGAGGAGTATCCATTCATCTCAAATGCCATTTTTGAATTGGGTCTTCAAATTTGGCAGGTTTGATTTTTTGAGTTCTTTATATATTACAGATATTAGTCCATTTATTGGGAAATAGCTGCTAACAAATTCGCTAATTCTGTGTGTTGTCTTTTCACTCTGGTGGTTTTCTTTGCAATGCAAAAGATTTTTAATATGATGAGATCCCACTTGTTGGTTTTTAAAATAATATTTCCTGTCTGATTGGGGTTTGTTCATGAAGTCTTGGCCTAGAACTATGTCTTCAAGAGTTTTAACCATTGTCTCTTGCAGGAAATTAAGTGCTTCTGTTTTAATATTTAGATCTTTGGTTCATTTCGATTTTAGGTTAATGCATGGTGAAAGATATGGGTCTGGTTTTAGTTTTTGGCATGTGGAAAGCCAATTTTCCCAAAACCATTTATGAAAGAGGATATCATTCTTTCAGTGAAGCTGTTTGGTCCCTTTGTCAAAGATCAGTTACCAAAGTATGCTTGGAATTATTCCTTCATTCTCTATTCTTTTCCAGTGAACTTCAGGTCTATTTTTTTACCAGTACCATTCTGTTTTTATCATGGTATCTTTGTGGTATAATTTCTAGTTGTGGATTTTGATGCCTCTGACCTTACTTTTTTTACCTAAGATTGCTTTTGTTATTCCACGTCCCTTCTATTTCCAAATTAATTTTAAAATTGTTTTCTCTAGTTCTATGAGATATTCTGTTGATATTTTGATTGGAATTGCATTAAATCTATATAATATTTTTGAAAGTACAGCCATTTTCACTTTATTGGTTCAAACTATGTGAGAACAAGGGATATCTTTCTGATATTTTCCTTGACCTCCTTTTTCAGAGTACTGTAGTTTTCAATGTGAAGGTCTTTTACTATCTTCTTTAAGTTGATTCCTAAGTATTTCATTTTTCTTGACGGTATTGTGAAAGGTCTTGTTCATTTAATTTTTCTCTCAGTGAGTAGTATGTTATTTGTATAGGAATGCTATTAAATTTTGAGTGTTGACTTTGTATCCTGCTATGCTACTGAATTTGGCTTTTAAATGTAGGAGTCTTTGGTGGAGTTTTGGGATCCTCTATATAGAGTATCACACCATCCACAAATAATTTAAATTCTTCCTTTCCTATCTTTATTATATTTCTTTCTTTCTCTTGGCTTATTGCTCTGGCTAATGTATCCAGAACTATTTTGAAAAGGAGTGGTGATAGTGGGCATCCTTATCTTGCTCCTGATTTTAAGGTGAAAGTTTTCAGTTTCTGACAACTTAGTATGATGTTGTTTTTGTCATAAGTAGCTTTTATCAGATTGAGATAAAGCCCATCTATTCCAATTTTTGTAGGGTTTTATTATGAATATGTTTTGGACTATGTCAAATACTTTTTCTAGATCTGTTGAGATGATCATGTGATTTTGGTCTTTGTCTCTGTTGATATGCTGTATTAGATTTATTGATTTGTGTATGCTCAACCATTCTTGTATCCCTGGAAGGAATCCTACTTGGTCATAATGTATCATATTTTTGATTATATGCTGTATTGAATTTGCTAGTATCCTATTAAGGATATGTTTCATCTATATTCATTTAGGAGATTGGCCTGTAGTTCTCCTTTCTTGGTTGGATCCTTCTCTGGTTTTGGTATCAGTGTAATTCTTGTTTCCAGGAGTGTCTTTGGGTATATTGCTTCCCTTTCAATTTTATTGAAGTGTTTGAAGAGTAGTGGCATTAGATCTCTTAATTTCTTGGAGAATTCAGCAGTGAAACCATCAGGACCTGTAGGTTTTTAATTACATCTTCAATTTAATTGACTAATATTCAGTTATTTAGAATGTCTTTACCTTATTGATTCATCTTTGGAGATATATATATATATATACATATATATGAATATGTCCATTTCTTCTGCATTTTCCATCTTATTAGAGTACAAATGCATACTTTTAGAATAGGTATTGATGATCTTCTGAGTTTCTGCTGGATCTGTTGTGATTTCACCCTTTTCATTCCTAATTGTATGGATTTGAAACGTTTCCATTTTGTTGAAAAGTTTGGCTAAGTATTTGTCTATTTTATTTACTCTTTCAAAGAACCAACTCTTAGTTTCATTGATTCTTTGTATTGCTCTCATAGTCTTAATTACATTAATTACTGCTGTGATTTTTACAATATGCTTCCTCATATCCACTTCCAGTTTGACTTGGTTTTCTTTTCTAAAAGCTTGAGGTTCAACATTAGGCTATTTATCTAATGTGGGAATTCACCACTACAAATTTCCTTCATAGTACTCCTTCCACTGCTTCACATAAATTCCATGATGTCATGTTGTAGAAACTGTGTAATCACTTTTTAACTTTACCTGTAATTCTTTGGTTGTTCTGGAGGGTAATATTTAATAACCATATGCTTATGAAAGGTGGTTTTTTTTGGTTTCTTTTGCTATTGATTTCCAATTTCATTACACTATGATCTGATAATATGCATGAAATCATTTTAATTTCAATGACAGCATATTCTTAAGCATATTCTATGAGCTTGTTTGTGGTCAGTTTTGGAGAAAACCCCATGTGCAGTGAAGAATGGGCACTCTATTGTCATGGAGTGGAACACTGTAGATATCTACTAGTCTATATGTTCAAAGGTTTAGTTGAGCTCTTGTATTTTTTTGTCTAGTTGATCTGTCTATTTATGATGGTATGTTTTTGAGGTCTTCCATTACAATTGTATTATGGTTGATTTTTTAACATCTTTTAATGTTTTATATAGTTAGGTGCATGTATTTGCATGGATTTTGTGCATATATATATATATATATCTATCTTTGTTATCTTTTCCTCTTGGATTATTTCCTTACCAAGTATGTACTCATCTTCTATGTCTCTTTTAATCAGTCTTCATTAAAATCCATTTTGCCTGCAAATAGAATAACTACTCCTGCTTTTTTCTGGGTTCCTGTCTCATGAAGTAATATGTTCCATCCTTTGACTTTCATTGTATGAAATTTTTTAGTTAAATGTGTTTCCTATATGCAAATTATTGATGGATCTTGTTTCTTGATCCGTTTTGTCAATGTGTTTCTTTTGATTGGTGAGTTGAGACCATTTACATTGATGATTATAACTGATATACATTGACTTATCCTTGTTGTATTAGTTTCCTATATTTGGTTTTCTTTCTACAGGGACCAGTTTTATCTCTTCATTTTATTTTTTAAAAGATGAATTGAATGTTTTTTCACTGTTTTCTATTTTTAATTTTTTCACGAAATAGATAGCTGGATAGATAGATATTATATATAACCTACTGAGTCCATCAGTTGAACACTAAAAATAAGAAATGAGGTAAGTCAAATCATTTTCAATGGGAATAGCATCAAAATATCTACAATTTACTCTAACACAACAACACAGCCTTAGTATACAATAATGCACAGCCAATGGACCCACTAACCCTACTACTAATTGGATACCAAAGCAAAATGGAAGCAATATCTCAAAGAGACACCTATACTTCTATATCCATTGCAGCACCATCCAACATCAATGCCTTGACCTCAGAGTGTTCCACAGACCCGCACTGGCAACATCAACATCCACTGTGAGTGAGTTCAGAGGCCAACCTGGAGCCACCAGTCATGACCTGCTTCTGAGCAAGATTTGTAATGTTTTATGTTTGCAGTAAAGTTGTAGAAATTATTGTCTAGAAGTATTTCCCAATCTCCCCACTGTTGAAATTTGTGCTACATAACAGTATGTGCTGAGGTACCATGTTGTACATCAAAGAAGGTTGATTGGCATCCCTGGCTTCAACTATATGGTACCCTACAAACCTGCCAAATTTTGCACCAGAGATCAAACTCAGGACCTCACACTTTCCAGGCAGGCATGGCACCACTGACTCACATCCCTGGCCCAAGCGTACCAATTGTAAAAATCAAAATTTCTAGACATTGTAAAATATATTCTGAAGTCATAATCATCCATGGTGGAGGACAATTAGACTGGAGTGTGACAATGAGAAGCAGTCTGGTGAATTTCCAAAGTTCAACCCTTATTCAGCCCATCACTTTGGATAGATTATTTAACTTTACTGTCTCATTTTTGCAAATGTAAAATGAGTCCTGAATAATATTTACCTTTTGGAATATTCATATGTAAAAGTTTAATCTGATAATCCTTATGAGATTCTAACATCAGTCCACAGTGAACGCAAATGTTAATAAATATCTTGTAATTATTAGATATTTCAGAAATGATTAAGTAAATGACAATTTTATCTAGTGTTCCAAGCATGAACTCCTAAGTGCTTTGTAAAAAGTGTCATAAAGGTGAAGTTTGTAGTAATGTCCCAAGATTCTACAACAAATAAACACAGTGCTATCTCTTGATGAGGAGAGAAGAGCAATTTTCTGAAAATATCAAGACTAGTGTCCTCTTTACAAGACAGCATTTTGTAGTCTTAAATAATTTACCCATCTCAGGTACTCCAGACTTTGGAGGAAATTTCAATTTAGAATTGAGCAAAAGTTCTAATGAGGTTAGTCCTCTGGACAGTAAAACACTTGAGGAGATGTAACAATACAGATTCTCTTCCATTCACCCAATTACTGATAACCTGGTCCCTTAGGAACACAGAGTATACAGGAAATTTTTCCATTCTGCTCAGACCAATGTCCCATGGGGTAATTCACGGTTCAGGGGTTGGAGTAATAAAAGGAAATGTACCTAATGAGCATATATAGGGAGCTAAAGAAGATTTCCCTGAAGCTGTCCTTCAGAAGATACAATCTTGGGCTGAACATGACATGGTAGCTCCTTTTGGAGACCTAAGTCTTGCTATGTGACTGATGCTTCACTCCTTCCTGGTGCTTTGTATTTGTCAGAACTTTAGTCTTCATCAACAACTATTCAAGAAAGAACTTAGACTTTAAATAGTAATCTCTGTCTCAAATAACCTATTAAGGTGAGTTTAAGACACAGCCAGCCCTTCATAAAAGGCTTAGCAAACAGGAAAGCTGATAGAATTCACCTTTTGCCACCTGAGAAACTAAGTATGCCTGGCCCAGACCTTAGAGATCACTAAATTTGCTTACTTGATTAATTTGGATCTTATTTAGTATGTTAACAAATAAATGTATCAAAGACACTAGAATTCATGCATACATCATTGTTGAATATTATGTGGTGAGACAAGAAAGTAAAATGAATAAGACCAAACAAAGTAGTGTTATAGAGTATTTTCCACAAACATGGAACATATCTAAAGAGTTTTAACATTAGGATATCCAAAAAAGAATGGAGGGATATGCATTGAAGTGAGATTTATTTCTTTAATTATTAAGCTGAAGTATATTTGAGGCTGTTTCCATGTTTATCACAAAGATCAGATGAAGAGATTGCTTTAAATAGTACTTTTCAGCAACCATTCATGGGACAAACCATTCAGTTATCTTCTCTCACACAGCATTTCTACATGGACAGATTAAGTTTTATTTGCCTCAGAAAAAACCATTAAGAGCTTTATATTACAATTATTTTACTATTACTGATGGTTGTGGTAGTTTTTTCAGTTTGTAGCCCTTTTTCTTTCCATTTGCAATTTTAAAATGTGCAAATTCTTTCAAAGAACAAATCAAACTTCTTTTACTATGTTTGCTGTGTGTGAATATATATATATATATGAAAATTTATACATTTTCTGTAATCCAATATATGTCATCCATATTGCAGATCCATTCTCTCATTGCATTTTAAAATAGAAAGTTCCTCTGTATTATTAATAATCAATTGCCTTTATATATTTTGCCATCTCATTTCTCATTTCTTTTTCCTTATTACTGCCTTTTACCTTTTGTGACTGGTTCTACTTTTATAAAAAAGTTCATCTGCCACATTATCGAAGATATACATGTGGATTTCACTACACATTGTCTAAATGTTTTGTAAGCATCATTTTATACATGGAAGTTTCATTGTATTTATGCACATTTTCCTTCTCTACAACTGTGTAGATAGCATCTTGTGCTTACTGTGAGGTGTAAATGAGGTAATGCACACAGTGCTTCTGGCTGACATGTTGGGTAAGAACTCACAGAGAGCTATTAGAATGTTCTGAATAATTACAATTTAATTTCATGATTGTTGCCATTTTAACCAGTATCATAAATGCAGTTATGTAGGATGAAATTATAACTTTAGTTACTCTTTCTTGTACTTCTAATGAAAATGTTTTTATTATTTAATGTCCAGTTCTTGGTTAATTAAATATTCAATTAGGACTCATGGTCATGTGATTAAACTATAGTTACTTTAGAACTTTTAATTAATAATTTATTTTATGTTTTTATTTATTGCAGTAATTTGAATTCATTCACTTACGTAGTCTTTCTTTTTATTGGATGTGATCAAAATATACAATGCATGTTTAAATTTTAAAATTACAATAAAAGACACATTGCCACTAGTTCTCCTTCAAAAGACACATTGCCGTTAGTATCCATCAAACTGTTTCCTCTCTACATACTTCTCTCACTTTAGATATGGTTTATCTTTCATGACACTTTTTGAAGCAGTTCTAGAAGTTCTTTTTCACAAATGCCTTTATTGAAAGTGATAAAATATATGATGAATGTAGCTGCCAAGTGCCATATAACAGAAAGGCAGTCTCCTAAAACATTACAGTGGGTTCTCATGCCCCTTTCCACCAGATCTCACATATGACTTCTGGATCCTGCAAAAGACAAAATGACCATGAAAGGTAAACATTTTGAATCAGTTCAGGACAGCACAGTGGGCAGCAGTGCAACTAAAGACACTTGTGGAAGAAGTCTCAGAGAAATATATCAGAAACTGTCAGAAATAATGAGCTTTGCCTTTGAAGTAAGGAAATATGTTTTGAGTTAGATTAATGGCAATGTAAAATTTTTTTATTTAAATATTCTCCATATTTTTAAAGCACATCTCATATAACTTCTTAATTTTTAAACTTTTTCAGTTTTGTAACTTTTTGTCCTATGTTCAAACATTTGAATTAACAAAAGAAGGTAAGATCTCTGTTTAATTTGATATAAGATTTTGACAACAAAGGCAAAAAATGAAATAAATGGTTGTATGTTATAATGTTTCCAGGGATCCATTATATGAAAAGAGAATGTAGATTATCAAGGCAAGTGCAAGATTTTATAGAGATTACTACAGAATAAACCATGGTTTCTGAACTCATATATTGCAATTGAGAATAATTATTTTTACCTGTTGTTCAATTTATTTTGTTAGCATTTTCTTGAAGATATTTGCCTATATTTTCATTAAGGATATTGACCTATAATGTTCTCTTTTGTAGAATACTTGCCTGTCAAAATTTTGACTCTTATAATGCAGAAACTCAAAGGCTACCTAGAAAAGGAGTAAGGAAGGATTGATTTTGGTCTCCTAGATGTCATCTAAGTAAATGTAAAGCATGGTTTCCTTCCTATATCCAAAATGGTCAAAGTCACATGTGAATGGAATAGAATGGTGCTGTCAGAGAAGTGGAGGGTGGGAAAATGTGGGTTTTAAAATGTTTTTAATAACTTACACTTATTAAATTCTGAGGTATATGTTGTACAACATCATGCCTAGTGTAACAATATTTGGATGAAATATTTGCTTTGAGAGTAGATCTCACATTAAATGTTCTTACCAAAAATAACAACAAAATGATAACAGCAGGACATCCCAGGAGGTGAAGGATGCACAGATAACATTGATTGTGGTGATTGGATCACATGGGTGACATATATCTGGACTCTTCTGATTGTATACATTCTTTCTCTAAGAATTTTATCTCAAGTTACTTAAAGCAAAAACAAAAGAGATCATGTGACTAAATAACCTGCTGCATCTTGAAAATCTTAACATTTCAGCAGCATCAGGGAGGCCACCTCCTTCCTCTGTTTTCTCTGTCAGGAATCCCTCATTATCTCCTTCTTGTTCACTCTGATTACTACATTCTGGCTTCCTTTTGAACTTTTAATGTGAAACAAGCTCCTTCCATGGGACCTTTGCACTGCTCATTCCTCTGTTCAAACACGTCTGCAGATAACATGGGTCACCAAACCTGCTAATTTGATGTCTCAGTTCAAATGTCATCTTCTTTATAAGTCTTACCTGTCCACCTACAAAGATACCACCTTTATCCTCACATTTATTTGGATATCTATATATCCTCATAGCAATTACTAGCATATATGATATACAGTCAACACTTTTTTAAATGATACATACAAATTGTGCATATTTATGAGGTATCATGTTTTTAGATGTTAGATAGATACATGATGAATAATAGAAATATAGATTAGGGCCAGGGATTTAGCTCAGAGGATCCACCGCCTGCATCACAGGCACAAGATCCTGAGTTGGATCTCCAGTACAAAAAATTATATAGATAAGATAGATATACTGTAATGCTCAAATATATCTATCAACCGAAATATTCATCATTTTTGTGCTAAAACATTCAAATTGCTTTCTAACTTTTCTGTCTTCATACTTTACTTATCAACTTGGATTTTTCCACCTGATTGGATTGCCAGGACTTTTATCAGCATTCTGTATTCATTTAATAACCAGTTTATATTCCTTAAGAGCAAGAAATATTTTTAATTAAAACTACAGATTACACAATATACTGCATTAAGGCAAAGACAGAGAGATGAAAATCCCTAATAACAGATGGCACAAGGGATGTTCTAAGAATCACCAGGTATAAAATTAGTAGCATTCTTTTTGTTTTTCATAGTAGACACCTACAGCACATGGAACAAAAAAAACATTACACGAATTTCAGAATTTCTTCTTGTGGGATTTTCAGAGGACCCAGAACTGCAGCCCCTCATCTTTGGACTTTTCCTGTTCATGTACCTGATGGCTGTGAGTGGAAACCTGCTCATCATCCTGGCAGCCATCTCTGACACCCAACTACACACACCCATGTACTTCTTCCTCTCCAACCTGTCTTTTGTGGACATCTGTTTCATTTCTACCACTGTGCCCAAGATGCTGGTGAACATTCAGACACCAACCAAGGTCATAACTTATGAAGGATGCATAATCCAGATTTACTTTTTTGCATTTTTTGTAGGATTAGACAACTTCCTCCTTGCTGTGATGGCCTATGACCGGTTTATGGTTATCTGTCACCCCCTGCCCTACATAGTTATCATGAACCGCCAGCTCTGTGGATTGCTGGTGCTGGTGTCTTATATTGCAACTGCCCTGAATTCCTTGTTACAGAGCTTTATGGTGCTATGGCTGTCTTTCTGCACAAACTTGGAAATCCCACATATTTTCTGTGAACCTAATCAGTTGGTTCACCTTGCCTGTTCTGACACTTTTCTTAATGACATTGTGATGAATTGTGTAGCAGGAATTCTGGGTGGTGGTGCCCTTGCAGGAATCCTTTACTCTTATTCTGATTGTCTCCTCCATTCATGCAATTTCATCAACTCAGGGTAGGTATAAAACATTTTCTACCTGTGTGTCTCATTTATCTGTTGTATCCTTATTTTATTGTACACTTTTAGGTGTGTACCTTTGTTCTGCTGTTACTCAAAACTCACACTCAAGTGCAACAGCTTCAGTGATATATAGTGTGGTTACACCTATGCTGAACCCTACATCTACAGTCTAAGGAATAAAGACATAAAGAGTGCTCTGAAAAGACTCTTTGAGAAAGAGATTATAAAACAGCCCATTGTTCTTTGCTAGAAAGGTGCTGGTGATCACAGGATTCAATCCCCAGAGCAAAAAATTACAATATTTGATCAGAATGTATAAAGAATTTTTCCCTTTTCCTTCTATTCCCTGGAGTTTCCATTTCTTTGATTTTAATATCTCTATGATATTTATGTACCTCACATTGTCAAGTTGTCTGCTCTCTCTGACATTGGAAAAGTTCCCCTTTATCATGTTCTTGGTGTTATTTTCAATCATTGGATTAGAAATATGAGAAACTGCCATTTGTCTCTGGGGACAATGCAGAATTTTTAAGAACAATTTGTTCTCAATTGCTGTAGATCATACTGAATTAATTTTGTTGTTACTAAAGCAAAGAGGCATGTGTTTTACTTCTATGGAAGATATCACACATTTCAGCTAAGGGTATTTGTATAATTGTATACCAGAAGAACTTCTGAGACCATAATTTTACACTAGTGTATACATCATTCATTCATACATAAATTTTTACTTTACCTATTTAACTGTTCATCCTGACAGTGCAAATTATAGCAGATGTATGCGTTTTATCACAAATAATTCATTTTTACTGTATGGAAATTCTAGTGCAGGAAATAGATTTTCTCCCAACCAAAGTAAATATTCCTGCTCTGCTGCAAACTTCCAGTATATTATTCCTAGGCTGGGAAGAAATGAGCTCTTTTCCTTCCAGGTAATTCATAGACCCAGGGTCCACATGTCTAGCTCAGTATTTAACAGAGGTAAAGAAACATCACTTTCCCCTGATAAGCCTGAGGCCATTGACATGTACAGGGATATTTTTTCTGTATTTTGTTTGTTTGTTTCTTTATTTGTTTTACTCTTTAATATAGTCTTAGGTTTCTGCTTTTATATTAATATTTCCTGTCCAAGACAGATAGGTTATTAGAGGGAATAGTATTGAAAATGCAAACATACAACAAAGACGTAGGAATTGCAAAGGGGATGGAGAGATGAAGCATGAGTTCAAGTCCTAATGACTTGAATGTTAGGAGTGAAGAGAGATAGAGTCATTAGGGAAACCACAGTTCACAGAATGGACAAAATACAGTAATAGACAATGATTTTGTCTTGTGTGTTTTTCATGTGCAGAGAGTTCTTGTGTCCATCAAGGCTTCACTGTCAAGAACAAAGAAAATGTCCATTTTTTAAAATCAGGATCTTTGGAATTTTTAAATTGTTATTGGTATATATTTTCAGTACATAATGATCATATGCTACATGAGAAATTGGCATATGTATATAAGATATCTTAATTCTCTTTTCATCCCCTTCCCCACGCTTTTTGTCCCCTCCCTCAAATTTCTCGATCCCCTTGCCTTTTGCAATTTCTATTTGTATATTTCTCCTCTGAAGGTCTTTTAAATTATCAAGATATTTACATGCAATGACCATCAAAGAACAGAAATATTCTATAACTGAATTGTTTCATTACAATGTACACATGGTGCAAAACTATTCTTTTTACTTTAATGAACACATTTTAATTGTATACATTTATGGGTTGTAGTGTAATATTTGGGTGTGTGTATACAAAATGTCATAATCAAATCAGAACAAGTGCCATACCCATCCTCTCAGATATTTAATGGGTTTTTTAGAAAAACTACAATGCTTTTTTCCTGATATCCTGAAATACAACCATATTTTACTGTTACCTATAGCCACCCTACAGTGTTATAAAACACTAGAACTTAGTTCACCAACTGTGTTTTTGTACCTCATCACCAACCTCTCTCTAACTTCTCCCCTAACACTTCTCAGCTTCTAGGAACCACTAGTATCTCTGCTGGCACATATGAGTCAGAATGCAGGATTTGTCTTTCTATGTCTGGTTTATTTTACTTAACATAATGTCCTCTAAGATCACCCTTTGTACCACTGTTCACAATAGCCTACCTATTAAATCAACCCAGTTGTCCATAAATTGATGAAAGGATACAGAATATATAGTCTACCTACACAATGGAATATTATTTAGCCATAAAAAGAATAAAGCCCTATTACTTGCAGGATGTAGCTATTTATGAACTTGTGCAAATATATGCATGGCATATTATAAAAATTCTAAAATTCCTGTCAAAACTGTGTACAGTTAGGGAGAGCATTTAACTAAAGGTAATCCAAAATAGTTACTAAAACAAATTCAGACTTTATTTATTTATAGATGACAAGTTTTGAGTTAAGGAATTCAAGGCTATGCCATCTTTAAGGACTTGTTCTGCAACTTCATTTTTCTTCACCATCTCCCCCAGTGTGTGTGTTTCATCCTTACATGTATAGGATAGCTGCTTCATGAGCAGATATTGAATTCATGTTCCAGGCATGAAGACTGGGATAAGAATCAAGGATGGTCTATAAAGGAGAATTCCTCATGGGTCTCTCAAAGAACAAACTTTCAAATGATGTATAACACACACGCGCGCGCGCACACACACACACACACACACACACACAAATGAAATTTCAAAATGCAGTGAATTTTGAAAAAGTGAATTACTGCAAGCAGCCAGAACTCAGAATTCAGTCCAAGAAACAAAATCTATCCACCTACTCAGAAACTTACCTTGTATTCAATTTGAAGTGCTGCTTCTGTCCCTATGATAACCACCCTTTAGTATAACAATAGCATAAAGACCTCACTGCCTCTCTGAAGCTTCATACAGATAGCATTATACAATGAGCACTTTCGTGCCAGCCTCATTCTACTCAATACTATCTTTGTAAGTTAATTTTGTTCATTATGAAAGCACATGTTCTCCATGTAACTCCACATACAAGACATTAGCTTCCATCTTTTTGGTCAAACCTTGAGCTTATGATATAGTACACAAAATAATGCCCTCCAACCATGTTTATGTCCTGGTCTCAGTAACCCAAGAATATGTTAGTCTACATAGCAAAAAGAAATTTTAGTGAGAGTCAAAATTTAATTTCCAAAACAATTGACCTTAGATAGGAACATGGACCTACATTATATGATGGAGCCAACATAATTAACCTACTTAAATATGGGAGAGTAAAGTAGGGTGAGTGACATGAATTTGATTTCAATCTTATACACATCATTAACCAGTTTTCCCTTGATCATTTGTCAAAAAGGTATCTTTCCTCCAACATGTGTTTTTGGGCCCCTTTTCAAAAATCTGGTGACTGAAGGTACATGAGGTTGCTTTTGTATCTTCTTTTTGATTGCATTGGAACACGTCTATTTTTTGGCTATTAGCATTCTCTTTTTATTACTGTATCTGGGAAATATAACTTGAAATCCAAAACTCTGATGCCTTCTTTGCTCTTTCTGTTCAGGATTGCTTTGGCTATTCTGGGAATCTTCTGATTCCACATAAAGTTTTTACTATATTTTAGATCAGTAAATAATGTTGTTGGTGTTTTACTATGACTTGCAATAAATTGATGGATCACTTTTTGTAATATGGACATTTAAAAAATGTTAACTTTGTTATCCCAGAATAAAACAAAATATATCAAAAACATAGATATAAAAAATAAGTGATAAAACTACTGGAACATTGTGTGGGGTTGGGGATTTAGCTTAGTGGTTCTGCTGCCTGCCTCACCAGTGCAAGTTCCCGGAGTTCGATCCCTGGTACAAAAAAAAAAAAAAAAACAAAACAACTACTGGAACTTAACAGTGGAAACACTTGGAGCCATAGGCATAGGCAAGGACTTCCTGAACAAAACTCCAGGAGCCTGAAAACCAACATTAAATGGGTAAAGAAACTGTGGTATTTATATAAAGTGGAGTAGTACTGTGCTAAGAAGAAGGATACATTTGAGGCACTTTTAGGTAAATTGATGCACCTCAAGATGGTAATGATAAGTGAAACAAATCAGACACACATTTTGTATCACACTGTTTCTCTTGTGTGCATGAGAAAACCAAAGAATAAATAAGGAACAAAATGGAGGATAATTATTTGGAAGGGGGAAGAACTTTTTCAAATGGGAATTAGAACAAGAGATGAAGGGAGGGAGGAGGGAAGGGAGGGAAAAGAGATCTAAAGAAAAAGAAGAATTGAAAGGAAAAGTGGAAATAGGGCTTTTGCAAATGAGCAGAAGAAGAGTTGGAGGGAGGAGGTGGGAATGGGAAAAAAGACTTATGATACATTCTGCACAGGTACAAATTCCTCATGATGATGTGATTGCTATGTATGGCAAATGTAATAAAAATAAAGATAAAAAATTAAAGGCACAAAATGCAAAAAATAGAATTAAGTTGTCTTAGGTACATGTACAAATCCCTCATTGTATACTGTAAATATATACTAATAAAAAGAATTAATAAATAAAATGGGCATCAATTTAAAAAGCTTCTGCACAGCAAAGGAAACAATCAACGGGGTGGATAAACAACCTACAGAATGGAAAAATATTTTACCCACTACTTTTCTGAGACAGGACTAATATCTAGCATATGTAAAAATTTCAAAAAAGTTACCTCCAATAAAACCAAATGACCAAATGAAAAAGGAGCAAAGAATCAATAGACACTTCTCAAAAGAAGAAATACAAATGGCCATTAAGTAAATGAAAATAATCACATTTAGTCATTAGATAAATGAAAATCAAAATAACTCTGACATCTTTGTATCCCAGTCAGAACACACACACACACACACACACACACACACACACTCTCTCTCTCTCTCTCTCTCTCTCTCTCTCTCTTTCAATACTAGTGGAATAGTGGAAAAGGAATACTTGTGCATTTTTGGTGAGAGTATAAACGAGTACAACCACTATGAAAAACAGTGTGGGATTCATCAAAACACAAAAAACAGAAATTACACTTGACCTACCTACACCTCTCCTGAGAATATTCCTAAAAGAGTTAGAGACACCATACTAGTGATATATGCATACCCGTGTTTATAATAGCATAACTCTCAACAGCTAAGTTCTATAAACAGCCTTGATGCTCATCAATACAAGAATAAATAAAGAAAATGAGATGTATATAAATAATGAAATGATACTCAGGCATAAAAAGAAGGAAATCACGTCATTTTCAGAAAAATGGATGGAACTTGAGAACATAACATTAAGTGAAATAAGTCAGACACAGGAGTTAAATATAACATGGTTTCTTTTATGTAAAACCCTAATACCTAAAGAAATGAAAAAGTAAAATAAATGAGAAGATGAAAAGATAGTTTAGCCACCTTTTGCACAGAGAAAAACTGAACCACATATTTTCAAAATGGAAATTTTGGTTCATTTTTTAATATAATATAACAATGCTGTGATTATCTAAACAGTATAAAATTAGTTAAAACATAATTGGATGTGTAAATAAAACAGAAGGATCATAAACAATCTAATCAAATAAAAAGTTATCATAGTGTAAACACTGAAATCCCTGACTAAAAGAAAACTTTTGAAATAAATGATGGTTAGTCAGTCATTTATTGGAAGTGAAATAAAGTTGAACTGTTAACATTAATATGCATAGTAAATTGAATTTGGAGGAAATAGTTACAATAGGTTAAGATTCCTGCAAGTAATTATAAATTAACACACTGAGCATAAAGAGATAGAAGAAATAAAAAGTAGAATTGAGAACATAGACTTAAATCCATAAAAATATGTATCTTTCACAAAATCACGATATGAAAAGTATGTCATATGCTGAAATAAATATTCCACATGTCTGTCATATGTGAATTTACAGAAAGTCAATTGGAATGCACTGTAGTGGTACTAGGATAGGAATGGTGGGGAGAAGGGACAATATTGGGAGGTTGGATATCAGATGCCCAGAAGGAATTAATTCTACTTTTCAATAGAACAATGGAGTGACTCTAGTTCACAATAACCTACTGCCTATCTTTCAATAAATAGGAGCAGTTCAAAATCTAAAAATAAAAAGCAATGATATGAAAATAGAAACATGGATCTTCATCATTTGATCAGTGATTATTATATGGCAATATTGAAATGTTACACTGTACTCCATAGCTATGTACAATTATAAATTATAATTAAAATTATTTAAGGAAATGTTAATTTCCCTGATTTGATCATTATATGCTTTATATACATATCACATTATATTATAGCATACCTTTTAAATTTGTACAATTAACATAATTTTTTTTAAAACTGTCTTTTAAATGTACATGTCAAAAACATTTTTAACAAAAAACAAATGAAAAGCTAGGGAGAATCATATAATAAATTGTATGTTAAGGAAATCTGTCTCACTATAATAACCATTTTACTAGCTATACGTATGCCATAACATCATATCAAAATCCTCAAATATATAAAATAAATAATATTTGAAAATTAAGTTAAAACATATATAGTACATAGCCATACAAATTATTTCAAGTCAATCAGAACAATAAAACACTTAAGAAAAATCATCAAATATGTGAGCCATTGATTTAGAAGAATAAATACAAGTGACTCATGAACCTGAAAATGTTCCCAACTTCAGAGGTATGCAAAAAATAACATAAAATTCCAAGAGAAATGTAATAAATCATATTTTGGCATATTCTCTTCTAAGATTGCAACACCCAGATACATAACATTTCATTCTTGAAGAAATCAGGAACAAAAGGTTATATCACAAAGCTTCTACTTCTTTTGAGCTTTAATGATTATCATCACACATTTCCATAGAGGCAACTTAACACCAGGCCCATGAAAGTGATGTGAGTTACACCGCCATGGGTTCTTCATGTATCTGTGATCTCACACCAGTTACCTGTATACCATAAGCCCTATTTCATCACAAAAGCGTACCTAAGAGCCTTCAGTGACAAAATATACATGATCTGGTTCAACAATACTGGCTAATAACAAATAAAATTATTTAGATTCAATTTAATTTTTATTAATGTGGAGTAATTGCATGCAGTAATAGGGTTCATTATGGTATTTCAACACATACAGACAGAAGGTACTAACCAAATCAGGATGGTTAACATTTCCTTCACTTATCATTATTTTATTTTGTATTTATTGAAGTCCTAATAGTTAGAGCTTCATAAAATATATAACAAGAATTGGGATCTGTAACCTTCCCCACCACTGTGCTGAAAAGAACCATAACTTACTCATTCTTTCTGTGTTTTAGTAAACATTTTATACTTCTGCCTCTTCCATCCTTCACAGCACCTAGGAATCTCTGTTCTACATCCACACAGACTTTTGTGATACCTTCCACAAAGGAGTCAAAATATGTACTAACTGATTTCCTGTTTCTGGCATATTTCATGTAATATAATGTCCAGGAATATCTGTGTGTACAAATAACAGAATTCCATTGTTTTCTTTATTCTTTTATATTTTTTTGGTCCACTTCTGTTTTTTAAAAAAAATTGGTATATTTTACAATGCTGATATTTATTATTGGGAATTTGAACCTTTACATAATACATCTTGGTTCTTTTACCCAATTTGCCACCCCTCCCTATTTACAAAGACTTTGTTTCCATTCTTTTCTTTTCTCATATTTATTCCTTTCCACTCTGTCGTTTCCCCTCTCCTTTCTTCCCTTTCCCTTTTAGAGCATTTCTTACTATTTCACTTTATCTATTATACATTTTGATCCTTTCTTACATTTCAGTTTCTCACACAAGAGAAACTATTCAGTATTTATACATATGTGTCCTCTTTATTTCACTTATTAGTATGGCCTCAATGTGTATCGATTTAGCCATAAATGTCTCTAGTTTCTCATTCTTTATGGCAGAGTAGTTCTCTATTTCATAAAAAAAATCTTCTTTATCCAGTTTCCAGTTGATGGGCAATTGGGCTGTTTCCCAGTTTTAGCTATTACAAACTGTGCTGTGATGAACATGGGTGAATATATAGTGCTGTGATATGATTTTTTAAATTCTTTTGGGAAGATACCCAGCAGGGGAATAACTGAGTCACATGGAGCCTCTACTCATATTTCTTTGAGGTATGTTCATACTGATTTCCACAGTGGTTTCACCAGTCTACACTCTCATCAAAAGGGGAGAAGTGTTTCTTTTCCCTACAGCCCTGCCAGAATTTGTATTGGTTGAATTCATGATAAACAGCCATTTTTTCTGGAGTGAGGTGTAATCTCAGAATTGTTTGGATTTGCATCTCTCAAATGAGCAGTGATTCTGAACATTGTTTTCTGTGGCTGAATAATTTTCCATTGTGTGCATACACCATATGTTCTTTTTCCATTTGTTGTGCAAAGCAGAAAAACTCCATGCTACAGCCAAGAGTTACAGCTTTGAGGCACAGCCAACTGTTACAACTCAGTGTTACAGTGGAGTGCCAAAGCTCTGAGGCACAGCTGAGTATTACAGCTCATTGTAGCAGTTACTGCAATTTGAAGACTCAAGGATATGGTGGTCATTCAAAGAGGTGGAGAAAATCCTTTAATTGTTGGCAGGCTCAATGGAAATTGCACTCTGATGTCTGAGTGCTTGATTAGAAAAGGGAGCCTCCTTATCTAGGGGTCTACTGGGTAGGCAAGCATCCTCACAGAAGCAAGGGGGTAAAGTTACAGAACATTCCTGAAAGGCATAGTAGACTATCATGTTCACCAAAGCAAGGGAATAGAGTTACAATACATTCCTGAGAGGGGCAGAGCTAACAAAATATTCCTGAGAGAGAGGGAGCTAAAAGAACGTTCATGAGAGGTCACAAAGTTCAAACAGTTATAAAATATTTTGATACATTGGGCAGGAGCTTCCCAGCAGCATAAACTGTTACATATCTGGAAGAAAACATTCTTTGGGAAAAAAACATGGAGGCAAGGCAAGGGCCTGTCTTATTGCATAGTATTACTCAATCACATTCATCCACTGATGAGAATCTGGGTTATCTCCATATATTTAGTATGGTGAACAGTACTGCAATACGTGAAAGTGAAAGTACAAGTGTATTCTTTGTTAAGCTGAATTCATTTCTTAATCTTGTTGCATCAAAACCAATTTGAGGTATAACTTTTTCTACCTCAAAGTCCTTCCTGAAATTGATGCATCTGTACTTTTCTGGTTCCAAATCTATAGTCAACTATCTCTTGTCTAATACGTGTTCCACAGCACACAAATTCACTAAATATAAATCTCTTACCTAGAATTGTACTGGATATGGCATTTCCAAAAACTGATATTAATTTATAGCTAGGAATTTTGAGAAAACAATACTGTGTATGAGCATAAAAATTCAGCAAATTGAGTACAACCAAAAAAATGAATCAAAGGAAAAAGTAGAGAAAGTTCTAGTTGATTTCATTTAAATCACCTCAGCATATCGCTTTTTAAATGAATTCCCAAGACAGTCTTTCCAAATAAGGGACATATAGCAGCATTTCAGAGTATGCTATGAAAGGTATAAGACTGTTTTATTTTAAATTTAATAACAAATTCTTACTATAGATACTAACACTGATAGCATGGAAATTAAATCAGTATACTAAATGGATTCCTGCACATCAATATTTACTAAAATACTACTCAAAATAACTAAGATACAGAGCACCTTAAGTGCCCATACTTGGGTGAAATGAAAAAAGAAATGGGGAAAATATGCACCATGGGATACAATTCAGCTCATGAAGATTGAAATCCTGTCATTTGTTGCCATGTGTGTCTGTATATTCTCCAGCATCTTAGGCACAGAGATGGAAGTGAAACTGATGTCCACCAAGGACAGGTTGGAGTGCAGGGAGTACATTGGCATGTACACATCAGAGACTGAGATTTGGTTAGGATGATGAGCAGTTCCCCAAGCACAGTGATCAAGTACATAAATAAGAAAAGCCCAAACAAGAAAAGGTGTTGGAACAGGTATGATACACTATGGGGTTAAGTTCACAGATGTATGGGATATCTAAGTCAGCACACTAAGACACACAACATCAGTGAGCTGGATAACAGGGAATGCACCACACTTATATCTAGGACAGCAACACTAGTGATTCACACAGATGAGGGCTCATGATGACCATGTAATGCAGGGAGTGACAGCCCTATAGTGTTCATAGGTCATCATGGTCAACAGGAAGATGTCAAACCCTACAAAAAGTATGAAAAATTGCATTTGGGTGATGCAACATTCATATCATGACTTTTCTCTGTGTGTTGATGTTCACTAGCATCTTGGGCTCAGTGGTGTAGATGAAACTGATGTGCCCAAAGGAAAAGGTAGAGAAGAGGAAGTACATGAGTGTATGTACACACGGGAGTGTGAGATTGTGGCTGACATGATGAGTGGGTTCCCAAGCACAGTGACCAGCTACATAAATAAGAACAGCCCAAATAAGGAACATCACAAAGAAGTAGAAATAGCAAATAAACATATGAAATAATCTTCAACATCACTGGTTATTCAAGAGATGCAAATGAAAACAACACTGAGATTCCACCTCACCCCAGAAAGAATGGCTGCTATCATGAAATCCACCAATTACAAATGCTGGGGGTGGCTGTGGGGAAAGAGGAACTCTGCTCCACTGCTGGTGGGAGTGTAGACTGGTGCAGGCACTGTGGAAATCAGTATGGAGATACCTCAAAGAACTAAGACTGGAAGTCTGATTTGACTGAGCTACTCCCCTGCTGGGTTTCTTCCCAAAAGAATTAAAAGAATCATACCACAGTGATATATGTGCACCCATGTTCATAGCAGCACAATTTATAATAGCTAAAACTTGGAAACAGCCCAGATGCCCATCAACTGGAGACTGGATAAAGAAAATGTGGTTTATTTATAAAATGAAGTACTACTCAGCCATACAAAATGAGAAATTAGAGACATTTATAGCTAAGTGGATGCACATTGAGGCCATACTCTTAAGTGAAATAAACAGGACACACATATGTAAATACTGAATAGTTTCTCTAGTGTGAGAAACTTAAAGTGTAATAAGGACTAAAAGGTATAACAGATAAAGTGAAATAAAAAGAAATAGGGCAAAGGGGAAGGGGAAGTGGGAGAAGTAGGGAAAGAAAAGAAAGGAATGGAATTAATATGAGAAAATGAAAAAATGGAAACAGTGTATTTGTAAATAAGGAGGGATGGAGGGGTTGAAAAGAGAGCATGGGAAGGAGGAAATTAAGAATCAAGAGAGATTATCTAAAGGTGCAAATTTCCAATGGTGAATGTCATTCCATTTTATACCAAAAATGGACGAATACAATTAATTTTAAAAAGTAAAATAAAATAGTGATCTCCATGTCCATTCATAGGGTAGATCAAGGACATTATTTTAGCAATTAAATTAGAAAGCATTTAATCCTTATTGAACACTTTCTCAAATTGCACAGAAATCTAACTATACCATATGCCCTCTTCATTTCTGTGTGACTCTTAAGATAGAAATTTGAATACTTTAAATCTCTGCACATTGCCATATGTCATTGTTCTCTAAGAAAAATTTTAAAACCTAAATGAGTGGTGTAGGACATAAGATTAAATGTGTATCACATAAGATTAGTTACATTTATCAAAGGTTTAGCTGTCTTCTCTAACTGGGAAGACAACAAAGGGTCAAATACAGTTATATGAAGAGTGAAATTAAAGAAATGTAGTTGACATTGACAAGTTTATTTTGATGGAAACCAGAAGAGGAATATCAAAGTAGAAATGTATTAAACTGTCCATAAACACTATTTCCAGAGAGGAAACACTAGATTCGCCTACAATGTCATGAATGAACCTTGGAAACACACAGTAGAAACTCATGGCTGAATTCAGACTTATGAGGCAACCAGCAGCGCTCAGAAGAACCTCCCACTGTACACTGTATTTGATGATAGTGATATTATATTGAGCCATTTGATTTTAAGATAGCTTTATATTCAGTTATATCTAGCTATTACAATAATCAAAAGGAAAAACAACTTAGGGCAATTAAAATAATATCCTACTTAATCTTCAGATTTATTCTGATATCTAATGACAGCATTCATAATTACTCTGCTATTCAAGCTTAATTCACTTTACTGTATTACGAAGTGACTGCAGTAAGATTCCCTAGCAGAGTGTTGGAAGAACATGTATATGTGCACAGGAAGCTGTTGACTCTAAATCACATGGCTGGAAGGAAGTCATGCTTCCTTCTGAGTCAGGAATGGATCATAGAAACTGAAGTGATTCCTGAGGATAAAGGACATATATAAGGCTGGGAATTTAGCTCAGTGGGTAGGGCACTTGCTAGTATTCACAAGGCTCTGGGATGCGTCACCAGCATGGATAGGAGAAAAAAGTATATATATAAAGGACAGTATTGATGAAGAGACTTTTCATTTAGAGTAATGAGAGGAGAAACATTTGTATACAGAACTAGACATTTCTGAGCAGCAATAGGCAGGTAACTCAATAAAACATCAAAATATATTAACCAACTCTGAAATACAATTAATAAATTCTCTTCCATGTGGATGAAACTTTACCCTACAACGGTAGAAAGAGAACATGGAAACAAAATAATTTTCCATAGTAATACACTTAACTAGTTTAAAATTTTTCTTTGTCATATTTGATATCATTCCTGACTCTAAGGTCATATGGAGTCCATCTATTTATTCAAAGTTTTAAATGACTTTAGTTACCAAGTAAAATTTTCCTATAGGAATAGTAAAACCCATGGCTGTTTTTTTTAGCAAACAAAGGAAAAATATCCCAATGAGATATGTTATCCAATAAGCAATTATTCATTTTTAAAATAATATTTACTCCTTGTTTTGAGACAGAGTGTTACTATGTAGTTGAGGCTAACCTTGAACTCATTGCTATCCTCTTGATGCAATGTCCCAAGTGCTGAGAATACAGGCATGAACCACTATGCCTGGCTATAAGCAATTATTTTTAAGAAGTCTACATTCTATGGTACAAATGAGAATTTTAAAACGCTTCTGATCCAAGAATGGGAACAAGTTTTAGAGAGTGGTAAATGACAAAACACAAATTAAAAGCAGGAGAAAGTCTAGTAAAGTCAGTTACTTAAATTTTTCAGATAATTATGTCAAGGAGATAGAAATTCAGGAAGTAAAGGGAACAAATTTTTGTTGTACAATCTAATCAAAGAATCAAAATTTTGACTCCAAAACTTGGGCCCAGAAACCATAAGCATTTCTACAGAGGTGAACCAATTGGTCCTCTTTCCAGTTTCCTCCCATGCAGTCTTTTCAGAGCACTCTTGATATCTTTATTCCTCAAACTGTAGATGAAGTGTTTCAGCATGGGTGTGAACACAGTGTACATCAATGAGGCTATTGCAATTGGGTGTGAGTTTTGGGTGACAGCAGAATTAAGATTCACTTCCAGGAGTGGACAATAAAATAAGGATGCCATGAGGGGTGAGACCCACAGGTGGAAAATGCATTATACATTCCCTGATCTGATGAAATTGCATGTAGGGAGGAAACTATCTTCAAGTAAGTGTAAAGGATGCCAGCAAAGGGACCAGTAGTCTGCAGTATGGCTATAATATACATTATCATGTCACTAAGAAAGGTGTCAGAACGGGCACAATGGACCACCTGATTAAGTTCACGGAAAAAAAATGTGGGATTTTCAGGTCAGTACAGAAGGACAGATGCAATGCCATGAATGTATGTAACAAGGAATTCAGGAAACCCACAATCCAGCATGCCAGAACCAGCAATCCACAGAGCCAGTAGTTCATGATAACTATGTAGTGCAGGTGGTAACAGATGGGCACATATTGCTGATAGGCAATTAAAGTTAGCAGGAAGATGCCCAACCCTGAAAAAAAGCAATAAAATGTAAATCTGGGTGATGCAGCCTGCATAGCTAATAACTTTGCTGTGTGTTTGTGTATTCACCAGCATCTTGTGCATGGTGGTGGAGATGAAACAGATGTCCACAAAGGACAGGTTTAAGAGGAAGAAGTACATGCGTGTGTGCATGTGTGAGTCTCAGATGATGGCCAGGATGATGAGCAGCTTCCCAAGAACAGTAGTCAAGTACAAAGAGAGGAATCTGAGAAGAAGAAATTCCGAAAGTTGTGCAACATTTCCTGGTTCCATGTGTAGGATATGACTACCAATAATTTTTTTTAAAGGAGAGACATAAAGTTCATGAACAAGGAATATTTTACCTACCTGTAATAACTATTTTTGCAGTAATGTGAATTGAAGTCAGGGCCTCTTATGTGCTAGTTAAGTGCTCTACTACTAAGTTATGCTTCCATCCCAAATCTCCTAGAGTCAGAAAAATAATTTCTATATTTTTGTATGATCTTGTCCCCTGTAGGTGATTCCGTGTATTGTATACTGTCTGATTAAGAAGTCCTGTCTCATGCTTACAAAGAACATATCTTCATAAAATTTAGTAAAAAATTATTTTATGCATTTGAGGAATGCAAATTAAAAATACCACTTGTCCCAAGCACTGTGTAGACAACTAATGAACAATGAAGAAAAACAAAATCTCCAGAGTAAAATGATGGATAGGGAATAAAAACATTTTTTAAAAACCATATATTTTGTCAGATGATGGCAAGTGCTGTGTTAGTCAGCTTCCCATCTCTATAATATGCACCTCAAATAGTCAACCTGTAAAGAGAAAAGACTTATGTTAGCTCACTATTTGAAATTCCATGATGGATTAGTCCCACAATATTGG
Organism: Heterocephalus glaber; assembly: GCF_053883595.1. NCBI lineage: Eukaryota > Metazoa > Chordata > Mammalia > Rodentia > Bathyergidae > Heterocephalus > Heterocephalus glaber. The sequence goes on along the minus strand of NW_028258506.1, from coordinate 552,130 downwards.
GCATGGTGTGAAGCTGTATATCATGGTAAGAGTGCATGGCAGAGCAAATCCACTCCCAATCCTGATCAGGAAGCAGAAAAGAGTGAGGAGAGGTGTTTAGGTCTCAAATCTCCTTCAAGGCCATTCTCCCAATGATCTAAAGGCATCCCTCAAAGGTCAATCTCTTAACAACTCTATCATATGCCAATAACTACACTGGGGACTGTGCCTTTAACACATATTCAGTTATGAGACTATTCAAGATCCAATTACAGAAAAAGCATTGAAGAAAAGAAAGAAGGTGAAAAGGAGAGAATCACTGGGGTGCTATTTTGCTGGTTATTCACTGAAGAATGGGGACAATGTGACATTTGCAGAGAAACACCAAGGAAGCCAGGACAGGAGCCAGGAGGCCATCTGGGACTGTGTGTGGCTCATAGGAAGAACAGCAGATGGCCCTGGAGATGATTCTTCTCTTAGCAGTTCAAAACTAACAAGGGAGCCTGTATGGAGAGGAGAGAGATGTGAGAAAGGGTGAGAGTAACAGAAAATAGTGTCAGAGAATGATGACTGAGCTGTGCAGAGGCATGTATGTATTCCTACTTTGAAGGTGGAAGTGTAAAGATCACTTGGTCCCAGGGCTGAGAGATCAGCCCTTGCAACATAGTGAGGCCTCATCTCAAAAAGAAAAAAAAAGGTTCCAGCTATAGCTCTGTGGTACAGTGTTTACCTGGAATGCACAAGGCATTCAATTCCTTCACCAAATTCCTGATTTTGATTCCTGGCACCCCCCCAAAAGTATGTAGCCTTATTGATCCTGAAACTTGAAGACAAAGGGAGCTTCTCTCTCCAGCCCTTGTAATTTTTATTTTCATAAATTAGCTCCAAATTCTCCCCTACAATGTCATCAGCCTTTCATTATATCCCTATATTTCTGTGGATTCTGGCTTCAGTATGATGGCCAACTTTTGTGATGGGTTAACACCAAAGTCCATTACTCTGAAGCTTGCTCTCACTCCTGTTACTTGTACACACACACACACACACACACACACACACACACATCCACATCTGTGGGTGCTCACCACACTGAGCACATCACAGCTCAGACACAGGAAGCACAGTGAGGCCTCCTGGTTCCATGTCAATACCACTGGTCTTCTCACACTTATGCACACTGTTAGAGAGGGATGGATAAAAAGCAAACTGTCAACATCAGATTGTATTTCCAATTGGGTTAGACTTTGATATGCCCTCTGTTTAAGAAAAAATGTTGAACCATAAAATATCTGCTCAATATACACAGTGAACAGAATTAAAAGCCTTAGAGGTTAAAAAAAAGATCTAATGAGCTCAGATGATTCTTCAGAAAGTAGGAGTAAGAAACAACTTCCTTATTTATGGCAACATTTCAACTGACTTTCTACCCAAGAAAAGCAATAAATGATAGAAATGAATGCATCCAAAAGACAAAAGTTGTGCTACCTTTTTATTGTCAAGACATCTACAGATTGAATGTCCAAATAGAAAAAAAAATGAGCAAAAGGAATAAGCCAACAAATCAAAAAAGAAAATATACAAAGAGCTATTGAATTTAAGCAGTTTATAAGAAACAAAGAAAGAGTGGTTCTTCTGTGTGCACTCTATATTTCTCTGGGTTTCAGGTTTTTATAGAGTTGTACTGTAGGTAAAGAAATCCCTTTGTGATTTTTCTCTTGTGGCATTTGTTCCTTGTTGTTATGAGGCTTCATGTTTTGATCTTTCTTTCTTTTTTTAAAACAAATCCCAATGGATATGATATACTTGTCTTCATTCTGATTATTCTCAGTTTGAAAAGGTTTCCCCGATGTTACTTATACTATCCTACACCATGATATAAAGAAAAATTTGTTGTTTTACCCTAAAAAATATACTCCATATAAATAATCCCAGGAGATACTGGGTCATTCTACACTTACTTTATCATACACTGTCTTTCCCCTTATAATTCAAAATCCAAATGAGCAGATTTCACCTGCTTTGTTCAGTTTTGTATTTTCACAAATGTGTGTGAATACATGTGCTTTGTACATAAACAAATTTAAGGAAAATGAGAACTTATGATTTAAAAAGCATGGCAGGGGAGGGGATTAAGTAAGGTTGAATAGAATGGTGTTAAAACAGGACTATTAAAAATCCAAAAAAAAAATAATTAAAGAACTGAAATAGGAGATGAAATAGCAATAATTTAATGACTTTGAAATGGATTAACAGCAAATTCACAAAGATCTATAAGAGAGTAGTATATAATTGAGTTAAAGGTATCTAAGTGTATCATTTTAGGTGGGGATATAGCTCAGGATTACACAAGGCATACACAAGGCCTTGATTCAATCTCAGGACCACATAAATAAATAAATTCTTTATAAATATGTATGTATTAAATATATTTAAGAAAATAAGAGACAATCTTTAGTTATGTTAACATAATGACTTCTACATAATGACCAAAAGTACTGTGATTGTAGAAATAGATCTGTCAGAAAAGCACAAATATAGATACACAGATATAGGTACACATATGGATATGGATGTTTACAAATCATAGATATAGATATATTGGGAGAATATATATATATATATATATTTAAACTAAATGTCAAATGCCAAAGGTGGTTAAAAACTCCAATTTTTATATTTGAAAAAAATATGCAATTGTGTTATCAGTTTGTTTCTTTTTTCGGCAAGAATCTCTTTGGTTTATGTCTTATAATCTAAGTAATGATTTTGAAAATAAAGATGGATAGTGCATGAACTATTTTTATTTTCTTATTGTTTTATTATGAAATGTTGTTCACTTTTATAAAAGAAAAAATATAAAAACAACACTCCAACTCCATTTTATAAATGCAAAGAACTTACATAGGCAATTTGTTATAAACTAAGTGGCTAACAGACATATTCAGATTTACCAGTCAGTAAGGAAATAATTGCAAGCAAAGTTTGTTACTAAAATATCATTTTTCTGTTACGTGGAGAACTATTTTCCATCCTTTTCCTTTTAGCCTATGAATTTCTTTGGGAAACAAGTGGATTTCTTGTATTCAGCATATTGTTGGATTCTGCTTCTTAATCCATTCTGTCAGTCTATTTCTATTGATTGGTGAGTTGAAGTCATTAACATTGATGGTTATAACTGATGTGTATTGGCTTATCCTTTTCATGTTTTTTTTCCTGTTGATTCTTTTATTTTCCCCCCTCTCCTTTTAATTTCTTGCCTTGCCTGGCGGATTTGCTCTGTTGGGCCTTATGGAAATATGATCTTCATTTTCTTCTTTCCAGGATTTGTTTAGAATTGTTTGGACAGCTGGTTTGGTATTCATGAAATTTGTCAGGTGTTCTTTGGAGTGCTGATTCGGTTTTAATGAAGTTTCTCAGGTGTTCTTTGTTGTGGAAGTATCTTATTTTCCCAATGATATTGAAAGATAATTTTTCAGCATAGATCAATCTAGGATGGATGTTGTCTTCCTTTAGGGCCTGAAATGCTTCACTCCAGGCTCTCCTTGACTTGAAAGTTTGTGTGGAAAACTCTACTGTGATTCTGATGGGTGTTTATGTGTCTGTGATTTATTTCTTTTCTCTAACTACCTGGAGTATTTTTGTTCTTCTGTTTGGGTTCTGGAATCTTAACTATTATGTGACTAGGTATAGATTTTTTTGACCACAGAAAATAGTTCTTTACTTATCTATTTCAAATTATTTGCCCTTGCTTGGGAAGTTTTCTGTCATAACTTTTGAACAGTTATTTTGTCTTCTGTGCTCTCTCCTGTTTCTTCATTGACTTTATTAACTCTTATGTATTTTTGTCATTTGTACTTTCTCCTGATATTTCATTGACTCCTGTCATTCTTATGTTATTCTTCTCTGCATCATCCAGTAGATGCTGGATTGATTTCTCATGGTTCCTTATTATTTTTAAGAAATCTTTCTTTTCATCATCACTAACCATAATCTGGTCTTCTATGCCTGATATTCTGGCTTCAATTGGCTCATTCTGCTACAAGTACTTTTAGCGGAGTTTTTAATCTCCTGGATATCTGTTTGAATCTGTTTCATGATTTCCATTTGTTTCCTATTTTGTGAGTTCATGCTTTCCATTTCTTTCCTATGCTTGACATTCATGCCTTCCAACATGGTCCTGACCTCATCTATTTTTTTTAATCTCTTTCTCTCCTAGAGTCTCTAATTTTGTCTTGCTTTCTGCTCACCATCTCTGAAGGTATCTGGGAAATTATTTCTGTTTTGAATTTTTCTGCAGCCTCATTCATCCATTTTGCTATTTCCTGTGTTATTGATTCAGGGTGTCCAGGTGGCAAATTATCAGATTTTTCCACTTTGTTGACCCCCAGCGTTTGTCTTTGGTGAGCTGGAGTCTGGGTTGTTGCCTTGTTTAGGTGTCTTCACTCTTCTATTTTTGTTGTTGGTGTTTTTGATTTAATTCCTGGGCTGATGCTTCAATATTGTTTATTGTGACTATTTTTTATTGCTGGTATTTAGAGCCCTACAGGATGACTGCTTCTCAGAGGTGTCTTCCAATTATAGCTGTTCTTTAGGATTTTAATCTCTAATGAGTCTTAGACAATCTCATTTTCAGTATAACAGGTAGGATAACAGATTTGATCAATCAAAACACCTTAGCCCAAGTGATATAATCAGTATCAAAAATAGCATCAAACACAGCTTAGAAAATGGCAATTTGGGTACAGGGATTTATCTCTGTGATCTCAGTGATTCTGCTGCTTGCAAGGCCAGAGTTTGATCCCCATGCCCCCCCAAAAAAGAAAGAAAAGAAAGAAAGAAAGACAGACAGAAAGAAAGGGCAACTTGTGGTAGCTATTAATCTGTCACCTTTAACCACAGAAGCTACATCTAAATCAAAGACAAGCCCAAAATATGTTTGTAGTATAGAAACCCTTCTTCAAGGTGAGGACTTAGAAGTAGTTGAGGAGGGTGGGATAGAGATATAGGAGACAGAAAGGTTGGAAATGAGGCTAGAGGACATGGGAAGATCATGCAATTTTGGGAAATGGTTGAAGACAAGAGGAAAATACCAGAACAATCTAACAGCAACAGAGAAGCTAGCAACTATATTCACTTTCCTATAAGAATAATGACAATTGTGAAATAAGAAAAAAATCTGAAATAAGTCCGGAATAGGAACAAGAAATGAGGAAAATGAAGAACAAGAGAGAGAGAGACAGAGAGAGGGAGAGAGAAGAGAAAATATAAATTTTAGAAAAAGACCTCCTTCAGGGTATGTATCTGCTAGTATGGTAGACAATGTGGGGAGCAGTGTGCAGATCTAAGTTGATTAGTCTCAGCAAGCAGGTCATAGTCCACTGAGAATCAGGCTGCTTTCTGGCTGCAAGTCCCAAGTTAAGCTCCCTGACCTCTAGCAGGATTGAACTCTGCAGGTTCCAGCCACCCTTCCCCCAGAGCAAGTTTGAGTTCTGATGGGAGGTGGTGATCTCACCAACTTACCCACTGTCATGAGGTGCACTTTATTGCACAGATTTTCTTCAGTTTCCCAGTGGGCTTCTATTTCCATCTAGGAGCCTCATAGAGGTCTTCCCTTTGTTATTCATTTCTGCTCTATCTTGTGGAACATAATAATGGCCTTTTTGGCTCTGGGTGCCTCTGTGGTGTGGATCCAGATCCTGGCTCAAGAACTGCATGATGGCCAGGGGGTGGCTGGTCTTTGCCAGTCAGTGCCGGGGCAGTGGTGGTGGTCCTGGGTCTCTGTGTGATGGTCAATTTTGTCTTCTAAAAAGTAGTTCATAAATGCTTTGTGGTTGACTCTAAAATTTGTTCCTTGTGTTGGTAATAAAAAATTGCATGGTACTGATATTGAATAGGCTGTTAGATAAGTTTTTTTAGGTTAATTTTTTTCATGAGTGCAACCCAATTGATGTGTCAAAGAAGGATTTAAAAGCCTAATAATTACAAATTAAATAGTCTCTACAATATGTGTGAGAAAATTTCTTGCCTCATCAACTTTCAGTCTATGGATAAAACAGAAGGTGGAACAAATATTGCATATGCCAGGGAAAATGTTTTATTTCACATATTAATAAGATCAGCATTTATTTTTATGGAAATTGCTTTATTTTCTTGCATCATTTAGGGGTCTTCAGTTTTTAATGTTTCTTAACATTTTAATGGTATCTGCACATATGTCTATTTTTTGTTTGTTTCTATGCTTCTTACTGAGAATTAATGGAATTCAAACTTGGCTGGAATGCCTTCAGAATACAAGAAGTTTGTTCTTCCTCACAGACTCTCTAGACACCTGAGTTTGTTAGATGATCTTGTGGGTGTTGAGAAAGAGGAAATCTCATATTATGATAATGAGAATATACATTAATAAAGCTATATTGGAAAAGGTATAGAAGTTCCTCAATAAAATTGAAAAATAGAGCTTTCATTTGACCCAACTGTACTACTCCTTGGAATATACTCTATTCAAATGAAAAAAAAGCAGTATGTTGAAGAAAAATATGCACTCCTTTATTTATTGCAGAATTGTCAATAATAGTCAAAATATGGAATCAAACTAAGTTTCTGATGAAGGATGAATGGATAAAGAAAATTGACATATACACAATGGAATAGTATTTTCACACATGATGAAATTTTCTCATTTATGACAACATAAATGAGCCTGAAGGACATTACATTAAGTGAAATAAGCCAGCTCTAGGCAGACAAATGTCAATGTTCTCATTCACATGTGGGAACTAAAGAGCTGATTTCATAAAAGTACAGAGAACAGCAAAGTTCATTTCAGGCTGAGAAGGGTAAGGGGAAGACAATTAGGGAGAGGATGAAACATGATACCAAACCACAGAACAGTGAAAGAAATAAGTTCTAGTGTGCTGTGGCACAGTATGGTGACTACACTTAGCTACAATTTAGAGTACATTTAAAAATACCTACGGGAGAGAATTTCCAATATTTCAAATACTAAAAACTATTAGAAGTTTCAGACAATGGGTATGCTAATTGTAGTGATTTCATAATTGCAGAAAATATACGTGAATACAAACATTCCACTATAGCCTACATATATGTTCAACTATTGTGTCAAATAAAAGTAATAATGGAAGTATGGAAAATACATGTTGCTTTCTGAATTTATTTAATATTCATTTGTCCAATTGTTTTTATATAGTACAAAGGAGGCAAGTCAATCAGCTCTCTCACATTTTTTAAAATTTTATTTTATTAGTGCGTGTTTGCATATATGAAGTTTATGTTTATCTGAGGAAGTAGGTACATGTATAAAACACATCCTGATTCTTTTTATTTCCCTTATTCTCTTATAATTTTATGATATTGTTTGTTATTCTTGAGGGTTTTTAAAATTAATTCTGCACAAATCCAAGGGTTCATTCTTTACTTCAAGTTCTGGTCTTCATCTAACATACAAAGACCTCCCCAGACAATATTGTAGAAAATCCTTCACATATCAAATAAATTCTACTCTTTTAGCATCAACAACTTTCTTCATCTGATTTATCCCTGAGGACAATAAGATGTGAAAGTGTTTACTTGACTATTACTTCATCACTAAAATACAAAATAACAATAAGGAAGAACTTTATCTACTTTGTTCACCTCTGTATTTTCACAAAGATATTGCAATAAATGCACTTTATGTATTTATTTATTTATTTCTATTTATTTATTTATTTATTTATTTTTTGGACTGGGGATCGAACTCAGGAACTTGCTCCCAAGCAGCAGAACCACTGAGCTAAGTCCTAGCCCCTCAATAAATGTACTTTTACATACACTTAAAGTAGAAAGATATTTTGCTTATTAAAAGGCAGAGAATAACAATCATGTTTCAGAAAAGCCATCTTACAGTAATTAATGGAGCAAAAAAAAACCCACCTGATACATAGCAATAATGTAACCATATCCACAAAGCTTAATAATTCATTGGCAAACACTGAGGCACACAGGGAATGTGGTATTATGTTCCCAGGACTTTTTATCATGAGATCTTCAGTGACTATTTGTTATAGGTACCAGCAATGATACCTCAGTATACTCAGTGTTCTCAGTCTGCTACGTGTCAGTAGCACAGCCCCAGTTGTGATTCTCAATGTTTATTTCCAAGTGTCCTTTAGAGATAAATTGCCCATGGAAGAAACCATGTACATACAGCAGAGCTGTACATTTTAAAAGAGCTCTAATTTAAACAAACATATTTATATTATTTGTAATTTGGGATAGACATTTTACCCTTCTGAGGCCCATTTTTGCAAATATAGTATGACCATAACTATATTGACCACATAGAATGGACATTTACATTTTATTCTCTTTGCTGTTGTTGCTGGTTTTGTTGTTGTTGTTGTTTGTTTGTTTGTTTTTATGCACACGATCTGTATATGTTGCCCAGACTGGTCTTGAACTGGAATCTAGTTATTTTTCAGCCTCAGCCTCCTGAATATTTGGTACTACAGGTGTGCATCACCACAAACATTTTGAATGAAATTTTATATAAAAAATAAAAGAATACTCATAAGGTACAACTCTCAAGACCACATGTATAAAAAGATCCAAATACATTACTTGTAGTTACTAAATATTTTATAAATGAAGAATTGAGTGACAGCCTTCAACTTGTGCTATCAATATCATTTTTCCTAACTGCATTGGAAAACGAAAGTCCTGAAGCCAAGAAGTGTGGTACCATCATTTTTATAATCAAAGAATCACAATTCTCCTCTTTGTTGAAGAGAACAGCAACATCCTCAGAATAGGACAGGCAGTGTTCCCAATGCAAGTCAGAGGTTTTGAGATCCAAGGGATCTAATAAAGACAGTTTCCCTGCTATTAGACTGTGAGACTTCAACATGGGTTCAGATAAGCGTTAGAAGTTTAGAATGCTGGAAAGCATATCAGTTCATGCAGGAGCAATACACACTGGACTTCCCTGACTTTCAAGCTTGTCTCCTGGGAACAGAGAATCTGCAGGGGAAAGCTGTCTTTCTTGAGCAGAACAACTTCCCATGGGGAATGATATGCCCAGGGTTGGGAGTAGCAAGAGAGAGATGTGCGTAATGAGAAGATCTAAGGACCTGTATGTATTTTTTCTGCTCCTGTCCCTCAGAATGAGCAGCTGTGGGCTGGACAGGCCATGGTTGTTTCTTTCTGAGTCCTAAAGTCTGTTTCAGGGACCAATGCTTGACTTGATCCTGCTGCTTTTTCTGGTGATATACCTTAATCTCCACCTTCAACTATTCAAGAAGGAGTTAGGCTTTCCATACAGAGACCCTACTCTTAAGAGTCGTCATCCAGGTCAGTCTGAGAGTCCAGCAGTTGCTGCAGAGAGTGGAAGCCAGGGAAATCTACCTGAGTTTCCCTGAGAACCAACACAGACAAGCTCTGCGCTGAAAGGTTGCAGTTTTCAGGGCTGTTTACTTGCTTGTTGAATTAATTAAGTCATGTATTTATTCATGATTTTCCAAAGCAAAAATGTCAATTGAATGCAATATCACAGCGTCAATGCTGACAATGTCATGAAAGTAATGGATCGCAAAAGAGGAAATGGGAAGGTGCCATTTCAGTAAAAGTAAAATATGTTTCCAGGGGTCTTTGCAATTACAGGGAATATGCAAATCAGGCATTAGCTTTGGAAGGATATATCATGAAGCAAGTGTTTATCATCTTTATTAATACAATGGGGTGCATTTGAGTGTCCTATTACACTGAAAATTAATGTATTTTTTGAAAATCTTACATTACAGCAATGGTTTATGTGTTACATATATTGTACTATCTCCTCTCATGCTGTGAATTCACATTTAGTAATTAATTTAATGGGTAAAATGTGGTATACTAATGAGCATTTTGCAACTATTTCTTTCATCTTAAGACAATATATTAACGAGTTTCTTAGATGTTTATTTTCTTTTTTCTCAGATTTGTTCAATTAGTATGTATATATTTGCAGTACATAATGATTACATTCATCATGGTGTGTCCATATACATAATACACCCTAATTTTTTGCAAATTTTCTGAGAATTTTTGATTTTGTATGTTTTTATTAGTATATTTTATGATATATAATGAATACCTTCACTTTGGTGAGTTGGTACATATACATATTTCTAGATTTTATTGCATTCTTGAAATTTAAGAATTGGACTTTTCTACCAACTTTACTGTTTGTGATTTTGTTTGAGAGAGAATGTGTGAAAGTTCATAAATTTTCTGTCATCAAATGCAGCAACTGATTCTATCCTATTTCTCTTGGTGATTTTTTCCATATAGAAATTTCTGCATCCTAAGTGTAAATACTCTCTAAACATATTTCTGACTTTTTTCAAGTCTCTTCTATTATGTCTATTATTGTGATGTATTTAACATTTAGATACATTTCTAAATGTTATATTACCTCAAACATCATGTGTTGACATTCTTCATCATTTGAATAAAAATCACCTTTAACTTTCATAAATATATTTTAATCCGTACATCTATATAAGATAAAATTGTACCTTTACATACTACTTCTAAGATATTTTATATTATTTATTTCTAGGACATTAGCAATTTAATCTTAAATTAGTGCTTAATGCTAAAGCTCTTAAATAATTACTATTTTGTAATTGAAGTTAGTAGATATTCATTCCATTTTATTTCATACAGTTGTTTTGAAGACATGGGCTTGCTGCACGTGGTGGCTTATGTTTTAATCCCAGGAGTCTGAAGCAGGAGGTTCGCCAAGAGTTTGAAGCCAGCCTGACCCTGACCTCCATAGTCACTTCAAGACTAGCCTTAACTACACAGCATGACCCTGTCTCAAAAATCAAATAAACAAAAACATGGCTTTTTCTGACTGCCATGTTTTATTCTTTAAATTCTGAGATACACTTTTCTCTTTCTATCCTGAACACACACACTCATGCACTTTCTATACAGGTGGATGATTGTGCTCTGTATGAAATGTAAATGGTTTTTATGTTCAATGCAGGCTTCTTTTCTAGTTTGTAGCACCCCAGACTTCTTGCTCAACAGCACCTTAAGGAAATCTCTCCCAAAAACTAGAGTGGTCTTTAATTATTTCACTGAGTATGTTTTACTTCATGGCATAACTTAACATTCACACTTTTAATGACCAGCATCTTTGTGGAAATTGAAAACTGTCACCATCTCAAGTTGAAAGGTTTCACAGTGACTGGGGCAGGGACCTCTAATGCGGCAGCTGGATCAGATCCTCAGTCCTCTGGCTCTGAGAGCTGCAGCCCTATGTTCAAGTACTTACTGTGTGATTATATAGGTGATTGCTTTTACAGATCTAGTGTTTCTACCTTTTGTATGCTACAGAAATGAAATATAATTTATACTAAAATGTTTCACCTATTTTTTTTTTTTTTTTTTGGTACTGGGGATCGAACTTGGGACCTTGTACTTTAAATGGTCTTTTACAAACCATTGTTTCTTTTTTTGGCTATTAGAATTTCAAGGGATTTTAAAGATTATTATGTCTCAATTTTTCAGCCAGCACTTTTCCCAGAAGTTTCATTTAGGGAAATGCATATTTATCTTCTTATACATTTGGCTTTGATCTTAAAATAATTTACATACATATAGATGTTATATGTAGTTTTCTTAATGCTTATCTCAAATATGTTGTTTACTTTTATAATGAGGTGTTAAATTCCTCTGATTTTTTTGTAAGATCTGAGATAAGACTCTAATTTCATGTTTCTCCAAATAAATAGCAATCTCTGGTAGCTTTTAACTATTCGAGCTTTTATAACTAATAGAAATACATCTTTTTCTTATAATAAATAACCATATATATGGAGCAAAGATCCTGGTTTGTTATTACAGCAATACCTGAGCATCTTATAAGCCAGAACATTCTACCACCACAATATGTTATTGTATATAGAGATATTTACAACAGTTATAAATCTATATTAATATCATGCAATTATTCCCATACTGTTTAATACAAGTGTTTGAAATTACTGCATTTCACTTGGGACTAGTCCCCTACAAATATTTTTATTTCAAGGATCCTCATTTTAATATTTTATGAAGTATTCACATGTATTCACATACCATTTTGAAAAAAGAAAGTCAAACAATGCCAGGTATGTATCCCTGCTCAGTACTACTTTGCATCATAAAGGCCAGGAAAGAACATGATTAAATAAATATACATATGATATAATGGCCTTAGGAACATATCACATGAAGAGCATTATTCAGTGTAAATGTCTATGATCTTCATGGTCTGTCCACAATTTTATAAATATAGTTATGAGAAACCAGTACATTTAGTGTAAATACCAAAATTAGGTCTAGAATGTGTGCACGGAGTTTCTCAAAGAGACTAATCATAGAAGTGGAGAATAGAATACAGGTTCAGCAGAGGATGGAAAGAGTGTGAGGGAAGGGGAAATGGAAAGAAGATGATTAAATGGTACAGATATGAGAACACAGATTAGATATTCCAATGAGGCATCTCTTTTGACTTCCAGTAGCTGTTTTGCCAGACAGTCTGAGTGTTCATACCCCAACAACACATCTGATTCCTCAGCAGCAAAACTGAAGTTGATATGGACTCAGGACCTCCTTCTGGCAGGTCGCAGGCATCCTTGGAGAGTTTGATTCAATTCTAGTTCATGGGTTTAGAACTCTTCTGGTCCTTCTCTTTGGGTGTGATTGTGGATTGGGCAATTTCACTGGCACAAAATTGTCCATTGAGTCAGGATTATTTCTAGCAATCAATTCAACTATAGCAGTAACAGGTTAATCTGTTACAGTGGTATCTATCAGGGCTAGTTGAGAAATAACATTTTATAAGCTGTTTTAGTTCTCCCTTTAGCAGTGGGAACAGGGCACCAATATAAGCCTCCAACCATCTGTAACTCACCCTAAAACTGGTGTGTCTGATCACAGGACCTGAATCTGTGATCTCCAGTTGCTGCCTCTTTGTTCCCTGGTACAGGGAAGGCCCAGTGCAAAAGTCCTGAGGAAACTGCTTCTTTCAAGTTTCCAAAATCAACAAAGTCACAGTGTGACAGGAAGACTGAGGAAAAGAGACCAATGAGAGAAATGAAGAAAAAGTGACCTCGTTGCTGCTAAAGATTCAAGGCACAAGAAATCTAGAGAGAGTTCTTTCAGATGTTATGGGATTTACCTGCTTAAGTTGATTCCAAGGCCCTATGTGAACAGATATGAAGTCTCTCTCTTTTTTCTTTTTTTTTAGTGTAATGGCATCTGGATCATGCACTACATTTTGGAACAAACTGAAACACGGTTCCTTTTTTTGAAACTTACTCTCACCTCTAAATGTAAAGACACACACACACACACACACACACACACACACACACACCACTGAAAAACATGCCACAACCCACGGTCTCCTGAGGCCATGTTAACATCTTGTTCTTCTCACCTCTATCAGATTATTTAAAAAGAAATGGTTTCCAAACAACATGTCAACAGCAAAATATTTTCTTCAAAGTATATATGAGTGGTACCCAGAAACTCAGCTTGTAAAACTCTCATCCACATATAACCTGGGGTTTCCATTTTGGCATTGCCATTTTGTTCTCTATATTTAAAGAAATGCAAAAAAACCCCAAAACTGTCCACAGAGAGTGATAAACTGAATGGGTCTGAATGAATAAATAATAAGAAAGTAAAGGCTTCCTTGTTTTGGCTACTTTCAAACTCTAATTGTATCCAATAGAGGAATTAAAAAAACCCTCAAGTTTTTAAAAGACAAACTGAGGATGTCTTTTTGTTGTCAAGACATTTATTAATTTAATATTCAAATAGGGCAAGAGTATAAAAAGTAAAAACCAGGGGCTAGGGATGTAGCTCAAAGGTGCCCTGGCTGCCTGGCCAGTAGAATGTCCTGAGTTTGATTCCTGGTACCAGAAAAAAAAAAGATTAGATGTTAAATAAATTATTAAAAATAAAATAAAAAGAAGAAATCAAATTTATTTCAAATTTAAATAAAAAACAGTGCAGAATATTTTCAATAATTTGAAAATGTGATGGCTCCAACCCCTAAAGCAGTGAGTGGGGTTCTAACTGTCCTCTTATAGAGAAAGGAACAGTGATTGCCAATATGAAATATTTCAAACTGTGGTGAAAAAATAAAAATTTTTCCCTTAAGTTTCTTGGTACATTTTAGGTATACATTATGATCACATACATCATTGGGAATTTATACCTGTACTTGATATACCTTGGTTCTTTTTTTCCTATTCCCCTTCCCTCCCTTCCACCCCTCTAACCATATTTACAAAAGATTTGTTTCTGTTTTTTCCTTCTTTTCTCATATTTTTCCTTTCCTACATTCCCTTCCCCTACTGCCCCTCTAGTTCCCCTTCCACTTTGAACCTTCTCATCCTATTTCACATTATCTACTACATATTTTGATCCTTATTTACACTTTCAATTTCTCACACCAGAAAAACAATTCAGTATTCACAAATGTGTGTCCTATTTATTTTACTTAAGAGTATGTCATCAAGGTGCATCTATTTAGATATAAATGTCTGTAGTTGTCATAGCTAAATCTTGGAAACAGCCCAAATGCCCATCAGGTGGTGACTGGATAAAGAAGATGTGGAGTTTTTTTTTATAAAGTACAGTATTACTCAACCATAAAAAAATGATAAACTAGAGACATTTATAGCTAAATGGATGGAGCTTGAGGCCATAGTCTTAAGTAAAATCCATAAAAATAATAATCAAAGTAATTATACATATATATCCTACTATCAATAAAACCTCATAAATTAAAAATATCAGATAATTGGCATTAGTTTGCTACACCCAATCCATTGAACATGATAGCTTAGCAACACAGTATGCTGTGATAATTTCTTATTTACCATTGTGATCCTTCTGTCTGACTGGAACTGAAGCTGTAGCTATTTAGCATTGTACTATACATATTTCTAGCCTGTGAAAAGATAAAAATCCTCAAATTCATAAAATTATTTCTACCAAATATATATTATTTTCAAATCATGTTAAACTAAAATGAGTTGGTAGCCATCATTATTACTTAAAGGCCAGTCAGCTTCTCAGGAGGGGCTCCTAGCACCCTGGAGGACCAGGTCAGTAACAGTAACTGGGCACAGAGCCTGGTATTCATTAGGGCAGGATAGTGCAGAGGGTGACACATGGCCACAAAGCAGTCATAGGCCATGACAGTCAGAAGTAAATTGTCTAAAAGTCCAAAAACTGTGAAAAAGTATATCTGAATGATTCAGCCTGCATAGGTGATGACCTTATTCTGTGTCTGAATACCCAGTAGCATCTTTGAGACTGTGGTGGAGGTGAAACAGATGTCAGAAAAGGACAGACTGGAGAGGATGAAGTACATGAATGTGTGCAAATGGGAGTCTGAAGATGGCCAGGATGATGAACAGGTTCTCAAAGATTGTCACCAGGTACAAAGACAAGAACAGCCCATACAGTACAGATTGAATCTCTGACATCTCAGAAAGTCTCAGGAGGAGAAACAATGGAATCTCTGTGTGGTTTTCTAGTTCCTTGTAAAGGAAATATTTTCAAGCGAGAGGAAATAGCAAGACTAAATGAACATGCTAGAAGCATATCTGAAATGTGATTGTTCTTCAGCATGATCACAATACATTGATGACAGAATCCATTTGCTTAATATTCTTCTAATTTCTGTTGATCAAACTGGGGTTTTCAAACACCAGCATCTTCCCTTTATGTTGGCATCA
This sequence comes from Heterocephalus glaber, assembly GCF_053883595.1. NCBI lineage: Eukaryota > Metazoa > Chordata > Mammalia > Rodentia > Bathyergidae > Heterocephalus > Heterocephalus glaber. The sequence goes on along the minus strand of NW_028258506.1, from coordinate 536,360 downwards.
ATAGTTGGAGAGCCAGACACAAAATCTAATGTAGCACCCAAAGCTGACTTAATCGATTTAACTTACCTGACATTCTCATAGCCATTATTTGTCATCTCAGAAGTCTTCCCAATTATTTCATTTATTTATATTTAACTGCTTTATTAATGAAAAAAATTAAATTTCTGTGTCTAATCATAGTAAGTGATAAGAATGGTATTATTTCTTCAGTGATTAATTTTAATTAAAATATAATAGATGAAAAATCAGTGAAGAGATTGTATTACAACCACATTTTCTTCTATGAAAATAAGAGGCCAAACTAATAACTTTGCAATCTCACTGATAATAGCCCATAAAATTTATTTAGTATCACATGAAAATAATTCTCTATGAATGTTCTTAATTTATTGTAACATTGATACACAAAGGCAACAGCCTTGTTATAATAGAAGCAGCATAAGGAAAATCTCCTATTATTTTGATTAATTCACACAGGTGGAAAAATTTCATACCACTTAGCTATAAACATATACTCATTGCATACAAAATTTGAAGGCTGTGTACCAGGCTACTGAAGTAAGTGATGAATATCTAACATTAATAATTTGCATATTATACTATGAAGTTCTAGATGTAATAGGAACATCTTATTAGATGCAAAGGACACTTGAAGAAAATAGCTCTGAGAAAATTGTAAGCAATAAAATCATGAATAAGCATGACAAAATGGCTTCTTTGATCATTAGGTAATATATATCCCGATTTGAAGTTGAAAAATCTCCATGAAGCTCACATTGAAGACAGTTATGACTACTGTCACTAACTAATACTGTCCTGAAATTTCAATCCCATCTGAGTGATGAAGTACAAGCAATCTCAACTTCAGGGCCTGTATAAAACTAACTTGGTCACATTTCAGGTTATTAAGTTGGCAACTTAGAATCACTTGGAAAACTCTTATAATGCTGTTTTTGTAAGGCTATATAGTGAAAATCAAATATATAATTTTCTGGGCTGGGGATTTATCTCAGTGTTTCTGCTGCCTGCCCCAAAATCACAAGGACCCTAGTTCACTCCCCAGCACCAAAAAAAATGTATATAGTTTTCTATTTCCAACAATAAAGAAATATACTATACAAAAATTGACCTAAAAATTTCAAAACATTACAAAAATGGAAAAATGCATGGACAGCTTTTGTCATTGAAGGCACTCGGGTAAATGCTGGAGATAGCAAGTCAGGTCTATTAACACCAGCTGCAGAGACTGCCAATCTCTTTTCCTGAATGACCTCATTTTACCACCTTGGGATGAGAAAGCTGTTATTCCTGCATTTTGCAGAAAGCATGGAGGTGGCTGGGAATGCTCCTTCAATTTGTGTGCAAATGAAAAGCAAGGTCCTTGTGAGATATGAGGCTAAGTGGGTGAGCAGGAGGGTAGGGCACTGGATAACATGTTAGGGGAAACCAGTGTCACCCAAGAGAGAAACACGAGAGAGGTCTCCTTATATAAGAGAAAGGGGCTGTGGAAGGTAAGTTCAGAAAGAGCAGAGGGCAAGAAAGATGTGAAAAGATCAGAGGATATAGGTTAACCTTAGGCTTCCTTATTGTCTAGGTATTTGCACTTTTTTGATGTCTTCTTTGAATCTACGAACTTTCTTTAATTTCTTAGCCAGCCTATGCTTCTAGAGGAAACCCCTCTCTGTCCTATTTCATTGACAAGAATTTACTGTGCTCTTCTTGCTTGCTGAAATGTGATCAGTTGAAATGTGTTGCCCGAATTTTTCTTTGCAGAAAAATGAATAAGAGCAGCAGCAGTTGTATCCTCAACACCAGGAAGATGATGTCAGGGGTGTTTTATGACAGCATTTTCTGTGAGGCAGAAGTGATTCTTTTACTTTTGCTGGAGTTATGAACTGATGGTGATGGCAGAAGGTATGGAATTCTAGACAGTAAACCTCGAGGCTTCTTATTAAATGAATACTTCCAGCCTTCTGGCTCCAGAGCTTCTCCCCCGCACCACCAGGAACCCTGGGAGAGCATGGTGGCCTTAATGTCTCGGCTCAGGCAGGCGGCAGGGTGGGCGTGGTGGGCACAGGAGCCACAGGAGAGCCAAGAATGAAGGCCCTTGTGCCCCGCCTCTGATCTGCGGCTTCTGCAGGTTGGTGGACCTGGAGAAGGACGGCTACCAGAAGGTGGTGTGCAACAACTAGCACTGCCCTGCAGCCCCTGGGTGCACCTGCAGTGCTTGTGTGAGTGGGAGAGTAGCATCCTGGCGCAGTTCAAGCGCATCGCCTGGGCCGCAGCTGGAAGCAGAAGCAGTGCCGCTGGAACATGTGGACCAAGAAGAGGTATGACCTGGCCTTCGGCTTCTGCTCCTGCCGCTGCGGGCGGGGCCAATCAAAGAAGGACACTGACTGGTACCAGGTGAAGCAGATGCAGGATGAGAAAAAAAAAAAAAAAGAAGTCTGGGTCAGAGAAAAACACAGGGAGGCTGCAAAGGAAGCAAAAAAGGGGAAAAAAAAGAAAAAAAATGCAGGTCCCTGAACAAGCCTCAGAAAACTCTGAACCATGACCTCCCCCGATGGCATTCCATGGCCCTGCAGAACTTCCAGGAGAAAGTGGTCAGCGCCACTACCGCCTGTGGTGGCCGCTCTCCTTGTGGTTCCCCTGGCCAGTTTCCACCCACTGGCTACTCCATCCTCTCCCCTGGCCACTTCAGTGGTCCCCGCTCCTCTAGATAGCTTTGGGAATTCTTAAAGAACGCCATCCATCTTGACCCTCACAAAAAGGCGATGGCCAGCAGCCACGTGTTCAGAAATGCCCAGTTTGATTACAGTCCTGCTGGGTTATCTGTTCATAGAGGGGGACACCTCAACACCGCCATACTGTTCCTTCGGTGACTGGACCTCCCTGAGTTCCTCTCTCACATCTCCAGGCTTGAGATGAACACTTTCCATGTGCTTACGGAAGATTATGCCCACGTGGGCCAGGGCGAGGGTCTGTGGAAGTGCATTCTCACAACCCTCAGTGCCAGCCACAAAAATGTTTTAAAGTGTGCTCTGTGCCACTGAGCACTCCCTGTCTTTGAACAGTTTCCACTGGTGGACAGAGCTTTGCTCTTAAGTCCCTTGACACTATGAGATTGAATCACCTTCAAGGGAGGCTCATGCATCTGTATACCATGTGTGGACTGCCAAGAGGAGTTCACAAGATCATCTGCATCCAGTGTAAGTCTCGATGGGATGGCAGCTGGCATCAGCTTGGCACAGTGTGTACCTATGGCATCCTGGCTGCCTCTCCTTGTTGTCAGGCCCACCTTAACTGCCAGCACTGTGATGGAAGGGTGGATTGGGTTCCAGTACTTCTCTGAGGACAGCAGTGTCCAGCAGTGTCCACACTGTGGGAACCTGGACTACCATTTCATGAAGCCATTCTCCTCCTTCAAAGTTCTTGAAGTTTATTGGTGAAAGCTTTGCTTTAGTAATAGCTATTTTATTGATAGTATTACTTTATTACATATCTTTTGTAGAGAAACATTCTGTGACATTAATTTCTTTTCTAATTGAAAGCAGAGTTACTTTGTATCTGTATGCCACTAAAATGGGGCTGCCCTTTTTCC